>NC_090740.1:21389591-21407091 GCF_036898095.1 Palaemon carinicauda | reverse complement strand
TCAAAGATGAACTAACGTTTAGTTTATTTATGCTACGCAGTTTGCGCTCTATCGTTACGATAGAGAGAGAGTGTATCACGGTTTCACTTTGCAGAAAGAGTAAATCGATTCTGACGTTTTGTTCATTCTTCTTTCAAAGCTTAAATGTTTTAAATTCTAATTTAAAGGAACTTTTTAATTGAAAAACCTTTCAGTTTTTTCCTTTGGTCAAATAACATGTTTTTTTGACGAAACGTAATTGGGCTCTTCTCTTAGGTGCGAAATCAAGAGAGAAAGAGAGAGAGAGATAGAGACGGAGGGAGAGAGAGGAGAGAAAACGTTCCGTTCAAGCGGGTAACGTTGTTCTCGAGTTACTCTCGTCCCTAGTCTCTGTACGGGGAGAAAGGATAAAACGTTTTTAGTTTTATTCTCGTCCCCAGGCAATGTACGGTGAGAGATTAAAAACGTAGTTTTGAATGAACTAGTGTTTATTCTCTTCCCCAACCACTGAATTTTTTTATCTTAAAAGATGTTTACTGTTTTTTTGCCGGTATTAATATGCATTATACGCCTGATTTCGCATTTACTACCTTTTGATGAGGGTAGAATTGCGTGCTTCAGGTAGAAATCAGTAAAAGTTTCGATTTCAGTGAAATAAGTGCAAAACAGAAAATTTTAGTGATAAAGTGGTATTGCGCAAAGTGTTACAGTGTTGCGTCCGAGGGTTCGTCTGTTCGTGCCTGTCGTTCACCTAGTCCGGGACCTCTTGCAAGCTCCCAAGCCCAGGGGAGTAGTAATGTCGTACGACTTATGGGTTCGAGAGGCCTTGATCAGCGAACAGACGTTTCCCTCTATGGTATCGGGTGTATCTTACCAAGATCTCCCCTACCATAAGGCGAGAGAGACGTTTTTCTCCTCGTCATCCGAAGGCTTTTCGCATAAGAAACCTGTAACAAGGTTTCGAGACCCTTAAGCGAAAGTCAGTCCTTTCAGGCTTTCAGGACAGGTCCAGCGTCCTGGTTGCAGCCATTAGGACAGCTCTGACCCTATGCAGTCATCGGAAAACTGCTCGCCGCCTAACAAAAGCGTAACACAGACTCCGAGAGTCTTTTTTGTTGGCAAAGTGTTGCGGTCACAGACGTTACCCTTGTCTCTTACCGCAACCATTTCCGTTGATCCTTAATGGGTTGTACGGCAAGACATGCAGAATATGCTTGCCTCCCTTATGGAAGACTATTCTGCCGATTAGTCCGTTGAGTCTAGCCGTTTATCTCATCGATATCCCGGCTTTCAGCCAACCTAACGTTCCTTTGTGCATCCTGTTGACGTTGGCGTAGCTAAGTCACGTCAGTCAGGTTGTTTAGAACCATACTCGATGCGGTCTCGTGTGGATTTTCAGCCACATTTGGACGTTAGGCCACTTGCTGATGCTCCTGTTGACGTTCAGGACGTTCGCTAACAATCGGAGTTGACTTGTTTTGACGCTGTGCGTCAACCTCCGCATTCTAGAGTTGTTTTGACTGCTCAGTCTAGGCAGTCAAAGCAGTCTCGAGTGGACGCTGTGCGTCCTCACGCACCTGTTGTTGTTGACAGTTCAGTTGTTGACAGTTCACAGACTGTCAAGCAGTTACATGACGTTGCGTCCTGGTCCGCTACTAATGCACCAGTGTGTGTGGACTCTGCTTGTAAAGCATTGCCACCACGGTAGGTCTCTCCCTTGCTTGAGACTCAGCTTTTATCGGACAAGGTTCCTTTAGATGAGGAAGTTGCTGTTCCCCCTCCTACTGATATTCCCTTGAGGACTCTGTCAGACGGAGAGGAGCCTAAAGCTGCTTAGCCCTCTATGGACTTTAATTAAATCATGCTGATTTTTAAGGATCTTTGTCCGGGTCTTTTTGTAACTGCTGCTCCTCGTTCGCCTAAACGTCAGAGCTTACACTAGGCCTAGCTACTTCGAAGACGTTGTTTATAAGCTAGTGCTCTCTCGCTCTCCTAGAGAGCTTTACGTCTGCTAGGCGACTGGTTTATCACCAGGAGGAGTTTAGGGGATACAGCCTTTGCTTTCCCTTCTTTTAAACTGGCTTATAGAGCGAGAGTCTGATATGACACGAGAGAAGTTCTCGGCTTGGGAGTTCCTGCCTCTGCCCAGATAGACTTCTCAAATCTTGTAGACTCTCCCTGGCGCCTGGCCAGGAGACGCTCCAAGTTTTTTACAGGTCAACTTCACAGCTGTTTTCGAGCCTTTGAAGTTTTGCTGTACAATTATGTCATGCATAAACAAGGCTTTCAGGGATGGAAAGCGGTACCGCCTCAGTCGCTAACCCCGTCTGTTGCCGCACCTGCTCCCGTAGACCCTAAATGGGCTTTGCTGCAAGACATGCAGTCCAAGCTTGCGTCCTTGATAGAGGACTGTTATGCGGAGAAGGTTGCTGCCGAACCTTCTGGCCAACAACCTTCCAACCGGTCGGTTGTGCGTCCTGTTGACGCTGAGGTAACCTTCTCGCGTCTACCAGTTGAGGTGGTTCCTCCACCGATGCGACCCAGTGTGGGTTGCCAGCCGCACGTTGACGTTAAGCGACGCTCGGAGGTGGTTGTTGACGTTCAGGACGTTCAACAACCATCAGAGGTGACTTGTTTTGACGCGGTGCGTCAACCTCAGCAACCCGGTATGGTGTTGACTGCACAACCCAGACGGTCTAGACAGTCTCGGGTGGACGCTGTGCTTCCTCGCGCACCCATGGTTGTTGACAGTTCACAGACTGTGCAGCAATTCCATGACGTTGCGTCCGGCTCCGTCACGCATGCACCAGTGCGACCGGACTCAGCGAGCCAGACGTTGCCCACTCCGTTGCCGTTTCCTCATCAGTTTTCGGATGAGGAACTATCTGATGAGGACGTTGCTGAACAACAAGACGATCAGCCCCCAGAATAGATCAAGCCCTGCTATCCATCCAGAAGATGCTGAAGAAGGAACGCTGCTCAGTCAGGCTGTGGATGAGTCTGGTGGGGACGCTGTCATCCCTGGAACAGTTTGTATCACTAGGAAGACTACTCCTCCGTCCTCTTCAATACCATCTGGCTTTTCACTGGAAAACGGACAAGACGCTAGAAGCGGTCTCGATCCCGATTTCCGGAAAGATAAAGTCTTGTCTGACTTGGTGGAAGGACAATATCAACCTAAGAGAGGGTCTTCCCCTGGCTGTTCAGACTCCCCACCACATTCTCTTCTCGGACGCATCGGACTTGGGCTGGGGCGCGACACTGGACGGTCGGGAATGCTCAGGTCTGTGGAACTCGAGTCAGAGGAGCATGCATATCAACTGCAAGGAGCTGTAGGCAGTTCATCTGGCCTTGAAAAGCTTCGAGTATCTCCTTCCAGGCAAAGTGGTGGAAGTAAACTCGGACAACACCACGGCCTTGGCGTACATCTCCAAACAAGGAGGTACCCACTCACTGACGTTGTACGAGATCGCAAGGGACCTGCTCATCTGGTCAAAAGATCAAGACATCTCCCTAGTAACGAGGTTCATCCAAGGCGACTTGAACGTCAAAGCAGATTGTCTCAGTCGGAAAGGGCAAGTAATTCCAACCGAATGGACCCTCCACAAGGATGTGTGCAAGAGACTTTGGGCCACTTGGGGTAAAACCATCCATAGATCTCTTTGCAACCTCGCTGACCAAGAGGCTTCCAATCTATTGCTCTCCAGTCCCGGACCCAGCAGCAATACATAAAGATGCTTTCCTCCTAGATTGGTCACATCTGAATCTCTACGCATTCCCACCGTTCAAGATTGTCAACAAGGTACTGCAGAAGTTCGCCTCTCACGAAGGGACAAGGTTGACGTTAGTTGCTCCCCTCTGGCCCGCGAGAGAATGGTTCACCGAGATACTTCGATGGTTAGTAGACGTTCCCAGAAATCTTCCTCTAAGGGTAGACCTTCTACGTCAGCCACACGTAAAGAAGGTACTCCAAAGCCTCCACGCTCTCCGTCTGACTGCCTTCAGACTATCGAAAGACTCTCGAGAGCTAGAGGCTTTTCGAAGGAGGCAGCCAGTGCGATTGCTAGAGCAAGGAGAGCGTCTTCCATTAGAGTCTACCAATCGAAGTGGGAAGTCTTCCGAGACTGGTGCAAGTCAGTTTCTGTATCCTCGACCAGTACCTCTGTAGCTCAAATAGCTGATTTTCTCTTATACCTGAGAAAAGGACGATCCCTTTCAGCTCCCACTATCAAGGGCTACAGAAGCATGTTGGCATCGGTCTTCCGGCATAGAGGCTTAGATCTTTCCAACATAAAGATCTGCAAGACCTCCTTAAGTCTTTTGAGAACACCAAGGAGCGTCGTTTGGCTACCCCTGGATGGAATTTAGACGTGGTACTAAGATTCCTCATGTCAGACAGGTTGGAGCCGTTACAATCAGCCTCCCTGAAAGATCTCACTCTTAAGACTCTTTTCCTGGTATGCTTAGCCTCGGCTAAAAGAGTCAGTGAGATTCATGCCTTCAGCAAGAACATCGGATTTTCGTTGGAAAAAGCCACTTGTTCGCTGCAACTTGGTTTTCTAGCCAAAAATGAGCTGCCTTCTCGGCCTTGGCCTAAATCTTTCGATATTCCCAGCTTATCGGAGATCGTAGGCAATGAACTAGAAAGAGTCTTATGCCCTGTTAGAGCTCTTAAGTTCTATTTAAAGCGTACTAAACCTTTACGAGGCCAATCTGAAGCTTTATGGTGTTCAGTTAAGAAACCATCCTTGCCTATGTCAAAGAATGCTTGGTCAGACTTTATCAGATTGTTAATACGAGAAGCTCATTCACATCTGAGTGAGGAAGACCGAACTTTGCTTAAGGTGAAGACGCACGAAGTTAGAGCTGTAACAACTTCCGTGGCCTTTAAGCAAAATATATCTCTGCAAAGTATAATGGACGCAACCTATTGGAGAAGCAAGTCAGTGTTCGCGTTATTTTACTTGAAAGATGTCCAGTCTCTTTACGAGAACTGCTACACACTGGGACCATTCGTAGCAGCGAGTGCAGTAGTGGGTGAGGGCTCAACCACTACAATTCCCTAATTCCATATCCTTTTAATCTGTCTCATGAAATGTTGTTTTTTATGGGTTGTCCGGAAGGCTAAGAAGCCTTTCGCATCCTGGTTGATTTGGCGGGTGGTCAAAGTCATTTCTTGAGAGCGCCCAGATTAGGGGTTTGATGAGGTCCTGTTGTATGGGTTGCAGCCCTTGATACTTCAGCTCCTAGGGGTCTGTCAGCATCCTAAGAGGATCGCGAGGCTCCGTAAGGAAGACGTACTTATAAGGCAGAGTAATCGTCTAAGTCGACTTCCTTACCAGGTACCTATTTATTTTGTTTTTGTTATTTTGATAACTTCTAAAATGAAATAAAAACTCTTAGCTCATAAGATGTAAACATATTTAACTGGTCTCTACCCACCACCCTGGGTGTGAATCAGCTATATATTCACCGGCTAAGTTAAATATTTAAAAATGATAATTTAATTATAAAATAAATTTTTGAATATACTTACCCGGTGAATATAAATTAAACGACCCTCCCTTCCTCCCCAATAGAGACGCAGTGGGATGAGGAGAAAATTGAGTCTTTGTTTACATGGAGTTTGGTATCTGGCCGACAGTTGGCGCTGATGGGCACACCCGCAACCTGTATAGCGATCGCTGGCGAGTTTTTTTGTACAGTTTTTTGTCTGTCGAGCAACAGAGTTGCAGCTATATATTCACCGGGTAAGTATATTCAAAAATTTATTTTATAATTAAAATATCATACTTCTCTACACTATTACAGTACTCTGCAGCCATTCTTCAAATGCCCTCTTTTTCTCTTCCACTTTTACCTTCACTCCTTCATTCCACCATTCACTGCCCTTCCTCATGCTGCCTCCAACAAACTTCTTGCCACTCACATCACTTGCAATCCCAACAAAATTTTCTTTTACTAACTTCCACTCCTCCTCTAAATTACCAGTTTCTCTTACTTTCACTCTGTCATATGCCATTTTTAACCTTTCTTGATACAGTATTCACTTTTTACCCCGGTTTTATTATCTCTTCAACTCTTACTAGCTCCCTTTTACATCCCCCACTCTATTCCCCCACTCTTTTGCTTCAACTAATTTTCCTTCCACCAAAAAATGGTCAGATATACCGTTAGTCATACCCCTAAACACATGCACGTCTTTCAATCTTCAAAACATTCTTTTAGTTATCAACACATATTCCATTCATTATTCCTATGTGTGTATCGTGTAATATCATATGCTTGTAACATAATAATCTTTTATAGGTAACTCTAACATCTGAACAAAGGGAGCGGGTAGAGAGAAACAAAAGATTAGCGGAAGAAAGACGACTTGCACGAATGAGAGAGCAGCAAAATTCCACAGCCGATATTAGTATGGAGTCTGTAGATAACATAACATCTAGTATACCAAGTAAGTTTTTCATTATTACTAGCATTACATATGTTTATTTTTTTTATTTTATGTGAAAATTTACTGAGAAGTTGTAATGGTACATGTACCCATCTTGTATTAACCCTTTTGGCACCAACCTTGATCCCTATCTCAGTGTTTTAGTATCCTCCCCACTCTCAAAAGGTCAATATTAAGGTCTTGAAGTGAACTTCAATTTATGACACTTCAATAGTAATAATTTCATAATGCTTATATCTGTGAATAATGGAGGTCATGAATTTGACTTTCAACACACACACACACACACACACACGCGCGCGCGTATAATGAGAATGACAGATAATTGATGAACATTAGGAATAACAGAATACCCAAGGATTATACTAAATTTTAAGAAATTTACCTAATACAGTACAGTATGTGGCAAATGGGTTGCTAAACTACCTTATATATATATAAATGATTTTATTACTGAAAGTAAATGAGTGATAGAGGAGGATGCTTTAGAAAATGTACTGGAAATTATTTAAGTAGATGATGAGTTTTCACACTTAACAAATTCCTCCTCATCTTCTGCTTGATATATCTTACAGTACTGTAATATCCATCATCATATTCACTGCTGGGTATGAGAGTTGGTCCCTCTTTTTTCAGACATCATCCAAAGTTCCCAGATTACCATCCAAGTAAAGCATAAAATCATCTTCATTGACCAGTGATAAGATGGGTCATTTTAACAAAGTTAATTGCTATAGCAGTAAATATACCTCATAAGGTACAATGAACCATGAAGCAAGATTGCCAAAAATTAAATAAAAAGAGTAAAGTTATTAGAAGAGTGATTCCAATATTTAAAATTCTAGTTATATACTGTATAATGTCAATAGACAGAATTTCAATTAAAAATTTTTTTTATTTATGTTCATATTGCTTTCGTCTCTGGAAGCTTAGAATATCGACGTTACTCCTTAAAATTAAGTAATTTTCTGGTTTCTTTCCTTCCAATATGCTAATGCCTCTAGTAAAGAAATTAACTTACCAGCGATTAACATCAATAACGGGTTGTGCATGTCAGATAGCATCTTCCGTCTCAGTGTTGAAATACTTCCCTATCCTCTTGATGCCACTAATCATTGAGGGGGAGCATGAGCATGTCTATGAACATCATGTTGTATAGAAATAAGAAATTTCTTTATCAAATTTCTATTTATTTCTGAAACTTGCCTTCTCTGATGTTCATGTTGCTGATTACCGCACTTTACAGGTGGTGGGTAACCAGTGAAGGGAAAATATAGGTCATCTGATAATGCCTTGATTTCATTAGTAGTGAAGACTGAGCAGCCTGTTCCAGATGTGTCATACTCATGTATGATTATATGAAATCTCAAACAGAATGGAATGGCATTTTGAATGCTCTTTTGGGCTCGAATTGCACCAGCCATCCGTTGAGATACTACCGCTAGAGGGTTATGAGGCCTTTTGACTGGCCAGACAGTACTACATTGGATCCTTCTCTCTGGTTACGGTTCATTTTCCCTTTGCCTACATACACACACATTTAATAGTCTAGCCTATTTATTACATATTCTCCACTGTCCTCATACACTTGACAACATTGAGATTAGCAAACAATTCTTCCAAATCCGAGGAGTTAACTACTACGCTGTAATTGTTCAGTGGCCACTTTCCTCTTAGTAAGGTAGAAAAGACTCTTTAGCTATGGTAAGCAGCTCTTCTAGGAGAAGGACACTCCAAAATCAAACCATTGTTCTCTCGTCTTGGGTAGTGCCATAGCCTCGGTACCATGGTCTTCCACTCTCTTGGGTTAGAGTTCTCTTGCTTGAGGGTACACTAGAGCACAATATTCTATCTTATTTATCTTCCTCTTGTTTTGTTAAAGTTTTTATAGTTTATGTAGGAGATATTTAATTTAATGTTACTCTTTAAATATTTTATTTTTCCTCAAGTTTGCTTTCCTCACTGGGCTATTTTCCCTGTTGGAGCCCCTGGGCTTATAGCATCCTGCTTTTCCAAATAGGGTTGTAGCCTAGCAAGTAATAATACTTACTTACTTTTACTTTTAGAGGTTTATTTCTCGCCCTCCATCAAACACTAAAGGTCTGTTCAGGCGGGCCTTTTTATTTCCTCTGCTTTCCTTTTCTCAATAATGATGATGATAATAATAATAATAATAATAATAATAAATGTATAATAGTGTTTGAATGAGAAACTAGTCAACATAATTAATAGGCATCTCTTGTGTGCTAAGGCACTGAGTGAAAGACAAATCCTGGTTCTGTGATAATTGTAGATGTGTTTATTTGGAGAAACAGGAGGTATATCATCTGGGTAACAGATAAGATTTAACTTGGAATAACTATACTCAGCTTAGAGCTTTTACTCAGAGAGGTTCAACTGAAAAAGAATAGAATTTAGCTATAATAGAAATCCTTTCTGTTACAACCAAGGGACAAGTGGGGGATACCCTTTAATCTGCACTCTTTGGTGTAGACACAACAGTTCCTCCTTTACCTAAACCAGTTGACTCTGTCACTCACTGTTCAAAGGAAAAGGCAACCCTTTAGGTTCATGTGTTTGACTATAAGCAGAGTATTGAGAAACTGGATCTTCCTCATTCCTGTTTTCCTGAGGCTAAACTAGTTTAGCTTTCCAATCTTGTGAAATTAAAGCCCTCTTGATGGACCTTGTTGGTTATGGAGGTTTAAACCCAAATATTTTTCCTTTGTTATTTATAAAGACGTGTTTTCTTGGCTCCAAAGTTATCTGTTATTTTGTGTAAGAAAGCAAGAAGAGGTTCTTTTAGCACTTGTTGGAGAAATTGGCATATTCGTTTCTAGTAGCTGGATTCAAGCCGATTACTGCCCAGTTTCCATAACTCCCATATCATTTAAAGTTTTTGAACGTCTTTTTGCAAAAGTTCTACTGTAAATAGGTTTTCTGAAGGTACTCATCTGTTCTGTAGTTTGCAGTTTGGTTTTTGTAAAGGCCTTGGGGCATATGATGCCCTTCTTACAATCTCCAGTACTGTACAGAAATCCCTTGATTGTGGTGAGGAACTTCGTATGATTGGCCTTGATTTTAGTGCTGCCTTTGACCGTGTTAATCATGAGGCCCTTGATTTCAAACTCAAACAGTTAGGACTAGGTAGGTTTTAGCACCATTATTGAATTTTTTAGAAATAGATCGCAGATTAGTTGTTGATGGGCACCATAGTGAAAATAAGAATGTGATATATGGTGTTCCTCAGGATAGTGTTCTTGGGCCATTACTTTTCATACGATATACACATGACATGTTGTTTGCCCTAGAAAAAAGATTGTTGCATATGCAAATGATACTACTCTCTTTGCATCAATTCCATCTCCTGAATGTAGATCTGGGGTTACTGAATCCCTTAATAGAGATCTAGCTAAAATTAGTGCATGGTGCAATATATGGGGCACGTAGTTGAATTCTAACAAAATTGTAAGTACAGTAGTTCAAAGACAGTGGCTCGTAAACATCCAGATCTCAGCATTGATAATGTTCCTTTAACTCTGTATGCCTTAAAATTTTAGGTGTGACTCATGACAAAAAATTTATTTTTGAGAAACACATTAGGCCTGTCTCTTCTTCAATTGCACAAAAAATTGGCTTATTGAGAAAGTTTTAAGATTCTCGGTGATCAAGCTATTTTGAAGAAGTGCTTTAATTTTTTCATCCCACCTTGTTTTGAGTATTGTTCTCCTATCTGGTCTTTAGGTGCCCATTCTCATCTTATTTTGTTGGATAGGAACTTGTGGTCTATTAAATTTCTTATTCCTGATGTAGATATTAATCTCTGGCACCGTCGTTCAATTACTTTACAGTAGTTCATTATGCAGGTTGCATAAGATTTTTCATAATTCTGACCATCCTTTACATTCAGATCTTCCTGGACAGTACCATCCTGTGTATACTAGGCATGCGGTTAATTGTAATAATCAGGCCTTCTCCATCATGAGGCTCAATACTGCACAGTATTCTAGAGGTTTTAATTTTACGTGTCACTACCTCGAATTATCAAAAGAGGTAATTGCGTTGTAAGGAAAAGTAGGCTATAACGACATAATGTGAGTAAAAAGGGGATGGGGAAAAGGGTGGGGGAGAGGAACATGGAGTGATACGAGCGTATAGCCTAACCCTCCAAAATCGGGTATAATGCCGACCTGGTCAGGAAGACTAAATTGCTCTAACCAATAATTAGCCCTCCAAAATCAGGTATAATGCTGACCTGGTCAGGTAATACAATTGACTAAAAGATATAAACCCATAAGGTTTAAATCGTGTCCTAACCCCCTAAACAGATCGCTTCACACTGAATGAAAACTTTAGTCTTCCGTAGAAGGCTAAAGGAGGGATTCTACTGGATAGCATACTCGTATAATTATTACAATGTAAACGTCTTAAACTAGATATAATATATGTATATCAAAAGGGGAACTCACTGGCGTAGGCTACCTTCCGAAGCCGCATACGGCCCGCTCGGGTAGGCTAACCACATAAACGTTAAAATAGCCTAACTAATACTCAAACCTTAATAAACTTAAATAACTATAATTAATCATTGTATAAGATGTCTAGAGCTAAATAACAACACTACAATTAGTATGAGGAACTAATTGGAAGTCGTCAAGTAAGCATGAAGCTCTCGGAGGTAGCGACTCCAAAATGGCTGCCAGGGGAGAGGCATCATATGACACTGTACGAGACTAAAATGAACAATATTATCAAAATTTACGAGTGTCGCTACCTCAGCTCATCAAAATTGATAATTGCAATACTTAACTTGGGAGTAGGAGTCTTCAGAAGCTCAGACATCTTCACTAAACACAAAATAAGGATTCGAACACAAGAATGCGTGTTGACTATCACGGTGCTAAGTTAGGAATGATGGGAGAAGCATGGGTAGTGGTAGGGGGGGGGGGCAGTAATCGGATGTAGAACGGCACCTCGTAGTAACGGGGTATGTTGAGGAAGGAGAAGACTAATTGGTAAGGGACCTCTGATAGTGGTTTTAACACGGCTCGGTTACTATACTGACACCCTATAAGGGTGAGCGAGCTGGGTATATTCCTGGCATTCCATGCAACTTATTTCTCTGGTATATTTAGCTGTATTTATACCTTAGAAATGGTGTTATAAGAAGCATTTCACAGAGCGACACAGGTTGAGCCCAGAAATAGATTTTTCCTTCATCAAAATCCCTTTATTCCAGCTGTGACAAGTTGTGGAATGGTCTTCCTAATTGGGTAGTTGAATCGGTAGAGCTTAAAAAGTTTAAACTTGCAGTAAATGTTTTTATATTGAACAGACTGATGTAAGTCTCTCTTTGTAGTTTATATATGAAAAAACTTAATATTGGTACTGTTCTTAAAGTATTTTTTTTTTTTTTTCATACAGTATTCATTTTCATGTTTCCTTTCCTTACCGGGCTATTTTTCCCTGTTGGAGCCCTTGGGCTTATAGCATCCTGCTTTTCCAGCTAGGGTTGTAGCTTGGCTAGTAATAGTAATAATAAAGGGGTTGAAAATTCACTTACATAACATTATCATTCTCTTATTCACTCCCATGTTGTGTAACTGAATTTGCTGTGCTACATATGGTCCTACATAATTCAATGTTTTTTTTTTTTCAGTAAAGGTGTACTCACAATTACATTAGTGTTAATGCATCTTAACTGAAGACATTAAACCATTTAGTTATATGAATCCAATGCAGCATAGCTTACTCAGGGGAAAGTGAGTTGAGACTGATGCTCATATATAAGTGAATATCCATTACTGTAGTTGTATAATTTGGGCCCTTTGTATTGCTAAATATTTGTAGAGTACCTGTACAGTAGATCTTTCTGAGTACGTAATACTGTATATACTTATAAGGAAATACTGTACAGTAAGTGTGCCTTTCTTGCCGTTTATATGTTGAATATTTATTTGAATATACTGGAATGAAATTTCCAATTAATAGTCTTGCTGTTAAAATAAGTAATGCCTTTTTTTTTTTTTTTTTTTTTTTTTTTTTTTAAAACAAACCCACAGGAAGGATGTTGAACCGTTGGCTTCTGAAAAAGTTAAAATTATTTTATAATTCTTCAAGGCTTCATCAGATATAAGAAGATAACTAATGGGTTTATTTGTATTCCTAGGTGTTGGAGCCAGTGCTGACCAAGTTGAAGATTCTTCTGCATTAATAGAAACTGAAGAAAACAGTCAGGCTCCTTGCACACCAAAAGATCCCAAGCTTTATGGAAGTCCAATGATTGCAGAAGGTACAAGTTTTATTTCAACTTAGAATATTTCATTTTAATTGTTCATCACGTCTCTTTGTAGTTTGTTTATTTTCTGGTTTCCTTTCCTCACAGGGCTACTTTCCCTGTTGGAACCCTTGTAGGTTTTATGAAAGGGAAGTCCTGGAGGACTACAAAGAAGCCTAATTCTAAAAATATATTAAAGAAGATTTTCACAAGTTTTACTGCATTGACTTTGAAATTTTGTTCAAATACATGGATGTTCTCTTCTTATAGACAAGTTTCTTCAATAAGTTCAGATAGCTAGTGAAGGTTTGTTTATAATAACCCTTTGAGTGACCACATTTGTCCAAATGACTTGCCTTTCAACCCTGCCCCCCCCCCTCTTTTTTTTTTTAACATATCTTAATCGAAGAGTCTAGAGATAGGACTTTGTAACATCTCTCATTGTATGTCCTAACTGAATAAATTTCCTCTCTATTCCTATATAGATTTACATATTTTTAAAATTTTCTTGTATGCAAACAATAAAACTAGAAAAAACTGGTAATTACCGGACATAAAACGGCGTCCAACTGAGGGACGTAAATATGTCCACGGACTTAGAGTTTGAGACTACAGTATACTGTATTTGTGGACTCATTATTTTATTAAAGTAATGGTCTGTCCCTACTAGAATAACCAAAATATTACTAAGTGCTATGGTTGAAATGATATCAAGAGGTTTATACCCACTGAATAGTTTTCAATGACAAGATTAACTAATGGTTCATTTCTTTTCTTTTTTTAGATACAGGAGCTAGAGCAGACAAAGTTGAAGATTCTTCTGCACTCATGGAAACGGAAGACATTGTAGATAAACATAGTGGAGAATATGATCAGACTTGTACATCACAAGTTTCTAAGCTACACGAAACCCCAGTGATTGAAGAAGGCACAGGGTCAGTAAAGTCATCCTTTTGTAGGAGCAGTGAAAGGCCAAAGGAGCAGAAAACTGATATAGACAATTTACCAACTAGTAATACTAATGGTGCCTTGGATAACAAATCTGTTAATAATATCCGGATTTCATCACAAGAAAAATCTGAAGACAATTCGGAAGAGACAGGTCTAGTAATTGATAGTGGAAATGAAGAGGAAAAAGAAAAGGAAAAATCAGAAGACAAGTTAGAAGAGACAGGGCTAGTAATTGATAGTGGAAATGAAGAGGAAAAAGAAAAGGAAAAATCAGAAGACAAGTTAGAAGAGACAGGGCTAGTAATTGATAGTGAAAAGGAAGAGGAAAAAGAAAAGGAAAAATCAGAAGACAAGTTAGAAGAGACAGGGCTAGTAATTGATAGTGAAAAGGAAGAGGAACAAGAAGAAAATTTATGTACTGAAGAAGATATGCTAACTATGCTAGAGGATGATATATGATGTACTGCTAACATAGTTTTTCTTACATTTAGTTTTAAATATACGTTTACTCGGCAATGCTTTGAAGAGTCTCATTGATTTTACCATATATATTTTGTGTCCTCTCATTTATTGTATTAAAATTATAAATTATGTACCAGTGTTTTCTGTGTTCACTCACAAGAGTCCAGGTTATCAGATACTCAACATGATATGGACTAACTAAAAATTTAGATGGCCAAAGTTGAAAGGGAGATTTCTATTTTGAGGATAGAATGTGTGTTCATATCCACACCTATAAAGTCCTGTTAACTTGCTCAAAATAACTTGGTAGATCAATAAATTTAAGCTGTGTCTGGATAGGGTTGAAGTGACAGAACTTACATTACTTGGACTGAAAAATATGTGGGACTACCAGAAGATTAGCATTTTTAAGGAATTGTAATATCTGTAGTAGTAATAGTAAATGAAATAGCCTATATCATACACTTGAGCTCTAAGAAGCAATTTTGTCAACACTAGTCTAAAATTTGGGGATAATATAGCAAAATAATAGAGAAACAGGACTGGGTAAAAAAACTAACAGACTGCTTACTCTTGATGGCTTTGGGTGGGGTAATCCATTCTGTTTACTAATAATATATTTGGGAGATGCAAAGGTTTAGAGGTGTTTGAAGAGATACTTTCAAGCGATAATAGATATGGTATGGAGAGATTGCTTAGGTAAAGAGTAGAAGGTCCTTTTGCAGAAAAATCTCACGACTATTTTCTTTATCAACCAAGTTCAAGACAGAAGCCTAAAATCTGATAGTTTGTGTTCCAAAACCTTTGAAAAAAGCTATGCTAGAAGTTGCTGGTGGAGACTTTTTGTTCAGAGATCAGTGAAATGCAAGAGTAAAGGAAATCTCCAATAAATTAGAATTTTATGAAACTGTCCACACGATCGAGCATGCCCGGCGGGCAAACAGTGATACCAGGCCACAATAGTTAGTGAAAAGGAGGGTTGATTAAGTCAGAAGCGAGAAAACTAAGGGTAGGGATCTGGCAACACTGTATGATGCCAGATCCCTGTCTGTGGTTTTCCCGCTTCCGACGTCATTAACCCTCATTCTATCTATTGTGGTCTGGTATTACTGTTTGCCCGTCGGGCATGCTCGATCGTGTGGTCAGGGCTAAAGATCCCTGCCATAATGCTAAACTCAACTCAGCTTGGCAGGAATTTCTGGGGGGCTGCTTGGATCTACAAAGGAAATTGGCTGCCTTGTTTTTGGAAAGACTGAAAAACTTGGAAAGTAGAATGATGGGAAACTTAATGATTAACTCTAACGCAAACCTTTGTCCTTTAATACGAGTACAATTTCAGCGAATCTGTTGAACGGTTATTAGAATTATCATGAGGTGTTGGTAGTTACTGCCAAGTGATGGGCAAGCCCCAACCCGTCAGCTCACCAAGTAGTCAGTTTGATTTCAGCCGTTGATGTGTACTAAAGTACTGTACAGTATTTTCGGCCCTTTCAACCAAACTTGAAGGAAACATAATTACTCATAAGCTTCTCCCTGTGAGAAATGTGAGTGGTATGTCCTACCATTGACAAGCATATAGTAGAGTAAGGAAGAAATCTAATCTTGAATCCTCTCACAGGTCTTTCTTGAAGTTTAGGAAGTCAAAGATCTCTTCCTCCTGCCCTTAGACTGTTCACCTGTCGGCCTCCTGTGGGATTAGTGCAAAGAAAAGCAACTGTCTCAACCTGACCAGAGGACAGGCTAGGGAGGGGAAAGCCCTACTTGTCTTCTGAGAAACAGATGGACTTTCTACCAAAAGAAAGCCCGTTAAATATTTTTCAGATGTTGACCTTGGTGACGATGGCCTGAGGTCATTATGACCTTTGGATTTGTAAGTTACAGTATTCCCTCACTTAACAAATTTATTCTTACTATTAAACACTTAAAATTAAAAATGCTTTTTTTTATTATTTTTGTCTTTTGAATTTTTTTTAAGATTTTTTTTTAGAACTTAAAAAATTACTCTTTTTATAGCTTTTTTAATAGAATCACTATTATCATCATTGCTTTCTGACTTCTCTTTTGAAGAAATATCTATCCAAAGAAGCACGTTTCTGACGTTTCCTCAATATATTTCTAAAATGACTCATACACTGGTCATTAACACTCTCCATAAGACTACCTGTGCGAAGTTTTTCTGGACGTTTTTTTTTTCAATGAAACTCGTAAGGTTTTTATACCAACCGATAGCTTCCCTTATTTCTGCCGATGTCGTTTCTTCAGTCTCGCCCTCGCCACCACTAGAGCTGTGCTCTTCTTGAATGATGGTCAACTGCATTGCCTCCAACTCCTTCAAGTCTTCAGTCGTAAGCTCCTCCCTGTACTCCTCGATAAGGTTCTGGACGTCAGCCTCACCGACAACAAGCCCCATGAACCTCCCGATTGAAATTTCCTCAACATCACCCTCGGGCAGGATCATCAACGGCCTTGTCTTCGGTTGAGGGATCGAAACCTTTGAAGTCTCGTTCTGCCACAACAGCTGGCCACAGTTTCTTCCATGAGGAGTTCAAGGTGCGCCGTGAAACCTCATTCCAAGCTTTGTCGATCATCTTCAGGCATTGAACGATGTCAAAGTGCTCCTTCCAAAATTAACGGAGGGTGAGTTGAGTGCTTTCGGTCACTTCGAAGAATCTTTTGAACAGATGCTTCATGTAAAGCTTCTTAAAGTTGGCAATCACTTGCTGGTCCATAGGCTGGAGGAGAGGGGTGGTGTTTGGTGGCAGATAGAGAACCTTGATGAAGGAGAAGTCAGGATGAATGATGTCCTCGAGGCCAGGAGGGTGAGCAAGGGCATTGTCCAGTACCAGGAGACATTTGAGAGGAAGATTGTTCTCTTCTAAAAAGTTCTTGACAGCAGGACCGAAGCAGATGTTTATCCACTCAATAAATATGGTCCTCGTGACCCAGGCCATGGCATTAGACTTCCAAAATACCGAGAGCCTCTCCTTTGTGATATTTTGTTCCTTGAAGGCACGAGGATTCTCCGAGTGGTATACCAGTAGGGGCTTAAGTTTTAAGTCCCCACTGGCATTTGCACAAAAAGCGAGCGTAAGTCTGTCCTTCATCGGTTTTTGGCCAGAAGTTTCTTTTCTTCAGCTGTGATATATGTACGGCGGGGCATTTTCTTCCAGAAAAGGCCAGTTTTATCACAGTTAAACACTTGCTGAGGAATGTAAGCTTCTCTGGAAATTACTTTCTCAAACTTCTTGAGGAATTCTTCTGCTGCTTGCTTGTCAGAACTGGCCGCCTCTCTATGCCTGACGACTGGGTGAATACCAATCCTCTTCCTAAAATGATAAAACCGTAACGTGAAAAAAACGTAAGCTGGGGACACC
>NC_090740.1:21345315-21386591 GCF_036898095.1 Palaemon carinicauda | reverse complement strand
AGTCAAGGATCTGTACCATTTCATGCGAGCTCGTAGAGCTTGCAGAGAATTCGTGTTCTCCAGTGCCACTGTCAGACACGAACCCCGGAAACTGATTGCCTCCAACATCTGGGGCAAGTACCTCTTCCCGTCTGATCTAGTGAAAGAGATCACAGACAAGGCGCATCTGAGAACAGGAACCTTCTCAACAAATGGGGGCATGTCTAGGAAGAGAAAGCCCTCTCAGGATGACGGTCCTCAGCCTAAGAGGAAGCAGTCGAAGCATAGACCCCAGCAAACGTCAGCACAGACGCCAGTTTCCGGCACCCGCTACTCCCCAAGTGGTCGCTCAGCCGCCACAGACCTTTCAGTTGGTCCCACAGCCGGTTTTGCCCTCATCACCGGCCTTCAAACCCCACCTTCGAGCAGCACTCCACTACCTTTCGTCCCAAGGGTAGAAGCTCAGGCAGGGGTTCCGGCAGAGATTCCTCTCGCCGGCCCTCCAGAGGCAGAGGAGGACAGGGAGCTAGCGGCCGAGGCAGCAAGTCCTCGGGACCACAGAAGCAATGAAGTGCTGCCGGTGGGAGGAAGACTCCGCCACTTCCAGGATCGCTGGACCTTCGACTCCTGGGCACACAGCATCATCAAGAAAGGTCTGGGCTGGAGCTGGGCGCAACCACCCCCAACCTTCCAGCAATTCTTCCAACCTTCAACCCCCCTCTTGGAAGAATATGTGCTAGACCTCTTGAACAAGAAGGTGATAAGAAGGGTGAAGTCCACAAGGTTCCAAGGGAGACTGTTTTGTGTTCCCAAGAAAGACTCAGACAGACTCAGAGTCATTCTGGACTTATCCCCCCTCAACGTATTCATATCGAACGACAAGTTCAAGATGCTGACACTCCAACAGATCAGAACCCTCCTGCCTCGAGGGTCTTTCACGGTCTCGATAGACCTGGCGGACGCATACTGGCACATACCAATGAACCATCACGCTTCCTCCTACCTAGGATTCCGACTCCAACGGAAAAGCTATGCCTTCCGGGCCATGCCCTTCGGACTCAACGTGGGCCCCTCGGATATTCACAAAGCTAGCGGACGCAGTAGTACAACAGCTCCGCATCCGAAACGTCCCAGGTGATGGCCTACCTCGACGACTGGCTAGTGTGGGGCCCCTCGCCCGAGGATTGTATAGAATCCTGCAGAAAAGTTACCCAGTTTCTCGAACACCTGGGATTCCAGATAAACGCGAAAAAGTCTCGCCTATCTCCAGCTCAGAAGTTCCAATGGTTAGGCATCCACTGGGAATCTTCAGTCACACCACCTTTCCATTCCAGCAAAGAAAAGGAAGGAAATAGCAGGGTCCGTCAAGCGACTGTTAAAATCCAAACGGATCTCGAGACGCCAGCAGGAACAAGTTCTAGGCTCTCTACAGTTCGCCTCGATCACAAACCCAGTGCTTCGTGCACAGCTAAAGGATGCAGCGGGAGTCTGGAGGACGTTCCGCATCCGTCGCTCGAAGAGACCTCAAGAGACGGCTCCCAAGCAGACTTCGACTTCTTCTAAAGCCGTGGTCAGAAGCGAGGGCCCTAAAAAGGTCCCTTCCTCTCCAACACCCACCTCCATCTCTCAACATCCATACGGACACTTCATTGGAGGGTTGGGGAGGGTCACTCCCACCAACAACAGGCTCAAGGCACTTGGTCTCCCCTATTCAAGACTTTTCACATCAACATCTTGGAGGCCATGGCGGTTCTTCTGACGCTGAAGAAACTCTCCCCGCCCCCGTCGATACACATTCGCCTGACCCTGGACAGCTCTGTGGTAGTGCGTTGTCTCAATCGCCAGGGCTCAAGATCGCCCAAGATAAATCAGGTGCTCCTGACAATCTTCCGTCTGGCAGAAAGGAAGAAATGGCACCTGTCTGCAGTTCATCTACAAGGATTCCGCAACGTGACAGCGGATGCTCTATCTCGGACAAACCCGATAGAGTCGGAATGGTCTCTAGACGCAAGATCATTCTCCTTCATCTCTCCACAGAGTCCCAGAACTCCAGATCGACCTCTTCGCAACGAGCGACAACCATCAACTTCCTCGATATATAGCCCCGTACGAGGACCCCCAAAGCGGGAAGCGGTGGACGCCATGACCTTGGATTGGAACAGATGGGCCAAGATTTACCTGTTCCCTCCCACCAATCTTCTGCTGAAAGTCCTCTCCAAATTGAGAACCTTCAAAGGGACAGCAGCTCTAGTGGCTCCCAAGTGGCCCCGCAGCAACTGGTACCCCTTGATCCTGGAGATGCAGCCAACGCTGATCCCCCTCCCGGACCCAGTTCTCTCCCAGCAAATACAGAAGTCGACTGTCTTCGCTTCATCATCGAAAATCAAGGACCTTCATCTCATGATTTTCTCACCCTAGCCGCTAAGAAAAGGTTTGGGATTTCGAAGAAGAGTCTAGACTTCCTCGAGGAATACAAGACCGAATCCACGAGAAGGCAATACGAATCGTCTTGAGGAAATGGGTCTCCTCTGTCAAGGCAAAGAACCCCTCGAAAATCACCATAGATTTTTGCATGTCCTTCTTCATTCACCTTCATGGACAAGGCTTGGCAGCCAACACGATTTCTACTTGCAAATCGGCCTTGACCAGACCTTTGTCATACGCCTTCCAAATAGATCTTCTAGTGACATCTTCAACAAACTACCGAAGGCCTGTGCCCGTTTACGACCGGCACCCCCTCCGAGACCAATCACTTGGTCTCTAGACAAAGTTCTCCACTTCGCCTCCAACTTGGACAATGATTCATGCCCTCTTAAGGACCTGACTCAGAAAGTTATATTTCTCTTCGCTCTAGCTTCGGGAGCCCGAGTCAGCGAAATAGTGGCACTATCTAGAGAAGAGGGACATATCGTTTTCAATGATTCAGGAGACCTCTCCCTCTTCCCTGATCCGACGTTTCTCGCAAAGAATGAATTACCTACGAAACGATGGGGCCCGTGGAGGATATGCCCCTTGAAGGAAGATGCCTCTCTATGTCCAGTAGAGAGCCTTAAGGTCTATCTTCATAGAACTTCAAACTTTGGTGGAGGCCAACTCTTCAAAGGAGAAACATCGGGCAGCAACCTGTCACTAAAACAATTGAGAGCAAAAATCACCTACTTCATTCGCAGAGCGGATCCAGACAGTACACCCGCTGGTCATGATCCTAGGAAAGTCGCTTCGTCTCTGAATTTCTTTCAGAGTATGGATTTCGAAAGCCTCAAGAACTATACAGGCTGGAAATCCTCGCGTGTTTTCTTTAAACATTATGCGAAACAAGTGCACGAAGTGAAACATTTTGTGGTAGCCGCAGGTAGTGTTATGAAACCTGCTCTGAACTCTGCTTAGAACAGTGAGTTATTAGGGACTCCTAACTCGTCGGGTGCCTATGTTGACCCTCAAGTGATACGTAGTGAAGCAGAAACCACCTTGTGTTTATTTAACTGTTCTTACCTCAGGTGAAATGTCATAGTAGATTACCACATGAGTGCTACATGCCACGTGCATGACGTGTGTTTACATAAAGACTAACGTTCCGTAGAACGAGTGCCTACTAATACTTGATTCTTCCCTTTCAGACTCAAGAGCACGCCTTTATGACTATGTATATTTTTATCAATGTAAATGTTTTTTTTACTATTATTGCATGACATGTATTGATTTACCTGCAATTATATAATAAAATGTCTATTTTATTACTTGTGCGTCTCCCTTGCTCCTTTCTTACTATGAAATATACTATTGTCATAGTTTTATTACCCTTTATTCCTGGTTAAGGAAAATGCCAGGATTTACTCCGGGCATTTATTTATATAGAGCAAGTAAGTCTCCTTAGC
Source organism: Palaemon carinicauda (assembly GCF_036898095.1). Classification (NCBI taxonomy): domain Eukaryota; kingdom Metazoa; phylum Arthropoda; class Malacostraca; order Decapoda; family Palaemonidae; genus Palaemon; species Palaemon carinicauda. Next base: position 21,382,737 of record NC_090740.1, on the reverse strand, counting down.
GAATACTTACTCAATTATGAAGATGAGTCAACTCCATACACGAAGTGTTCAACCACCACTTCTTCAAGTTTGTTTCGACGCGAATACCAAATCGCTCTGACTTATCTTATGGATCTCATTGTTCCTTCAGCCTATATGAATAGCCTTCCCATGACCACTTTGATCTTAGCATAGCCCGTGGGGACTTCCATGCAGGGGGCAGGAAGGCAACTGCCTCACGGTAGCTCTAGTATAGACCACTATGCTTTCGGCTCAATGTTTTAGCACTCAACTATAAAGGGAAAAAGTCTACCACGATACACTAATTCTCTGGTACTCTTCACTCAGGACGCCATGGCTTGAGCCCAAAAAACGGATTTTGAGCGAAGCGAAAAATCTATTTTTGGGTGAGATAGCCATGGCGTCCTGATGGACCCACCCTGTCTGTTATCAGGTCCCGCCCTGCGCCGCTGTATCATGGTGATGAGCGAGCTCCAGACTTTCGGAATGAGGACGGACGTGACGTCATCATAAGCAATGGCGTCGCGTCTGTTTACATCGCGAAGTACCGATATCGCCACATCTAGATCGGCTGCGGCTCAGCTCCCAGCCACTCCCTGTCCGCCATATTGAAGCGTTAACCCTATATGGGGTTGCAGATAGCTATGTGGCACGTCTATACATGCGTGTCCCCTGTTGTTACACGATGTCTTAAGGGGAAACCTTTAAGATACTCGCTCCAGAAGTTAGAATTCTGTGATAACCTGTGGTTTAATTCTCTGGGAAAATCCTAGTAGTGATTACCCAAGGAAGCTACCAAAAAGGATCCTTCCATCAGGACGCCATGGCTATCTCACCCAAAATAGATTTTTCGCTTCGCTCAAAATCCGTTATATAGGTATGTGTTCGATTTTCCGGTGATTGCCATTTTTTTCGTTTTTTCCCATTTCTTTCAAAATTACTACGTACTAAGGAACTATCACAGAGTAATGATTCATTTAGATGTTTATTTGTCGGAAAATGTGCCTTGATGGTTTGCCTAGCACGTGGCTGAAATTTTTTTTTTCTGAAATGCCGTATATTAGAATGTTGGCCATTTTTCCGCGAGTGCCCCTTTTTATTTGTTTTGCATTTTTTTGCTTAGTCATGTTACCGTAAGGAATTGGCAAGTAGTTTCGCAAAACTTGTATTTTTATAGTGTTGGAAAGTGTTTCTAGATGATCTGGCTACCCATGCTATCTTTATTTTTAGCCAGATATGGCGTATATATAGGTATGTGTTCGATTTTCCTGCGATTGCCACTTTTTCGTTTTTTCCCATTTCTTTCAAAATTACTACGTACTAAGGAACTATCACAGAGTAATGATTCATCTAGATGTTTATTTGTTGGAAAATTTTGTTTACTTCTTTTTTGATTGAATATCATCAAATTTTTAGCTAAAATATTATATTGTTTTACATTTTTTTTTTCGATTTATTTCCCTTCAAAAAAATTTTTTTGGGTCAGAATTTTAATTTATAGTCGTAAAATAATCGACAATTATCCAGCAACCCACCATACAAATTTTATGCATATCCAAGAATAATTAGATTAGTAAATAACACCTTGAAATTGACATACCCTTCCTACATTTTAAGTGGCAGATTAGGGAGTCTGAGTCAGTGTGGTTGGCGGCCATTTTGTGGACATATCCGAAGCGTAAGTTGCCCCATCTATATATATTTTTGGGCTCAAGCCATGGCGTCCTAATGGAAGGTTCCTTTTTGGTAGCTTCCTTGGGTATATAACTACTAAGATATTCCCAGAGAATTTAACCACAGGTTATCACAGAATTCTAACTTCTGGAGCGAGTATCCTAAAGGTTTCCCCTTAAGACATCGTATATCAACAGGGGACGCATGTATTAACGCGCCACATAGCTATCTGCACCTCATACAGAGTTAACACTTCGATATGGAGGGACAGAGAATAGCTGGGGAGCTGTTCCACAGCTAATCCCTTCCGTGGCTACTTTTGGTACTCGAGACGTAAACAAACGGGCGCCACCGCTAGATGACGCCACGTCCGTCCTAATCCTTTGTACAGTAGCTCGCCCTACTTAGACGGATTTTCCCTGTGCTATACTTATCGCTTTGCATCTTTATTATGTCGCTACCTTCGGCCTCGCCTTCTTCTGGAAAGTTGAGTACAAGGTTCCAGTATTGTTTAGTTAAGCTCTGACCGTAAAGTAAATATTACTTTCCGAGATAATTGTTGTTTTGTGGCAGAGCTGTGCCTCTACCGGACCCGCCATTTTATGGCGTCGTTGTTGTTCTGCATGCCTTATTTAGTTAGCCACAACAACGCTTCCGGCCTCATTTACTAATTGATAACATTAGTTTATTTAGTCTTCATAGCTTAGATGACCGCGGAGGTAGCAGCAGTAGGGGACTCAGCAGTATGAAGCTTCATCTGTGGTGGAAATGTGGGAGGTTGGGCTGTGGCACCCTAGCAGTACCAGCTGAACTCGGCTGAGTCCCTGGTTAGGCTGGAGGAACATAGAGAGTAGAGGTCCCCTTTTTTGTTTTGTTCTTGTTGATGTCGGCTACCCCCCAAAATTGGGGGAAGTGCCTTTGGTATATGGATGGAGCTAGGAACTTTTATATCGTGTTTTGACGCTTTTTATCGGTCATCGATTGACCTCATACCAGTTGGCTACTATAGCCCCCAGGCCAGAGTGCCTATATATCAGTGTTCATGCATGATTTTATTAGTGATCCTAGGCTAACTTATGAAGATAGTGGCATTTTTGGGCTCAAGCCATGGCGTCCTGATGGAAGGTTCCTTTTTGGTAGCTTCCTTGGGTAATCACTACTAGGATTTTCCCAGAGAATTAAACCACAGGTTATCACAGAATTCTAACTTCTGGAGCGAGTATCTTAAGGGTTTCCCCTTAAGACATCGTGTATCAACAGGGGACACGCATGTATAGACGTGCCACATAGCTATCTGCACCCATTCAGAGTTAACTCTTCAATATGGCGGACAGGGAGTGGCTGGGAGCTGAGCCGCAGCCAATCTAGATGTGGCGATATCGGTACTCGCGATGTAAACAGACGGACGCCATTGCTTTTGATGACGTCACGTCCATCCTCATTCCTTTACTAGTAGCTCGCTTCAATGGACGTGTTTTTCCCTTTGTGCGACTTTATCTGCTTGCATCCTTGCCATGTCTCAACCTTCAGCTTCATCTTCTTCTGGAAAGTTGAGTACAAGGTTTAAGTATTGTTTAAATAAGCTCTGACCTTAAAGTAAATCTTACTTTTCAAGATATTTGCATATTTGTGGCAGAGCTTTGCCAACCGGTCAGCGCCATTTTATGACGCTGCTGTTGCTTGCATACCTTATTTAGTTAGCCGCAACAGCCTTACCGGTATATAAATCACTAATCAGTGCTATTAGTTATTTAGTCTTCATAGCTAGGAACTTTATATTGTGTTTTTGACGCATTAGTTTGGGTCTTCGCTGACCCCATACCAGTAGGCTTTGATTAGCCCCTAGGCCAGTGAGCCTATACCAGTGTTAATGCATGATATTTCAGTGATCCTAGTGTTAGTTATGAAGATTCTGGCATTATTTTACAATACCATTGACAGTGATGCAAGTGTTTTTCGCCTTCAGGGACCATATAGGGGGTAGGTTATCTTGAGTGCCTTGCTAACCTAACCTTATGATAGGACCCCTATATGCTCTCTTCATCCCTAGCCCTAGGGCTTCCCTCTGGTAATCTTGTACCCTATTACATGTGATAGGACAAGACTCCTCAGAGTACTGTATCGCCTCCCCACCTAAGGGAATGACCCCTCCCTTAGTGTTGCGGACCTTAAAGGTAGGATCACCTCCTTTAAGCTGAATCGGTCCTTGACCTTTTCCTTGCGATACGTCTTCTCCCTTCCTTGATTAGGGTCTAACAACCCTAATCCAGGTTAGGTTGGGAGGGCTGGTTTATGTACCTTGCTGAAATATACGCGTGCACCGTTTTTCAGTTGGTCCACCTACTATAGGTTAGGGTGAGCATCTCCCTTCCTAGGTGGCCGCTCTGGTGCATAACCCATCCTTTCTTATAAGAAGACCCTTTCCCCCCCCCAACCTATCTCTTGCCTAGCCTAACCTACCAGTAGGTTAGGCTTCATATGTCCCCTGTCCTACACTCCACCCTAGGCTGGAGTGCTGGACCCCGTGGTGCTCCCAGTGTTGTCCGCTCTGATACATAGACCCTCCATAGTGCTATGGAGTCAGTTATCATTTGGTCGACATGAAGAGTCTCCACCCCTTCTTTGGGTACACCCTGTCCTCTCTTGGACTGCCTTAGCCCCCGGCCATTGCGGCCCCTGCTTAGGATGATAGATTCACCTCTATCATGGTGGTACCTTTTCCAGAGGTGTCTTGACTAGGCTAGTACAGCCTTGCCATCCCACCTCCATCTTTGGTGCTTGTCCCTTGCCGCCTCTACCCCGGCATCACCGCCGCTACGGGTGACTTCCTTATCCTTGCCGCCTTCCCCCGAGTGCCGGGGGATCGCCGCCGGCCGCCGGCTTACCGCCGTGGCCTCTCCATTCCCTCATAGCCTCGGCACACTGCCGACCCCTCCCGGAGTGCCGGCACTAGCAGCCGGCCCCCGGCCCCGGCTATGCTCCTTTATCCTTACCCCTGTCACCCTCCGACTGCCTCCGGCTGCCGGAACCGCCGCCGCTACCGGCTGCCGCCACCCTGGCTTCTTTTGACCATAGAATGATCATTCTTGAATGCCAGAAACTCTGCTCGGGCGGCTTCCGGCGTGCCGGGGGTATGCCGGACCCGTCCGGAGGCGGCAAGATGCCTTGCATCCCTTCTCTCAGCTATCTTTACTAGCGATAGCTCCTAAAAACCGCACCTAGACGGCTTGTTAACGCAGACAAACTGGTACGGAATCGTACATTTTGTTCAGTTTTCACTCTGTCTTCTTGCGTGTTTCATCTTTCCAGCACGCTACGTGTAATTGGCACGTCTGGTTGCCGGAACCTTACTAGGATCTCATGATCCCCAGACTTTCTTGATAAGATTTCAAGCCCAGTCTATAATATGGTTATTCTAGATGGAATTCCCATTTTCAAGACACCTTCCATGGAGGCCTACGGCCACCTGGGACTGTCCGATGCTACGGCAACCAGCCGGGCGGGTTACACGAGGCATGCGTCTGTCTCCTTTCACCCACCCTTCTGTGCATCACAATTAATTTAAGTTAATATTAACTTGTTAATAATTAACTTTATATACGAGCCATATTATGACTCTACAATACTCATCGTCTCTTTCCTTTACAGGAGGAGTACGTCAGGTGTGACCACGACTTCTGCGCGGTCCGTCGGCCACACTTCTATGGACACACGGCGTGTAGGACACACGCCCCTTGTGCTCACAAGAGAGGGGATCTCAAATACTGGGGCCCCACCACCTGTTCGGTCTGCCAAGAATGCTTACAGAAAGCATTCTATGATTCTCCCTCAGCGGAGATTCGGGACACTGCTCGGGACAACCTACGCAAGTGGGTACGTGGCTTTCAGAAGAACGCCACTGGACCATACCTAGCCACAGAAGAAATGAGGTCTTTGCTGTTCCCAAAGGCCTCTCCAGACTCAGTGGTCCCAGTCGAACAGATCCCCGTAGTCCAGATTACAGTGGAACCTGATGTTGTCATGGCTCAGTCCATGAATGATTATCACCTGGATTCAGAACATGATGAACGCATGTCAGAGATCTCGGAGGACACCGAGAAAACCCTTATGGCCCAGGGTTGAAGGGGAGGATGATGAAGAAGAGGACCGGGTTGTGTATACCGAGTCCGATAAGGAGGATGCCCCTCCCTCCATCCCCCCTCCTACTCCTACACCGACGGAGGTGTCTCTCCCGTCTACGTCCTCCACCACGACTCCTCTACCTACGGCACAGGATATGATTCGGCTCATTGAATCCGTGATGGAGCAGAAGCTCCAAGAAACTCACCAGATCATTCGGTCGATGGGAGGTTCCAAGGAATCTCGCAAAATCTCCATCAGGACCTCCCCACATGCTCGAGCGACAATCCGTGGCGATTCGCCGAGCATATGGTCATCGCTGACGACAAGATCTTCGTCAGCGATAAGATCGGTTCCATACCCCTGGAAGAAGTGGAGTTCTTCCCCCGCTTTGAGGCGTATCCGGACTGTTACGTCCGTCTACGTTCAGAACCATCCTCAAAGGAAGAGACCGAACCGAAGGAGAAAATAGTGTTCGATCTCTCGAAGGCCCAGGCTATGCTTGCCAAAGCGCTTAAGAGCAGAGGCTTTACCTGCTCTGGACTTCCGGCTCTGAGCAAGAAGTACCTCACCTACGTTGCGCCGATGAAGTGGTGATACCCTTCACGGAAAAGGCCTTCGCTGCCTGCTTTAAGGCTGTAGAAGAAGGGAAATCCTGCCCTGCATTGGAGGAATGCAGACCTTTCTCCGCAGTCACCCCGCCCGACACCAAACACTGGAAGGATGTGCAACACACCTTCGTGGTGGGCAAACTAGATCCTGACGTTGCTGAACGTCAGTTTAATGAGGACCTCCCCAAGCTAAACGATCACCTCCTTCGTAGGGAACAGGAAACGAAGGAGAGGCTGGCAACATCTCTCACTCTCCAGGTCCAGATGGACGTAATGGCTGGCGACACCAGAGTCCCTGACCATTACATGGTCCTTGCCAAATCTCATATGGCAACCTTAGTCAAGGATCTGTACCACTTCATGCGAGCTCGTAGAGCCTGCAGAGAATTCGTGTTCTCCAGTGCCACTGTCAGACACGAACCCCGGAAACTGATTTCCTCCAACATCTGGGGCAAGTACCTCTTCCCGTCTGATCTAGTGAAAGAGATCACAGACAAGGCCGCATCTGAGAACAGGAACCTTCTCAACAAATGGGGCATGTCTAGGAAGAGAAAGCCCTCTCAGGATGACGGTCCTCAGCCTAAGAGGAAGCAGTCGAAGCATAGACCCCAGCAACGTCAGCACAGACGTCAGTTTCCGGCACCCGCTACTCCCCAAGTGGCCGCTCAGCCGCCACAGACCTTTCAGTTGGTCCCACAGCCGGTTTTGTCCTCATCACCGGCCTTCAACCCCGCCTTCGAGCAGCACTCCACTACCTTTCGTCCCAAAGGTAGAAGCTCAGGCAGGGGTTCCGGCAGAGATTCCTCTCGCCGGCCCTCCAGAGGCAGAGGAGGACAGGGAGCTAGCGGCCGAGGCAGCAAGTCCTCGGGACCCCAGAAGCAATGAAGTGCTTCCGGTGGGAGGAAGACTCCGCCACTTCCAGGATCGTTGGACCTTCGAATCCTGGGCACACAGCATCATCAAGAAAGGTCTAGGCTGGAGCTTGGCGCAACCACCCCCAACCTTCCAGCAATTCTTCCAACGTTCAACCCCCCTCCTGGAAGAATATGTGCTAGACCTCTTGAACAAGAAGGTGATAAGAAGGGTGAAGTCCACAAGGTTCCAAGGGAGACTGTTTTGTGTCCCCAAGAAAGACTCAGACAGACTCAGAGTCATTCTGGACTTATCCCCCCTCAACGTATTCATATCGAACAACAAGTTCAAGATGCTGACTCTTCAACAGATCAGAACCCTCCTGCCTCGAGGGTCTTTCACGGTCTCGATAGACCTGGCGGACGCATTCTGGCACATACCAGTGAACCATCACGCTTCCTCCTACCTTGGATTCCGACTCCAACGGAAAAGCTATGCCTTCCGGGCCATGCCCTTCGGACTCAACGTTGCCCCTCGGATATTCACAAAGCTAGCGGACGCAGTAGTACAACAGCTCCGCATCCGAAACGTCCAGGTGATGGCCTACCTCGACGACTGGCTAGTGTGGGCGCCCTCGCCCGAGGATTGTATAGAATTCTGCAGAAAAGTTACCCAGTTTCTCGAACACCTGGGATTCCAGATACACGCGAAAAAGTCTCGCCTATCTCCAGCTCAGAAGTTCCAATGGTTAGGCATCCACTGGAATCTTCAGTCACACCGCCTTTCCATTCCAGCAAAGAAAAGGAAGGAAATAGCAGGGTCTGTCAAGCGACTGTTAAAATCCAAACGGATCTCAAGACGCCAGCAGGAACAAGTTCTAGGCTCTCTACAGTTCGCCTCGATCACAAACCCAGTGCTTCGTGCACAGCTAAAGGATGCAGCGGGAGTCTGGAGACGTTCCGCATCCATCGCTCGAAGAGACCTCAAGAGACGGCTCCCAAGCAGACTTCGACTTCTTCTAAAGCCGTGGTCAGAAGCGAGGGCCCTAAAAAGGTCCCTTCCTCTCCAACACCCACCTCCATCTCTCAACATCCATACGGACGCTTCGTTGGAGGGTTGGGGAGGTCACTCCCACCAAAAACAGGCTCAAGGCACTTGGTCTCCCCTATTCAAGACGTTTCACATCAACATCTTGGAGGCCATGGCGGTTCTTCTGACGCTGAAGAAACTCTCCCCGCCCCCGTCGATACACATTCGCCTGACCCTGGACAGCTCTGTGGTAGTGCGTTGTCTCAATCGCCAGGGCTCAAGATCGCCCAAGATAAATCAGGTGCTCCTGACAATCTTCCGTCTGGCAGAAAGGAAGAAATGGCACCTGTCTGCAGTTCACCTACAAGGATTCCGCAATGTGACAGCGGACGCTCTATCTCGGACAAACCCGATAGAGTCGGAATGGTCTCTAGACGCAAGATCATTCACCTTCATCTCTCACCGAGTCCCAGAACTCCAGATCGACCTCTTCGCAACGAGCGACAACCATCAACTTCCTCGATATGTAGCCCGTACGAGGACCCCAAAGCGGAAGCGGTGGACGCCATGACCTTGGATTGGAACAGATGGGCCAAGATTTACCTGTTCCCTCCCACCAATCTTCTGCTGAAAGTCCTCTCCAAATTGAGAACCTTCAAAGGGACAGCAGCTCTAGTGGCTCCCAAGTGGCCCCGCAGCAACTGGTACCCCTTGATCCTGGAGATGCAGCCAACGCTGATCCCCCTCCCGGACCCAGTTCTCTCCCAGCAAATACAGAAGTCGACTGTCTTCGCTTCATCATCGAAAATCAAGGACCTTCATCTCATGATTTTCTCACCCTAGCCGCTAAGAAAAGGTTTGGGATTTCGAAGAAGAGTCTAGACTTCCTCGAGGAATACAAGACCGAATCCACGAGAAGGCAATACGAATCGTCTTGGAGGAAATGGGTCTCCTTCGTCAAGGCAAAGAACCCCTCGAAAATCACTATAGATTTTTGCATGTCCTTCTTCATTCACCTTCATGGACAAGGCTTGGCAGCCAACACGATTTCTACTTGCAAATCGGCCTTGACCAGATCTTTGTCATACGCCTTCCAAATAGATCTGTCTAGCGACATCTTCAACAAACTACCGAAGGCCTGTGCCCGTTTACGACCGGCACCCCCTCCGAGACCAATCACTTGGTCTCTAGACAAAGTTCTCCACTTCGCCTCCAACTTGGACTACGATTCATGCCCTCTTAAGGACCTGACTCAGAAAGTTATATTCCTCTTCGCTCTAGCTTCGGGAGCCCGAGTCAGCGAAATAGTGGCACTATCTAGAGAAGAGGGACATATCGTTTTCAACGATTCAGGAGACCTCTCCCTCTTCCCTGATCCGACGTTTCTCGCAAAGAACGAATTACCTACCAAACGATGGGGCCCGTGGAGGATATGCCCCTTGAAGGAAGATGCCTCTCTATGTCCAGTAGAGAGCCTTAAGGTCTATCTTCATAGAACTTCAAACTTTGGTGGAGGCCAACTCTTCAAAGGAGAAACATCGGGCAGCGACTTGTCACTGAAACAATTGAGAGCAAAAATCACCTACTTCATTCGCAGAGCGGATCCAGACAGTACACCCGCTGGTCATGATCCTAGGAAAGTCGCTTCGTCTCTGAATCTCTTTCAGAGTATGGATTTCGAAAGCCTCAAGAACTATACAGGCTGGAAATCCTCGCGTGTTTTCTTTAAACATTATGCGAAACAAGTGCACAAAGTGAAACATTTTGTGGTAGCCGCAGGTAGTGTTACGTAACCTGCTCTGAACTCTGCTTAGAACAGTGAGTTATTAGGGACTCTAACTCGTCGGGTGCCTATGTTGACCCTCAAGTGATACGTAGTGAAGCAGAAACCACCTTGTGTTTTCTTTAACTGTTCTTACCTCAGGTGAAATGTCATAGTAGATTACCACATGAGTGCTACATGCCACGTGCATGACGTGTGTTACATAAAGACTAACGTTCCGTAGAACGAGTGCCTACTAATACTTGATTCTTCCCTTTCAGACTCAAGAGCACGCCTTTATGACTATGTACATTTTTATCAATGTAAATGTTTTTTACTATTTATTGCATGACATGTATTGATTTACCTGCAATTATATAATAAAATGTCTATTTTATTACTTGAGAGTCTCCCTTGCTCCTTTCTTACTATGAAATATACTATTTGTCATAGTTTTATTACCCTTTATTCCTGGTTAAGGAAAATGCCAGGATTTACTCCGGGCATTTATTTATATAGAGCAAGTAAGTCTCCTTAGCGAATACTTACTCAATTATGAAGATGAGTCAACTCCATACACGAAGTGTTCAACCACCACTTCTTCAAGTTTGTTTCGACGCGAATACCAAATCGCTCTGACTTATCTTATGGATCTCATTGTTCCTTCAGCCTATATGAATAGCCTTCCCATGACCACTTTGATCTTAGCATAGCCCGTGGGGACTTCCATGCCAGGGGGGCAGGAAGGCAACTGCCTCACGGTAGCTCTAGTATAGACCACTATGCTTTCGGCTCAATGTTTTAGCACTCACTTATAAAGGGAAAAAGTCTACCACGATACACTAATTCTCTGGTACTCTTCCATCAGGACGCCATGGCTTGAGCCCAAAAAACGGATTTTGAGCGAAGCGAAAAATCTATTTTTGGGTGAGATAGCCATGGCGTCCTGATGGACCCACCCTGTCTGTTATCAGGTCCCGCCCTGCGCCGCTGTATCATGGTGATGAGCGAGCTCCAGACTTTCGGAATGAGGATGGACGTGACGTCATCAAAAGCAATGGCGTCCGTCTGTTTACATCGCGAGTACCGATATCGCCACATCTAGATTGGCTGCGGCTCAGCTCCCAGCCACTCCCTGTCCGCCATATTGAAGAGTTAACTCTGAATGGGTGCAGATAGCTATGTGGCACGTCTATACATGCGTGTCCCCTGTTGATACACGATGTCTTAAGGGGAAACCCTTAAGATACTCGCTCCAGAAGTTAGAATTCTGTGATAACCTGTGGTTTAATTCTCTGGGAAAATCCTAGTAGTGATTACCCAAGGAAGCTACCAAAAAGGAACCTTCCATCAGGACGCCATGGCTATCTCACCCAAAAATAGATTTTTCGCTTCGCTCAAAATCCGTTTATTTTACAATACTATTGACTGTGATGCAAGTGTTTTCGCCTTCAGGGACCATATAGGGGATAGGTTAGTTAGTGTACCTTCCTAACCTAACCTACATGTAGGACCCCTATATGCTTCCTTCATCCCCCTGCCCTTGGCATTCCCTCTGCGTAGCCTTGCTTCCCTTACCATGTAAAGGGATCAAGCTCCTACCAGAGTATATTATCGCCTCTCAGTCCTCCCTAAGGGAATGAACCCCCCTTAGGGTTGCGCCCGAGAGTGAGGAACGGCTAGCCCTTCCTCTATGGCTAGGACTAAGTCTACGACTGTCCTGCGATAGCGATATGTCTTCTATCCTTCCTAGTTCAGGGCGTTCAGCCATGCTCTAGGTTAGGTTTTGGAAGGGTAATTCTGTTCCTTGCTGAAACTGTACCCATGCACCGTTTCAGTCAGGCTGCCTTACCTTAGGTTAGGGAGTGTCCTCCCTTCCTTAGTGGCCGCCCTGGTACAGAACCCCTTTCATGGAAGACTCTTCTCTTCTCCCCTACCCACCTATCGCTTGTATAGCCTAGCCTATACTTAGGTTTGTCTATACCCATCTGTCCCCTGTCCTACAACTCCTCCTTAGGGTGGAGTGATAGGGCCACCTTGAGCTTCTGTGTGCAGTCCGCTCTGGTACATATACCCTTCATAGTGTCCTATGGGGTTAACCTCTGGATGTGTTCTGTATACAGGGGTCTCCCCCTGTTTGGGTGTCCCCTAGCCCTCCCTTGGGCTACCCTAGCTCCCGGTCCTCTGCAGCCCCTGCTTCTGGGTGATAGAGCCAGCCTCTATCATGGGTACACCCTCTCAGGGGGGGATGTCTGGGAGTCCATGGCTGGACTTCTTACATCCCTCCCTCTGTCTCTTTCACTATCCGGGTGCCGGTCTTGCCGCCTCCACTGTCGGCGATACCCACCTCCTACCTTGGTGACTCTCCCCATACCCCCATGGCCGCCAGTCCTCCATGTGCCGGGGGACTGCCGCCTGCCGCCGGCCGGCCCCCGGAGTGCCGGCATCAGCTGTCGACAGTCCGGTTCTGCTATAACCATCCTTGTTCCTGTCACCAATCCGGCAACCTCCGGCTGCCGGGGCCCCCGCTCCCCGCCGGCGTGCCGCCGCTGTGCCGGCGGCCGCCACCCTGGTATTACTCTTGACTTCTATATTGTCTTCCTTAATGCCAGAAACTCTGCTGGAGCGGCCTCCGGCGTGCCGGAGGTCTGCCGGAGCCTTCCGGAGGCGTCAAGGCGACTTGCACCCCCTTCTACTAGCTATCATCTGATGTTGATAACCCTACATCGCAACCAGATGGTTTGATTACATAATGGATAGGTATTGCCTTACCGTTCCATTAGTAACCATGCTGTCTTCTTGCATATCACAGATTTCCAGCATGTTGCGTGTATCTTAGCACGGCCGGTTGCCGGAAACCGTTACCCTATGAAATCTTCTACGTTCCATATCCTTGGGTTTGAGTGGCCTCAGTCCCAGTTCTATATCCTTGGCAATCCCTCTAGAAATTCCCACTGCCTACACGGCATGCTATGTGGAATTCTGCCCTGTGTCCTCGGTCACAACAAATTGCCTACGGATAAGGTTACGGTAACCGGCCGGGCGGGTTACACGGAGGATGTGTCTATCTCCTTCTTTTCCGCCCACTCTCTGAACGTCACAGTATTTCTACCACTGAATATTAGGTTAAAGATTAATCACTTAATACATAACCTTAAAATAGAAGTCATCCTTATGACTCCCCCGTACTCATGTCCTCTTTCTCTTACAGGAGGAGTACGTGAAGTAAGACCACGGCTTCTGTGAAGTGAAGCGCCCGCACTTTTATGGGCACACGGCGTGTAGGACTCACGCCCCTTGTGCAAACAAAAAAGGTGATCTGAAGTCTGGGACCCACTGAACTGTACGGTCTACCAGGAACGCCTGGTTGAGGCGTTCAATAACCCTCCGGCCATTTTGTGGACATATCCGAAGCGTAAGTTGCCCTATCTATATATATTCTTGTTCCCTATAGAATTTGTGATATTTTGGTATATTTTTACCTGCATAAATATCATATATATTAAATATATGTATTTTTTTACGAAATTTCTAAGTACTAAAAAAATTACCTTTAGATATGGCCCCTGATATAAATGTAATTTACAAAATAATGAAGATTTTTTTACATATTTCTATTTTAGGATAACATATGTTTATTCCCTAAAAAAATTAGCCACTTCCTATTTCATTTGGGTACCCAAAAAATTTCATGAAATTTGGACAACTTTTTTTGGCCAAAAAAAGTTACCCTTTTTTTCTCATTTCAGATCTTCACCTCCATGGGTCTGACTTCATCCAAAATACATCAAGATGTGTCCTAAACATTCAAGAATCAATTCCTAAAAGGATTTGTGTATATATCTATAAACTTTTTTTATGAATTTTTATGTAAGGTCTTTTTTTTCTACTTAATTTTTTAAAATATTTATAATAAATAGTTTTTCTGCAGATGAGTAGTATTTATCTTTACAGTTGTTTTAAGCATTCATTGAAGTTTTTTTTGGCAAAAGAAAAAAGGAGGTTACTGCAAAAACTGATTTTTCAAGAATTTTTTTTGGCGTCGGGGTCGCGCGCGTCCCAGTATACCCTTAAAGGGGTGTCCGAGGAGCGTACCTATCCAGGGTTAAGTAACTCATTCAAAAACTAATTTTTCCCATTTGGAATTATAAGAAACGAGGCTAAATATAATCATATTCATAACGTATTAGTTCTCTGATTGCTAAAATTATATAAATTTATAGTGAATGAGATTTTATTTGTCTGATCTCTGATACTTATGGGAAATTATAATGTCACCTTGCACGAAATTTCTATCCATTCGCAATTCTGTGAAAGGTAATTTGCAATGGATATGTTTATAGTCACTATTTCATCATCTCCTACTACGCCTATTTACGCAAAGGGCTTCGATTAGATTTCGTCAGTCGTCTCTTCCTTGAGCTTTTAATTTACATGATATATAATTATTATTGTTAGGTAAACTTTAACTCGATTAATCATTAGCTATTAGACGATATTTTTCTGTAGTTAATTTTCGATATCTTATTTTTGTAGGTCCGAAAAGAAAGAAGCTTTCAATAGAAGTTGAGAGAGAGAGAGAGAGAGAGAGAGAGAGAGAGAGAGAGAGAGATATACACACACACACACACACATATATATATATATATATATATATATATATATATATATATATATATATATATATATATATATATATATATATATATATATATATATATATATATATATATATATATACACACACACACATATATATATATATATATATATATATACACATATATATATATATATATATATATATATATATATATATATATATATATACACACACATATATATATATATATATATATATATATATATATATTTCTTACTTATAACTGTAATTGAACAGTTTAACATGTTTTTTTTTTAAATGCCCATAAAAGAAACACAGGAAATAAATAAATCACTATATTTCGGTCAATAAACGTTGACCCTCTTCAGGATGTAAAGTAGAAATGAGGAATACGGTGGAGAGTGACGGTTTACAACGGAAAGCAAAAGAGTGTATTTAATTGTTCTACAGTTATAATTGCTGGAAGGATTAGCCTGGATGTAATTGAATTTGGCTAATCCTTCAAGCAATTATAACAACTGTAAAACAATTGAACACACCCTTTTGCTTTCCTATATAAACCGTCACTCTGTTATTCCTCATTTTTGGGCTCAAGCCATGGCGTCCTGATGGAAGGTTCCTTTTTGGTAGCTTCCTTGGGTAAATAACTACTAAGATATTCCCAGAGAATTTAACCACAGGTTATCACAGAATTCTAACTTCTGGAGCGAGTATCCTAAAGGTTTCCCTTTAAGACATCGTATTTCAACAGGGGACGCATGTATTAACGCGCCACATAGCTATCTACACCCCGAACAGAGTTAATGCTTCGGTGTGTAAGGGCTGAGAATAGCTGGGAGCCGTTCCATAGCTAATCTCATTCGTGGCTACTACTGATACTCGAGACGTAAACAAACGGGCGCCATTGCTCAAATGACGTCACGTCCGTCTTCATCCTTTGTTTAGTAGCTCGCCCTACTTAGACGGATTTTCCCTGTGCTTCATTTATCGATTTGCATCTACGTTATGTCGCTACCTTCAGCCTCGCCTTCTTCTGGAAAGTTGAGTACAAGGTTCCAGTATTGTTTAATTAAGCTCTGACCGTAAAGTAAATATTACTTTCTGAGATAATTGCTGTTTTGTGGCAGAGCTGTGCCTCTACCGGACCCGCCATTTTATGGCGTCGTTGTTGTTATGCATGCATTATTTAGTTAGCCACAACAACGCTTCCGGCCTTATTTACTAATCGATTGCATTAGTTTATTTAGTCTTCATAGCTAGGAACTTTTATATCGTGTTTCGACGCTTTTTATCGGTCATCGATTGACCTCATACCAGTCGGCTACTATAGCCCCCAGGCCAGAGTGCCTATATATAAGTGTTCATGCATGATTTTATTAGTGATCCTAGGCTAAGTTATGAAGATAGTGGCATTAGTTTACAATACTTTCGACAGTGATGCAAATGTTTTTTCGCCTTCAGGGACCATATAGGGGATAGGTTAGTTAGTGTCCCTTCCTAACCTAACCTACTTGTAGGACCCCTATATGCTTCCTTCATCCCCTGCCTTGGCATTCCCTCTATTTAGCCTTGATTCCCTTTCTAAGTAGAGGGATCAAGTGTCTAATGGAGTATTTATCGCCTCTCAGTCCTCCCTAAGGGAATGAACCCCCCTTAGGGTTGCGTCCGAGAGTGAGGAAAGGCTAGCCCTTCCTCTATGGCTAGGATTAGTCTATGACTGTCCTGCGATAGCGATATGTCTTCTATCTTTCCTAGTTCAGGGCTATTAGCCCTGCTCTAGGTTAGATTTTGGAAGGTTTCTCTGTTCCCTGCTGAAACTGTACCCATGCACCGTTTCAGCCTGGCTGCCTTATCTTAGGTTAGGGAGTGTCCTCCCTTTCCCTAGTGGCCGCTCTGGTACAGAACCCCTTCCTTGGAAGACCCTTCTCTTCTCCCCTCCCCACCTATCTCTTGTATAGCCTAGCCTACACTTAGGTTAGTCTATACCCATCTGTCCCCTGTCCTACAACTCCTCCTTAGGGTGGAGTGATAGGGCTACCTTGAGCTTCCATGTGCAGTCCGCTCTGGTACATATACCCTTCATAGTGTCCTATGGGGTTAGCCACTGGATGTGTTCTGCATGTGGAGGTCTCCCCTCTTTGGGTGTCCCCTAGCCCTCCCTTGGGCTACCTAGCTCCCGGTCCTCTGTGACCCCTGCTCCTGGGTGATAGAGCCTGCCTCTATCATGGGTACACCCTCTCAGGGGGGGATGTCCGGGAGTCCATGACTGGACTTCTTACATCCCTCCCCCTGTCTCTCTCACTATCCGGGTGCCGGTCCCTTGCCGCCTCCACTGTCGGCGATACCCGCCTCCTACCTTGGTGACTCTCCCTACCCTTATGCCGCCAGCCCCCCGTGTGCCGGGGGACTGCCGACTGCCGCCGGCTCCTACCGATGGCTCTCCTCCTTCCTCCTAGCTTCGCCGTCCGCCTGCCGGTCGGCCACCGGAGTGCCGGCATCTACTGCCGGCAACCTGGTTCCGCTATAACCATCCTTGTCCCAGTCACCAATCCGGCATCCTCCGACTGCCGGAGCCGCCGCTCCCCTGCCGGCGTGCCGCCGTTGTTCCGGCGGACGCCACCCTGGTATTACTCTTGACTTAAATATTGTCTGTTCTAATGCCAGAAACTCTGCTGGAGCGACCTCCGGCATGCCAGAGGCCTGCCGGAAACCCCCGGAGGCGTCAAGAATACTTGCACCCCCTTCTACTAGCTATCATATGAATACTGATAGCCCTACACCGCAAACAGATGGCCTGTTTCCACTCTTAAGATCAGTACCTTGGTACTGTTCTGTTAGTGATCATGCTGTCTCTTTGCATTCTTCTAAATTCCAGCATGCTGCGTGCATCTTAGCGCGGCTGGTTGCCGGAAGCAGTTACCCAAAAAAGGGGGTCTGTTAGCCCCCTAGCTTGGGACTGAATGATCTCGGTCCCAAACTTATCCTTGGTTTTTTCCACGGAATTCCATTACCCTATGGAATTTTAAGGAATACTATCCGGTGCCTTCGGCCATCTCGGATTATCCAAGGACAAAGCTTGCGGTAGCCAGCCGGGCGAGATGCATGGAGTATGTTTTCCTTTACTACTTCAATCTCTATGCATCACACCCTTCATTAACCCTGGATAGGTACGGTCCTCGGACACCCCTTTAAGGGTATACTCGGACGCGAACGACCCCGACGCCAAAAAAAATTCTTGAAAAATCAGTTTTTGCAGTAACCTCCTTTTTTCTTTTGCCAAAAAAAACTTCAATGAATGCTTAAAACAACTGTATAGATAAATACTACTCATCTGCAGAAAAACTATTTATTATAAATATTTTAAAAAATTAAGTAGAAAAAAAAAAAGACCTGACATAAAAATTCATAAAAAAAAAGTTTATACATATATACACAAATCCTTTTAGGAATTGATTCTTGAATGTTTAGGACACATCTTGATGTATTTTGGATGAAGTCAGACCCATGGAGGTGAAGATCTGAAATGAGAAAAAAAGGGTAACTTTTTTTGGCCAAAAAAATTTGTCCAAATTTCATGAATTTTTTTGGGTACCCAAATGAAATAGGAAGTGGCTAATTTTTTTAGGGAATAAACATATGTTATCCTAAAATAGAAATATGTAAAAAAATCTTCATTATTTTGTAAATTACATTTATATCAGGGGCCATATCTAAAGGTAATTTTTTGAGTACTTATAAATTCCGTAAAAAAATACATATATTTAATATATAATATGATATTTATGCAGGTAAAAATATACCAAAATATCACAAATTCTATAGGGAACAAGAATATATATAGATAGGGCAGCTTACGTTTCGGATATGTCCACAAAATGGCCGCCAACCACACTGACTCAGACTCCCTAATCTGCCACTTGAAATGTAGGAAGGGTATGTCAATTTCAAGGTGTTATTTACTAATCTAATTATTATTGGATATGCATAAAAATTGTATGGTGGGTTGCTGGATAATTGTCGATTATTTTACGACTATAAAATTAAAATTCTGACCCAAAAAAATTTTTTTGAAGGGAAATAAAATCGAAAAAAAAAATGTAAAACAATATTTTAGCTAAAAAAATTTGATGATATTCAATCAAAAAAAAAGTAAACAAAATTTTCCGACAAATAAACATCTAGAGGAATCATTACTCTGTGATAGTTCCTTAGTATGTAGTAATTTTGAAAGAATTGGGAAAAACCGAAAAAATGGCAATCACCGGAAAATCGAACACATACCTATATATACGCCATATCTGGCTAAAAAAAAGATAGGCATGGGTAGCCAGATCATCTAGAAACACTTTCCAACACTATAAAAATATAAGTTTTGCGACACTACTTGCCAATTCCTTACGGTAACATGACTAAGCAAAAAAATGCAAAACAAATAAAAAGGGGCACTCGAGGAAAAATGGCTAACATTCTAATATACGGCATTTCAGAAAAAAAAATTCAGCCACGTGCTAGGCAAACCATCAAGGCACATTTTCCGACAAATAAACATCTAAATGAATAATTACTCTGTGATAGTTCCTTAGTACGTAGTAATTTTGAAAGAGATGGGAAAAAACGAAAAAATGGCAATCACAGGAAAATCGAACACATACCTATATATACGCCATATCTGGCTAAAAAAAAGAAGATAGGCATGGGTAGCCAGATCATCTAGAAACACTTTCCAACACTATAAAATTATAAGTTTTGCGACACTACTTGCCAATTCCTTACGGTAACATGACTAAGCAAAAAAATGCAAAACAAATAAAAAGGGGCACTCGTGGAAAAATGGCCATTCTAATATACGGCATTTCAGAAAAAAAAAATTTCAGCCACGTGCTAGGCAAACCATCAAGGCATATTTTCCGACAAATAAACATATAAATGAAATATTACTCTGTGATAGTTCCTTAGTACGTAGTAATTTTGAAAGAAATGGGAAAAAACGAAAAAATGGCAATCACAGGAAAATCGAACACATACTTATATATACGCCATATCTGGCTAAAAAAAAAATAGGCATGGGTAGCCAGATCATCTAGAAACACTTTCCAACACTATAAAAATATAAGTTTTGCGACACTACTTGCCAATTCCTTACGGTAACATGACTAAGCAAAAAAATGCAAAACAAATAATAAGGGGCACTCGCGGAAAATTGCCCAACATTCTAATATACGACATCTCAGATAAAAAAAAAGACATGCACGTGTTAGCCCAACCATCAAGGCACACTTTCTAACACATAAACATGAAAAAAAAATCAATAATATACGGCAATTCCTTACTACGTAGTAAATTTTTACAAATATTGAAAAAAAACAGAAATTGGCAACCGCAGTTAAATACCCAATATACCAATAACTACGTCGTATCTGACAAAAACAAAATCACGCATGGGTAGCCAGATCATCTAGACACACTTTCCAACACTAAAAAAGCAAAAGTTTTACGACACTATTTCGCAATATCTTACGGAAAAATGACTTGGCAAAAAAATGAAAAAAAATGAAAAAGGGACACTCGCGGTAAAATGCCCGACATTCTAATATACGACATCTCAGATAAAAAAAAAGACATGCACGTGTTAGCCCAACCATCAAGGCACACTTTCTAACACATAAACATGAAAAAAAAATGAATAATATACGGCAATTCCTTACTACGTAGTAATTTTTACAAATATTGAAAAAAAACAGAAATTGGTAACCGCAGTTAAATACCCAATATACCAATAACTACGTCGTATCTGGCAAAAACAAAGTCATGCATGGGTAGCCAGATCATCTAGACACACTTTCCAACACTAAACAAGCAAAAGTTTTACGACACTATTTGGCAATATCTTACGGAAAAATGACTTGGCAAAAAAATGAAAAAAAATGAAAAAGGGGCACTCGCGGTAAAATGGTCCTCGTGGTGATGAACGACATTTTAACTAAAAAAAAAAACATGCACATGGTAGCCAAACAATCCACCAAGACTTTCCACAACTGATAACCTATACAAGTTGCACCATTCTACGACAATTTCATAATACGTAATAACTTTGATAATTATGCAAACTACCCTAGAAGGGTAAACTCGGACGCGAACGACCCCGATGCGTCTCAGAAATCGGGGAAGGAGTACAGCTACAGCAATGCACATCTGGACACTACTAGAGCGTGTAGGGGAGACACCTCCTGCAGGTCGATCACCCACAAATTCAGTCACGGGGGTGAGTCACGTGAGAAAAACCTGTTTTTTTTTGACGCTCGGGGTCGCAAACGACCCACCGTACCTATCCAGGGTTAAGTTAAAATTAATAATTAATGTTAACTTAGTTTAAGAGCCATTCTTATGACTCCCCCCATACTCATTTTCTCTTTCTTCCACAGGAGGAGCAGATGAAGTGTGACTTCGACTTCTGCGCTGTGAAACGCCCGCAATTATACGGGCATACGGCTTGCAGGACTCACGCCCCTTGTGCTGACAAGAAAGGGGATCTGAAGTTTTGGAATCCACTGAACTGTACGGTCTGCCAGGCTCACCTAGTTGACGCCTTCCATAACCCTCCCTCAGCGGAGGTCAGGGACATTTCTCGGGAGAAGCTACGCAAGTGGGTGCGTGGCTTCCAGAAGAATGCCACCGGACCGTACCTGGCCACCGAAGAATTGAGGTCACTCCTGTTCCCTAAGGCCTCCCCTGATTCAGTGGTACCCAAAGACGTGATTCCCACTGTCCAAATTACAGTGGAACCTGATGTTGTCATGGCTCAGTCCATGCACGAGTTCCGCCTGGATTCCGAAGATGACGAACATATGTCGGATGTCTCGGAAGACACGGAGAAGACTCTTATGGCTCAAGGAGCTGAAGATGACGAAGACCAGGTGGAATACGCCGAGTCGGAGCAAGAGGTCGCTCCTCCTTCCATCCCCGCTCCTACTCCTACACCGACGGAAGTGTCTATCCCGTCTACCTCCGCGACCCCGGATCCCTCTTCTTCCACTCAAGAAATGATCCGGTTGATTAGAGCCATCATGGACGACAGGTTAAAGGAGAATCAGGAGTTAATCAGGTCCATGATGGGATCCAGAGAACCGAAGAAGATTTCGGTGAAGGATCTCCCCGCTTGCTCACATGCCAACCCGTGGAGGTATGCTGAGCATATGGTTATCGCGACCGGCAGGATCTTTATCAGCGACAAGATCGGCACGGTCCCTTTGGAAGACGTGGAGTTCTTCCCAAACTTTGAGGCCTACCCGGACTGTTACGTCCGACTTCGTTCTGAACCTGCCTCTAAGGAAGAGACCGAACCGAAGGAAGAGATAGTGTTCGATCTCGCGAAGGCCCAGGCTATGCTAGCCAACACATTCAAGAGTAGGGGTTTTACCTGCTCTAAGCTTCCGGCCCTGAGCAAGAAGCACCCTACTTATGTCGCACCCGAAAGTGCGGTTCTTCCATTCTTGGAAAAGGCCTTCACTGCGTGCCTTAAAGCTGTGGAAGAGGGGAAAGCCTGCCCTGCACTGGAGGAGTGCAGACCCTTCTCCATAGTCACTCCCCCTGACGCTCGACACTGGAAGGATATCCAGCATACTTTCGTCGTGGGAAAGCTAGATCCTGACGTCGCTGGACGTCAGTTTAATGAAGACCTCCCTAAGCTCAACGATCACCTCCTTCGTCGGGAACAAGATACGAAGGAGAGGCTCGCAGCATCTTTGTCTCACCAAGTCCAACTTGAAATTATGGCTTGTGACACCAGAGTACCAGACCACTACATGGTACTCTCCAAATCCCACATGACGACCGTGATGAAGGACTTGTACCACTTCATGAAGGCTCGGAGAGCCTGTCGTGAATTCGTGTTCGCAGGTGCCACTGTGAAACACGAACCCCGGAGGCTGATTTCCTCCAACATCTGGGGTAAACACCTCTTTCCTTCTGACCTCGTGAAGGAAATCACCGACAAAGCCGCCACGGAGAATAGGAACCTTCTCCACAAGTGGGGCATGTCTAGAAAAAGGAAACCCTCTCAGGACGACGGACCTCAACCTAAGAGGAAATCCCAAAAACAGAAACCCCAGCAACGTCAACAAAGACGTCAGTTTCCGGGACCCGCTACCTCCCAAGTGGCAGCCCAGCCACAACAGACCTTTCAATTGGTCACCCAACCGGTGTTGTCACAGTCACCGGTCTTCACCCCTGCTTTCGAGCAACAGACAACTACCTTTCGTCCCAAAGGTAGAGGCTCAAACAGAGGTGCAAGCAGAGACGCATCTCGCCGTCCCTCCAGAGGCAGAGGAGGAAAGGGAGCTAGCGGCCGAGGCAGCAAGCCCTCGGGACACCAGAAGCAATGAAGTGCTTCCGGTGGGAGGAAGACTCCGCCAATTCCAGGATCGTTGGACCTTCGATCCCTGGGCACACAGCATCGTCAAGAAGGGTCTAGGCTGGAGTTGGACTCAACCACCCCCAACCTTCCAGCAATTCTTCCAACAATCAACCCCCCTTCTGGAAGAATATGTCCTAGATCTCTTGAACAAGAAGGTGATAAGGAAGGTAAAGTCCACCAGGTTCCAAGGGAGACTGTTTTGTGTCCCCAAGAAAGACTCCGACAAACTCAGAGTCATTCTGGACTTATCCCCCCTCAACAAGTTCATAGCGAACGACAAGTTCAAGATGCTGACTCTTCAACAGATAAGGACCCTTCTGCCTCGAGGTTCCTACACGGTCTCCATAGACCTGGCGGATGCCTACTGGCACGTTCCAATGAACCATCACGCTTCCTCCTACCTAGGATTTCGACTCCAAAGGAAAAGCTATGCCTTCCGGGCCATGCCCTTCGGCCTCAACGTGGCCCCTCGGATCTTCACAAAGCTGGCGGATGCCATAGTACAACAGCTCCGCCTCCGAAACGTCCAGGTGATGGCCTACCTCGACGACTGGCTAGTCTGGGCTCCATCGCCCGAAGATTGTGTAAAATCTTGCAACAAAGTCACCCAGTACCTAGAACACCTGGGATTCAAGATCAACGAGAAAAAATCTCGCCTCTCTCCAGCTCAGAAGTTCCAGTGGTTGGGAATCCAATGGAACCTTCAGTCACACCGCCTTTCCATCCCCCAGAAGAAAAGGAAGGAAATAGCAGGGTCTGTCAAGCGACTGCTGAAATCCAAACGAATTTCAAGACGCCAGCAGGAACGAGTTCTAGGCTCTCTACAGTTCGCCTCAGTAACAAACCCAGTGCTTCGCGCACAGCTAAAGGATGCCGCGGGAGTCTGGAGACGTTCTGCATCCATCGCTCGAAGAGACCTCAAGAGACGGCTTCCAAACAGACTTCGACTTCTCCTAAAGCCGTGGTCAGAAGCAAAGGCCCTGAAAAGGTCCATTCCTCTCCAACACCCTCCTCCATCACTCAACATCCACACGGACGCTTCGCTGGAGGGTTGGGGAGGTCACTCCCACCAAAAACAGGCTCAAGGCACCTGGTCTCCCCTGTTCAAGACGTTCCATATAAACATCTTGGAGGCCATGGCGGTCCTTCTAACTCTGAAGAAATTATCCCCGCCGCCCTCGATCCACATTCGTCTAACCCTAGACAACTCGGTGGTAGTTCGTTGTCTCAATCGCCAAGGCTCAAGATCGCCCCAGATAAATCAGGTGCTTCTCCCAATCTTCCGTCTGGCAGAGAAGAAGAAGTGGCACCTGTCTGCAGTTCACCTACAAGGATTCCGCAACGTGATAGCGGATGCTCTATCTCGGACAAACCCGATAGAGTCGGAATGGTCTCTAGACGCAAGATCGTTCTCCTTCATCTCTCACCAAGTCCCAGAACTTCAGATAGATCTCTTTGCAACGAGCGACAACAATCAACTTCCTCGGTATGTGGCCCCGTACGAGGACCCCAAAGCAGAAGCAGTGGATGCCATGTCACTGGACTGGAACAGATGGTCCAAGATCTACCTGTTCCCCCCCACCAACCTTCTGTTGAAAGTCCTCTCCAAACTGAGAACCTTCAAAGGGACAGCGGCCCTAGTGGCTCCCAAGTGGCCTCGGAGCAACTGGTACCCCCTGGTCCTGGAGCTGCAGCCCAAGCTGATCCCTCTCCCGGGCCCAGTTCTCTCCCAACAAGTACAGAAGTCGACTGTCTTCGCTTCATCATCGAAAATCAAGGACCTTCATCTCATGATTTTCTCTCCCTAGCCGCAAAGAAGAGGTTTGGGATCTCGAAGAAAAGTCTGGACTTCCTAGAGGAATACAAGACCGAATCCACAAGACGGCAATACGAATCATCCTGGAGGAAATGGGTCTCCTTCGTCAAGACAAAAAATCCTAAAGAAATCACGATTGATTTCTGCATGTCCTTCTTTATTCACCTTCATGGACAGGGATTAGCAGCCAATACGATTTCAACCTGCAAATCGGCCTTGACCAGACCAATTCTATATGCTTTCCAAATTGATCTGTCCAGCGACATCTTCAACAAACTACCGAAAGCATGTGCTCGCCTACGCCCAGCACCCCCACCGAAACCGATCTCCTGGTCACTAGACAAGGTGCTCCATTTCGCCTCCAACGTGGATAATGATTCATGCCCTCTCAAGGATCTGACTCAGAAAGTTATATTTCTCTTTGCTCTTGCTTCGGGAGCTCGAGTCAGCGAAATAGTGGCACTATCAAGAGAAGACGGACACATCCTGTTTACCGATACAGGAGACGTTACCCTCTCCCCTGATCCGACGTTTCTCGCCAAAAATTAATTACCCACCAAAAGATGGGGCCCCTGGAGAATATGCCCCCTGAAGGAGGATGTCTCTCTATGTCCAGTAGAGAGCCTCAAGGTCTATCTTCGCAGAACTTCGAACTTTGGTGGAGGCCAACTCTTCAAAGGAGAAACATCGGGCAGCGACCTGTCACTGAAACAATTAAGAGCAAAAATCACCTACTTCATTCGCAGAGCGGATCCTAACAGTACACCCGCTGGTCATGATCCTAGAAAAGTTGCATCATCTCTGAATTTCTTTCAGAGTATGGACTTTGAAAGCCTTAAAAACTTCACGGGCTGGAAGTCCTCGCGCGTTTTCTTTAAACATTATGCGAAACAAGTGCACGAAGTGAAACATTTTGTGGTAGCCGCAGGTAGTGTTATGAAACCTGCACCTAACTCTGCGTAGAACAGTGAGTTACTTGGGACTCTAACTCTTTGGGTGCCTATGTTGACCCTCGAGCGATACATAGTGATGTCGAAAACACTTAGTGCTTTTATAACTGTTCTTATCCCAGGTGAAATGTCATAGTTGTCACACAAGTGCCGCATGCCCTGAGCATGATGTGTTTTTATCAAAGACTTGCGTTCCTCGAGAACGAGTGCCTACTAATAAACTTGAAATTCCTTTTCAGATTCAAGAGCAATTCTTTATTTCTATGTACATTATAATTACTGTAAATGATCTTTACTTATTGCTGTAAATTATTTAATTTCTGCATTTGTGAAATAAAATTTCTATTTTATTACCTGTGCGTCTCAATCAGCTCCTACTTACTATGAAATACATGCCTGTCATAGTTTTATTATCCCCCTTTCCTTATGGTTATGGAGAAATTAAGATACTAACTCTTAATTTATATTCACTCTGATTATGTAATGTTCCAATACGAATACTTACTCTTAATACCCTGGAGATGAATCATCCTTCTCAATACACAGTGCCCAACCACCACTGGTCTACTTTTCAGAATGTTCCTATACAAATACCAAACATTCGGCTTCATCTCCAAGTCCTTCAAGTTCTTCTATCAGGATGAATAGCCCTTCAATACCACTTTGACGTCGGCATGGCCCATGGGAACTTCACTGCCAAGGGGGGCAGGATGCTTCTTCCCTATGGTTCTTTATCAAAGATTACTATGCTGTTTTGTCAATGCCTTGGCACTTACTATTAGGGGAAAATCTACCACGATACATTGATTCTCTGGTATTCTTCCATCAGGACGCCATGGCTTGAGCCCAAAAAACGGATTTTGAGCGAAGCGAAAAATCTATTTTTGGGTGAGATAGCCATGGCGTCCTGATGGACCCTCCCTGCTACTTCGTCCAGTTTTAGATCCCACCCTGTTCTACTGTATCATGGTGATGGGCAAGCAACTGGCTTCAGGATGAAGACGGACGTGACGTCATTTGAGTAATGGCGCCCGTTTGTTTACGTCTCGAGTATCAGTAGTAGCCACGAATGAGATTAGCTATGGAACGGCTCCCAGCTATTCTCAGCCCTTACACACCGAAGCATTAACTCTGTTCGGGGTGTAGATAGCTATGTGGCGCGTTAATACATGCGTCCCCTGTTGATATACAATGTCTTAAAGGGAAACCTTTAGGATACTCGCTCCAGAAGTTAGAATTCTGTGATAACCTGTGGTTAAATTCTCTGGGAATATCTTAGTAGTTATTTACCCAAGGAAGCTACCAAAAAGGAACCTTCCATCAGGACGCCATGGCTATCTCACCCAAAAATAGATTTTTCGCTTCGCTCAAAATCCGTTTTTTACTTTACATCCTGAAGAGGGTCAATGTTTACTGACCGAAATATAGTGATTTATTTATTTCCTGTGTTTTTTATGGGCCTTTTTGGAAAAAAAAAAAAAAACACACACACACACACACATATATATATATATATATATATATATATATATATATATATATATATATATATATATATATATACTGTATAGGCATTTTTGGGCTAAAGCCATGTCATCTTGATGGAAGGTTCCTATAGGTAGCTTTCTAAGGGATATTTGGCTACAGTGATATTCCCAAAGAATTAACCTTTAGGTCTCCAGAATTCTAACTCCTGGTACGAATATCCTTAAAATTTCTCTTAAGGATATCGCATAATATCAGGGGACGTATATCTTGATACGAAAAATAGCAATCTTCACCCCCAAATAGCGTTTTCGTTCCGAGGGGGAAGAGTGGCAAAAATAGAAGGAGAGCCGTTATCAAGGTTACCCTTCCTCCCGTACTACTATTGAGTATCTAGATGGCGCTGTATCCAAGATGGCGCTCATTCTTATTTTTGTAGCGATTTCGCACGGTGGTGTTCCCTGTTGATCTATCGTTTTGATCTCTTTTGAGAGGATTTAATATGCAATCTCCAGCTTCTTTTGCCACTGGAAAGTTGAGTATTTATTCTTTACAGTGCATAATTTTTAGCTCCTGCTTCACAGTGAAATTAGAGTAATTTATTGTGCTGAGGAGCTAGGCCTGTCACCTGAGGCGCCATGGGCACTGTCGTTCGTTATGCATATGTTATTTAGTTAACAGAACGACTTTCCCGGTTGTAATAGCATTAATAAATTATGAAAGCTATTTAGACACAATTATACTAGTAAAGATATATATTTTATGCATAATTTACTCTTCCTTTGTTGATC
Organism: Palaemon carinicauda; assembly: GCF_036898095.1. Classification (NCBI taxonomy): domain Eukaryota; kingdom Metazoa; phylum Arthropoda; class Malacostraca; order Decapoda; family Palaemonidae; genus Palaemon; species Palaemon carinicauda. Next base: position 21,354,611 of record NC_090740.1, on the reverse strand, counting down.
GTATACAGTACGTTAAAGTTTCGGTGATTTAAGTAACCGAGATCTCGTCTCGCGCTAAGCTACCCAACCTAGGCGCTGTAGTATACTTTCAGACATTATCCCCGTTTCCCCTCGTGCATCGTTTTATTGATTCAACGGGAGATAGTACATCTCCTAGAATTATATAACTCGATACTTGTCTCATGTGGAGATTTAAGGGTAATCCCTCCTTCCCTCTGAGTGCCGCCACAGGCGGCAACACTATCTGGTCTTGCCATAGAGTAGTTCACTCCGGCTTGACTAGGATAGGGTTTTCTGTCTCCCACCTTTGCCTGCAAGATCCCAGCTTTGGTTTTCGACAGAACCTCAGAGTATTCAGTCTTCTGCCAGCGGCAGAACAGCAGGGTGAGTAGTCACTCCCCTGCTGGCTTACAGCTGCCGGCATAGGAGGCTTAGCTCCCCTAGACCACACCTGAAGTGGTAATATGATGCCGCCACCTTCTCCCCTGTGGTCTAGATGACTAATCCTGTGTCGGGAGACCCTAGGCGGAAGAATAGTATTCTTCTGCCGCCTAGGATGTCGCCGATACTGAAACATTGTTTCTCTCTTGTGTGGAAGTGGCGGCAATCCTGCCGCCTTCTTCTACATTTGATAGATTCGGCAGACCCTAGGCTGAAGAACAGTTATTCTTCTGCCGCCTAAGATGGCGCCGATACTGAAACATTGTTTCACTCTTGTGTGGAAGTCGCGGCACTCTAGCCGTCTTCTTCTACACTTGATACAGGACCCCTTTCCCTTCCCCTCTCTGTCCTTTAGCGATGACTTAGCCCTCGTAATCCTGTGGCCGTTGTCCTGTAATCTTACCGCTTGCCGGGTGGGTTGCGGGGCCGGACGGGCTCCTACATAAGCAGCTGTTTAGTCACTCGGTCATTCCCTTTTGGACACAAGGCTCCGGGAAGGTTGTGCCGGCTATGACGGCTGCCGGTGGGAGACCCTTCTGATGCCGAATGTTCTTCAGTCCTCCCTTGGACTGCCATCCACATTCCTGAAGCTGGCAATGCCGGCAACGGATCTTGCGGCTGGATGGAAGCCTGAATGATGCATTCTCCCCTTCCATTTGAACCCTCTTTCTGGAGGAAGGCAGTAAGGTTATATACTTACACCCTTATTTATTGTAAACATACATTTTAATAAGGCAGCACTTCACTCCATGCTTTTTCTCTCTCTGATGCTGCCGGCTGGGCCGGTGCCACCAGGGACTAGCTCTGCCGGCAACATGCCGGCTAAACTACAGTATATGATTATACAGTAGCCAGTATATTTGCAGTATAGTACATACTGCAGATAGAAAACTATTGTATATATTATACAGTAGTTATTTTCCAACATATTTTGTGTATCCTTGCACAGTCTTTTGCTGAGATCGATCCTATATTAAAAGAATAGAATTCCTTCAATACTCTGATTAGAAATCAGTTAATAACTTACCCTACAATATTAAATAGTTTAGAAGGGTCAGTGGTAGTACACTTTTCTATCCCTAGAGGTTAGAACCCTTCTCTTTTGAGTTTTCCCTGATCAGGAAACTCTATAGTCTTAATATTGGAAGGGGAGGTCACAGCAATGGGCTAGGAGGGATACACAAGTATGTGTCTTTTCTAATTTCTAGTCCAGCTGGCGACATGCCGGCCGGACTATGCTGCCAGGTGCTAGCCATGCTGGCAACACGCCGGCTGAACTACAGTATATAATTATACAGTAGCATAGTAAATACTGCAAACAGAAAACTATAGTATTTAGTATACAGTAGTTAACTTCCAACATACCTTGTGTAACCTTGTACAGTCTTTTGCTGAGACCAATCCTATATTGAAAGAATACTCTGATTGGAAATCAGTTAATACTTACCCCACAATATTAGATAATTAAAAAGGTCAGTGACAGTGTACACTTTTTCTATTCCTAGAGGTTAGAACCTTTCTCTTTTGAGTTACCTTGATAAAGGAAACTCTATATCTTTAATATTGGGGGGAGGTCACAGCAATTGGCTGGGAAGAATACACAAGTATGTGTCTTTCTCTATTTCTTTCTAGCTTACTATCCTAAGCTATAATGATTAAAATATGAATATTTGCATATCTGTTTATCATGTGAGATAAACAATCGCATACTCATTTTATTTTCCTTTCTTTACAGGAGGAACCCCAAATGAAATGCAATGCTATCTTCTGCAACCATAGGAGTAGGAACTTTTACAGTCACAAAGCGTGCAGGGCGCATGCCCCCTACACCATCATTACCGAATCCCTGCAATAGTGGGACCCCCAAGTCTGCAATATCTGCCGGACCTTGGTGACCGAAGGTTTCGACGACCCCAAGTCAACGGAGTCGAGGGATGCGGCACATAAAAAGCTGTGCAAGTGGGTAAGAGGGTTCCAGAAGAACTCTCCGGGACCATACCTACCTAACGATAGGATGCGTAGCTTGCTGTTCCCGAAAGCGGGTAGTGAAATGGTTGTGCCCCAAGAACGACTCGGACCTCCCTACGTCCAGATTGCCATCGAGACGGATGTCAGGGAGGCGTTGCAAAGTATGGACATCCCCCAGGAGGTAAGGATATCGGAAGTGTCTAGGGACACTGAAAAGGATCTATTAAAGGATGATTCCGAGGAGGAGTCTACTCTACCTCTGGAAGAAGATGATGATGTCGAGTTGGAGTTCCTTCCATCTGTGCCGGCAACGGAGCCATTATCCTCGACGTATTCACCTTCTACCTCTCCATTGGACGACTGACCCATCTCACGGATTTAATGGAGAACATTTGCAAACGAGGCAAAGCAAGGGAAGTGAGATTTGAGAGAGAGCGCTACGTGAAGCTCCACTTATTGCCTCCTGAGGGTCATACAAGCGACCCAGAGGCCAAGACCTCCCAACCTGCTCCAAAACCAATCCCTGGAGGTATGCGGAGTTTATGCCGATTTTGAACGGCAAACTCTACATCTCAGGGAAGATGGGAGCTGTCCCCTTAGACGACATCCAGTTTTGGCCAAGCTTTAACGCTTACCCTGATTGCTTCATTCGACTGAAGCATGAACCAATGCCAAAAGAGGAGACGGAACCAAAGGAGGTCATGGTTTTCGACCACGATAAGGCACAGGCTCTCTTGTCAACTAGCCTGAGAAAGGCAGGCTATTCGGTGTAGAAAGAGTCCGCCTTCAGCAAGAAATACCCTACCTTTCTTGCTCCTGCTTCAATAGCCTTCCCCTTTACGTTGAAGACATTTAAATCTGTTGCCAAGGCAGTGGAGGCAGGCAAACCATGCCCTGCACTAGAGGAGTGCAGGCCTCTGTCGTTAGCCTTGCCCATGCAGGAGAAGGAATGGAAGGAAGTCCACCTAACCTTCTCAGCAGGGAAACTGGACGCAGACATCGCTGGATGACAGTTTAGCGAGAATCTCCCTAAACTTTCTGACTTTCTCTTGTGCAAGGAACAAGAGACAAAGGAGAGACTTGCGGCCTCTTTATCCCTACAAAACTGCATAGAGATGTGTACAGGCCAACGAAGTACCCCAGACATGCTCATGGTCCTGGCCAAAATGCATATGGCCACCCTATTAAAGGACCTTTATGCTTTCATGAAGGCTAGGACAGCCTGTAGAGAGTTAATGTTCGCTAATGCAACAGTGAAACATGAACCCAGGAAGCTGATATCTTCTAACATCTGGGGTTGAGACCTCTTCCCGAAAGAAGTAGTCAAAGAGGTAGTCGAGAAAGCCATCACGGAGAATAGGAACCTTCTCCAGAAGTGGGGCATCTCTTCAAAGAGGAAGTCTTCCCTAGATGCGGGTCCCCAACCTAAAAGGAAGACGAAGAAGTCTAGACTTCCTCCTTGGCCTGCTCAACAACATCCCACAGTTATTATGACCGCGGTGCCCCAAGTGGTGGCCCAATCACAGACCACCTTCCAAGAGATGCCTCAACAGCTGGTTGCCCAGTCACCAGCATTCAACCCCAGGTTTGAGAGGCAGACCACTACCTCTTGGTTGAAAGGTAAAGGATCCAGACGGGGCTCCTCTGGACATCCCTCAAGGGGTAAATGAGGATACGATCGAAGAGGTAAATCCTCCGATCAATCGAAGCAAGGAGACGCTTCCAGTAGGAGGGAGGCTCCAACAATTTCAGGATCGTTGGACCTTCGATCCTTGGGCCCAGTGCCTAATCAAGATTGGACTAGGATGGAAACGGAACAAGTCTCCACCATCATTTCCTCAATTCTTCCAACACTCCAACCACGCATTAGAAGAATATACCTTATAGCTCTTGAGCATACAGGTTATAAGGAAAGCAAAGTCCATCAAATTCCAGGGAAAGCTGTTTTGTGTTCCCAAGAAGGACTCAGAAAAACTCAGTCTCATTCTGGACTTGTCGCCACTCAAGTTTATATAAAACAGCAAGTTCAGGATGTTAATCCTTCTACACATAAGGACCCTGTTACAAAAAGGGGCGTTCACAGTCTCGATAGACCTGACAGATGCCTATTGGCACCTTCTAGTCAGTCGCCTTCTCTCCTCCTACCTAGGATTCAAGTTACAGAAGATAAAGTATGTTCTAAGAGCCATACCCTTCGAACTGAACATAGTCCCAAGTATCTTCATGAAACTTGCAGACGCAGTCGTGCAACAACTACGCCTAGAGGGTTCAGGTAGCAGCGTACCTGGACGACTGGGTGGTGCGGGCAGCATCTGAAACGGCTTGTCTGCAAGCATCCAAAGGAGTGATCCAGTTCCTGTAACATCTGGGATGCAAAATCAATTTCAAGAAGTCTCGACTCTCTCCAGCTCAAGGATTTCAATGGTTGGAAAGCCATTGGAACCTGAGGTCACATCGTCTCTCCATTCCCTCAGGGAAGTGGAGGGAGATTGCAGGGTCTGTCAAGAGACTACTGTAATCCGACAGGATTTCAAGACGCCAACAGGAAAGAGTACTGGGCTCTTTCCAGTTTGCAGCAGTAACAGACCCAGTGCTAAGAGCACAGCTGAAAGATGCGTCAGGAGTCTGGAGAAGATACGCATCAAACGCTTGAAGAGATCTAAAATGACTGATACCGGCCTTACTACGATCACTTCTCAACCCATGGTCGAAGGCTAAGAGCCTAATGAGGACCATGTCCTTGCAACCACCTCTGCCGTCGATGACCATCCACATGGATGCCTCGACGGAAGAATGGGGAGTTCACTCCCATCAAAGGAAAGTCCAAGGGACTTGGTCATCTCTGTTCAAGGCCTTTCTCATCAACATTTTGGAAGCCATGGCAGTCCTCTTGACATTGGGAAAACTCTCCCCTCGCAAATCAGTCCACATCAGGCTGATCTTGGACAGCAAAGTGATAGTGAGATGTCTGAACCGACAAGGCTCGAGATCGTCCCATATCGTCCATGTGAAATTAGCCATCCTTTGTCTAGAGAGATGGCACCTATCAGCAGTTCACTTACAAAGGTGCCGCAATGTGACAGCGGATGCTCTATTCAGGCTCAAGCCGATAGTCAGAATGGTCCCTAGACGCAGATTCATTCTCCTTGATCTTGGAACAAGTCCCGGAACTGCAGATCGACCTCTTCGCGACATCAAGAAACTACCTCGATATGCAGCCCCATACAAGGACCCTCTAAAGGAGATAACGGACGCAATGCCCCTAGTTTGGAACGAATGGACCCGGAATTTCCTGTTCCTTCCATCCAATCTCCTGCTGAAGGTCCTCAGCAAGCTGAGATCCTTCCAGGGAACGGAAGCTCTAGTGGCCCCCAAGTGGCCCAAGAGCAACTGGTTCCCTCTAGTGATGGAACTGAGGCTGAGGCTGAGGCTGGTCCTTGTACCGAACCCAGCACTATCTCAACGGGTTCAGAAGTCAACTGTCTTCGCTTCATCACAGAGAACCCAAAACCTTCATTTCAGGATTTTCTCGCCCTAGCGGTTAAGAAAAGATTTGGGATCTCAAAAGGCAGTATAGACTTCTTAGAAAAATACAAGTCTAAGTCAACTAGAAGACAATATGAATCATCTTGGAAAAAGTGGGTTGCTTTTGTTAAAGTAAAAGGACCGAAAGAAATCTCAATAGACTTCTGTCTGTCCTTCTTTATCCACCTTCATAAACAAGGTCTGGCAGCCAACACAATAACTACGTGCAATTCAGCCCTGACTAGACCTCTTCTATACGCCTTTCAAATGGACCTGACGAACGAAATCTTTAACAAGATCCTGAATACATGCGCTAGACTTAGGCCTGCAGCTTCTCCGAAGCCCATTTCATGGTCTTTGGACTAGGTCCTACATTATGCTTCATCTGTGAACAATGAAGATTATTCTCTCAAGGATCTAACCCAGAAGGTTATTTTCCTGTTCGCTATAGCCTCAGGGGCTAGAGTTAGTGAAATAGTAGCCCTATCAAGAAATGAGGGCCACATTCAGTTCACAGAAGTGGGAGAACTGAATCTCTTTCCTGATCCAGCCTTTCTCGCCAAGAACGAGCTACCCACTAAGAGATAGTCCCTGGAGAATCTGCCCTCTGAAGGAAGATGTCTCTCTGTGTCCAGTAGAGTGTCTAAAGGTCTATCTTCGTAGAACTTCAGACTTCAGGGGAGGACAGCTCTTCAAAGGAGAAACTTCAGGATCAAACTTATCCCTAAAACAACTGAGAGCGAAGCTCACCTACTTCATTCGCAGAGCGGATCCTGACAGCACACCCGCAGGTCATGATCTCAGAAAAATTGCTTCATCACTGAACTTTTTTCAGTATATGGACTTTGAGCGTCTTCGCTCATATACTGGATGGAAATCATCCAGAGTGTTCTACAAACACTATGCAAAGCAAGTCCACGAACTGAAGCATTATGTGGTGGCGGCAGGTAGTGTATTAAAACCTGTCTAGTGCTGCAATGACCAGTTAATTGATTGGGACTATCAATTAGGGTGAAAAGGTGTTGACACTGTGATATACCTTTCAAGTGAGTGTCACCATGGTGACACTAAGAGTGTTCAAAATCTCAGGTGTGGAATTATACAGATAACACTTGTGCCGTGTGTACATAGTACACAGTGTTGATAGTATACAACATTTACAGAAATCATATTAAGAAAATTTATCAAAAATTTTCAAATTTAGAGTGACACTCATCATTTCTTCTCTTTCAGGGAGGAAAATATTTTCTGTATACGTTGTACGTATAATTCCCTTAACACGTTACACTCGTTAGACTTGTTATTCCATTTGGTCATTTATTCGAAATAAATGTCTATTAGAGTGTAATTACGTCTTACTTCGCCCTGCAATTAGCACATTAAATATGCCACAGTTCTCTTAAACTTATTTATTTAAGTAAACCTCATATTATTGTATGCTTACAAACAATGGATATAGTTGACATTTAGTTGTTCCGACAACAAATACAAACCGTGAGACCTTTTGTAAATCTAGTGGATACTTATGTTTCTTCATACAACATATGCAAACCTTTAGACCTCTTTTCTACTGTCTAGTATGACTCTTCCCTGCAGGGGGGCAGAAAGCACTAACATTGTCCATGATTAGTGGTAATGACAGCTAAGGGTAACGCCATTTGTCTCAATGGTCCGGATGACCATAGAAAAATTGTCCCAAGGTTAAGGCACCTATGAAAATCCACAGATACAGTACTTTCTAGTAATTCTCTGGTAAACTTCCATCAGGACGACATGGCTTGAGCCCAAAAAACGGATTTTGAGCGCAGTGAAAAATCTATTTTTGGGTGAGATAGCCATGTCGTCCTGATGGACCCGCCCTCCTTTTCTATAGAAAAGGCCTTGGCAGGATCCTTCCCAAAATTACTATATCTGCAGCACCATGCTCAATGCTACAAGGAATGAGCGCCATCTTGGATACAGCACCATCTAGATACTCAATAGTAGTATGGGAGGAAGGGTAACCTTGATAACGGCTCCCAGTCTAATTTTGCCACTCTTCCCCCAGGAAACGAAAACGCTATTCGGGGTGAAGATTGCTATGTGTCGTATCAAGATATACGTCCCTTGATATTATGCGATATCCTTAGGAGAAAATTTAAGGATATTCGTGCCAGGAGTTAGAATTCTGGAGACCTAGAGGTTAATTCTCTAGGAAAATCACTGTAGCCAAATATCCCTTAGAAAGCTACCTATAGGAACCTTCTTTCAGGACGACATGGCTATCTCACCCAAAAATAGATTTTTCTCTTCGCTCAAAATCCGTTAAATATGTATGTACATATATATATATATATATATATATATATATATATATATATATATATATATATATAAACACACAAACGTATGTATAGGACTACGCATGTGCATATACATGTATGTATAGCCAACCTTTAGGTAGGACTTTACCGAAGAACTGCAATATCCCTAATAATGAACCCCCTTTATATCTTGAGCTGTATATTGAATTCTAAACAACAAAACATATAAATTTCTATATAATCCGTTAGATAATTGATTAAAACTAGACTTCACATGTGCAGACGAATATCTTATAAATAAGATGGACCGCTACATATTTCCCCTGAGAAATTCGTACCTTCCAAGAAACCGTATCTTTCAAAGGTTATGGGAATAGTTTGTTAGCTATCACTCTTATCATCTCTTTACAATCACACTTGAGACATGTGGCAACTGACTATATCAGACTAAATAGAAAGAGGCTGCGTAGATTAGTAACATAAGTTTGAGAAGAATAACTGAAGAAGGCTTTCTCGTCCACACTTCATTATGCGGGAAGGTTGGTAAAGATCATTTCTAGAAATCTTTTATACAATGTAGTATTGATAATTGTGTGTTTAGCTGTATCATTTCTATTCCCATTTATCTTGTGGTTTGACGACACAGCAATATCAGCAGGTATCTATTTAGTCAGTTTATTTATCTAAAATAGATATCTAATTGTTGGTTCAAGTTGTATAATGCAGTAGATAAGAAGTAAAGATATTATTAGAATTAGATATATTCATAACAGTTAGCTGTTTTAGAGGGAATATATGCCTATACTTATTATTACTATTACTTTTCATTACTATTAATATCTTTATTCATAATCATTATTATTGATATATCATCGTAGGGAAAAAAATCACCCTTGTAACGTAGTATGAAAGATTAATAGTCTATTATCGCCCTTATTAGGTCATGGTTTTTTTTTTTTTTTTTTTTTTTCAACTTCTGTAGGTATTCTGTGTTGAACTCATATATTTGTTTACCTTTTTTTCTGATTGGAGGGAAGGCAATTTGAGGCCAAAATAACG
>NC_090740.1:21332815-21340315 GCF_036898095.1 Palaemon carinicauda | reverse complement strand
CTCTCTCTCTCTCTCTCTCTCTCTCTCTCTCTCTCTCTCTCTCTCTCTCTATCAGAAGACGTAGAAGACTTAAGAGAGAATCTAATGAGGCTAGGAGAATGGTCCAGAAAATGGCAAGTGCCTTCCAACTCTGGAAAATGTAGATGCACATATTGTATAGTAACCACCAATCAGATTACTCACTATTATATCTCTCTCTCTCTCTCTCTCTCTCTCTCTCTCTCTCTCTCTCTCTCTCTCTCTCTCTCTCTCTCTCTCTCTCTATATATATATATATATATATATATATGTGTGTGTGTGTGTGTATTCAGTATTTATATATCTACATCTAGCCTATATGTATGTGTGTATCACCAACACTTGTGATTTTAATTAATATAACTATCAACCACAACGGTATTTCACTTATAATTAAATGCTTCTGGCTAGGAAAGGATTCGATCCTATGCCCTGAGCCGAAACAAAGCCTGTATGGATGACTTTACCAACCGAGCTATCATGATAAATATGAGAGTACTTCATGTCCACAGTACATATGTATACCTGTCGAATTCAGGAATCTGTTCTTTGTACACCAATTCCCTAGTATCGCAAGAGGGTCTGCCCCTCTCTTTTATTCTTCTCCTGTACTTCTCTTTCTCCCTATATCCTAAATCTTTCCCATCCCGAGTACCTGCCTTTGAGCTATAAACTGGATTGTATCCAGGGGTAGGCCCTACTCTTCATTTCCCCATATTCCCCACTTCCCTATTCTTATTATTGTTGTTGTTCTTTGCGGTGATAACTTAAGGCTGCAAACTACCCTGTGTAAGGTAAGGTAAGATTTACTTTGTAACGGTCGCTTTCCATAAGAGGTCTACCACATGAAGATTATGATAATTAATTTCAAACGATTACCTCTTACACCATTAAACAAGAAATGATTAGAAGCTACGTATGTAAATATAGTGCTGCATATGTTAACAATATAGAATATATATATATATATATATATATATATATATATATATATATATATATATATATATATATATATATATATATATATATATATATATCAAACTTGTACATACCGAAGAGTATCTTAGAAATGCCATTTGCCAATTACAGAACATAAATCTTTATCGACACATTCATTCTTTATTTTTTTATTTTTTTATTTTTTTTTTTTTGCAAATCTTTATATTCTTCTTTCTTATGTAGTTAATCACCCGTCCTTATTCGGATCAACTCAATAGACAAAAGTCAGGATTACCATATATATCTTCTTCAAATTAGAACCATTATTTTAGGAAAGAAACAAATAATATGTAATTGACTATGTTCTTCTAATAGATTGACAGCCCCGATGACCCTGCATGTGGCACCATCATAGCACCGAGCATTTGGGGCATCCTGAGAGGTCTGGAATCCTTTTCACAGCTTCTGTTGCCGGATGGTGGGAACTATCGGGTCAAGTTAACGCAAATCAGGGACTTCCCCAGGTTCACTTTCAGGTAAGCTTTTAGCTTTAGAAAATTTTAGAATACTGATAATGCGAGTTCTTAGCTATTGGCTTTGATAAATTTTAGAATACCGATAGTGCCTGTCCTGAGCTTTGGGCTTCGATAAATTTCAGAATACCGATAGTGCCAGTTCTGAGCTTTGGGCTTCGATAAATTTCAGAAGACCGATAGCGCCAGTTATGAGCTTTGGGCTTCGATAAATTTCAGAATACCGATAGCGCCAGTTCTGAGCTTTGGGCTTCGATAAATTTCAGAATACCGATAGCGCCAGTTCTGAGCTTTGGGCTTCGATAAATTCTAGAATACCGATAGTGCCTGTCCTGAGCTTTGGGCTTCGATAAATTTCAGAAGACCGATAGCGCCAGTTATGAGCTTTGGGCTTCGATAAATTTCAGAATACCGATAGCGCCAGTTCTGAGCTTTGGGCTTCGATAAATTTCAGAATACCGATAGCGCCAGTTCTGAGCTTTGGGCTTCGATAAATTCTAGAATACCGATAGTGCCTGTCCTGAGCTTTGGGCTTCGATAAATTTCAGAAGACCGATAGCGCCAGTTATGAGCTTTGGGCTTCGATAAATTTCGGAATACCGATAGCGCCAGTTCTGAGCTTTTGGCTTTGATAAATTTTAGAATACCGATAGTGCCTGTCCTGAGCTTTGGGCTTCGATAAATTTCAGAATACCGATAGTGCCAGTTCTGAGCTTTGGGCTTCGATAAATTTCAGAAGACCGATAGCGCCAGTTATGAGCTTTGGGCTTCGATAAATTTCAGAATACCGATAGCGCCAGTTCTGAGCTTTGGGCTTCGATAAATTTCAGAATACCGATAGCGCCAGTTCTGAGCTTTGGGCTTCGATAAATTCTAGAATACCGATAGTGCCTGTCCTGAGCTTTGGGCTTCGATAAATTTCAGAAGACCGATAGCGCCAGTTATGAGCTTTGGGCTTCGATAAATTTCGGAATACCGATAGCGCCAGTTCTGAGCTTTTGGCTTTGATAAATTTTAGAATACCGATAGTGCCTGTCCTGAGCTTTGGGCTTCGATAAATTTCAGAATACCGATAGTGCCAGTTCTGAGCTTTGGGCTTCGATAAATTTCAGAAGACTGATAGTGCCAGTTCTGAGCTTTGGGCTTCGATAAATTTCAGAAGACTGATAGCGCCAGTTATGAGCTTTGGGCTTCGATAAATTTCAGAATACCGATAGCGCCAGTTCTGAGCTTTGGGCTTCGATAAATTTCAGACAGTTCTGAGCTTTGGGCTTCGATGAATCTTAGAATGCCGATAGTGCCAGTTCTGAGCTTTGGGCTTCGATGAATCTTAGAATGCCGATAGTGCGAGTTCTGAGCTTTGGGCTTCGATAAATCTTAGAATGCCGATAGTGCGAGTTCTGAGCTTTGGGCTTCGATAAATCTTAGAATGCCGATAGTGCGAGTTCTGAGCTTTGGGCTTCGATAAATCTTAGAATGCCGATAGTGCGAGTTCTGAGCTTTGGGCTTCGATGAATCTTAGAATGCCGATAGTGCCAGTTCTGAGCTTTGGGCTTCGATGAATCTTAGAATGCCGATAGTGCGAGTTCTGAGCTTTGGGCTTCGATAAATCTTAGAATGCCGATAGTGCGAGTTCTGAGCTTTGGGCTTCGATAAATCTTAGAATGCCGATAGTGCGAGTTCTGAGCTTTGGGCTTCGATAAATCTTAGAATGCCGATAGTGCGAGTTCTGAGCTTTGGGCTTCGATAAATCTTAGAATGCCGATAGTGCGAGTTCTGAGCTTTGGGCTTCGATAAATCTTAGAATGCCGATAGTGCGAGTTCTGAGCTTTAGAGACGAAAGCCGTGAACTCGGTGGGGATTTTCTGATCAATTTGTATTTACCTGATGGGTATTGTAGCATTAATATCACTAACCTAACCCTTTAAGATCCCATATTCATCCCTGAATGCTATGACATTTCATTTATATACTTGCAAGCTCTGTTCAATAAACTTAATCTATGATTTTGTTCTAACTTTATTTTTGTACTGCAACTCAGGAATAATTCTTCCCCAACCCACACGGGGTAATTAAACTTTATGATACATGTTATGCAGGATCCAGAGATCTTCTCTGGATCCTGACCTCATGTATTATTTCCATTTATAGAAAATTAATATGAAATTCAGTAGCCCTACGATCTCTTGTAATGTTAAAGAGAAGATAAGAGAAAGGTCAATGTAACATAAAACTCGTGCTAGGAAAAGTAAAAATTGCTACTAAGAAAATTCGTTTAAGTAATCTATATTAAAACTTGAAAGGCAAAACCCTCCCTGTAGGCCTACTTCTATTGACTAATATCCCCAGAGAGTTTTTAAAAGTTCCCTATTGTAATCACTATCTTCATTCTAAATTAAACTGATATTAATCAATATTTTCATTTATAGAAAATGAATATGAAATTCAGTAGCCCTACGATCTCTTGTAATATTAAAGAGAAGATAAGAGAAAGGTCAATGTAACATAAAACTCGTGCTAGGAAAAGGTAAAATTGCTACTAAGAAAATTTTTTTAAGTAATTTATATTAAAACTTGAAAGGCGAAAGCCTCCATGTAGGCCTACTTTTATTGACTAATATCCCCAGAGAGTTTTTAAAAGTTCACCATTGTAATCAATATCTTCAATCTAAAGTAAACTGATATTAATGAATGTGTTGGTGGTGCAAAGCCTTGTACTATACCGAGACTGAAGCCAACATATAAGGTCAGGAAAAATTGGGCATGATTTTCTTCATCACGCCTATTTGTATGCAAATTACCATACTTCTTGCAATCTGTAGCCTAAATTCTAACCCTTTCACTACCAGCGGTGCATTATGAACATCACATTAGCATAGATATAAGAAATTTTATTATTAAAATTCTTTTATTTTAGGCAATATGCATTAATTCAAGGAAACTTCTGATGTACCAAAACCTTACGAAACCACATAAACTCTAGCTTGTTGGTATTTATTGGTTATCTTTCACCAAAACCTTACAATGAAGACCAACTTTTTATAGTTTGGGTGATTTTCATAGTTTCCTTTTTTTTTAAATTTTGACTAAGTCACCAAAGGCAGTGAAAGGGTTAATCACTTTCTTTTTATCTTATTTATACCCAAGGCGTCATATTGCACAGCGCGCAACACTTAAATTCATTCCTATCAAAATTGTTCCTTCCTTTCTTTATATGGGTTTAATGAATTTAATGTTACATATTCTTATAAAAAATTTAATTGAGTATTTTTCGATGACATTGATGTTACATATTCTTATAAAACAATTTAATTGCATATTTATCAATGCCAACATTGATGTTATATATTCTTATAAAAAATTTAATTGCATATGTTTCAATGACGACATTGATGTTACATATTCTTATAAAACAATTTAATTGCATATTTTCCTTATCCTCCATAACAGAGGCTTCTTACTAGACACCGCCAGACATTATTTACCCCTTGGGAAGATCTTCGAACACCTGGATCTGATGGCCATGAATAAGTTCAACGTGTTTCATTGGCATTTGGTGGACGACCAGAGCTTCCCTTACGAGAGCGCCGTCTTCCCTGACCTCAGGTAGGGTCATTTAGTGACCTTTTATTTTTTCAGGTTAGCTAGAGATTCATTATTCACTGTACTAATAGTTATCTCCACCAACGAAGTTGGAGGGAGGTTATGTTTTCGCCCATGTTTATCTGTTCTTTTGTTTATGTATGAATAACTTCCTGGACAGAATTTTACTTATAGAGAAGTGAAACTTCAAGAGATTAACCATTATGTTGAGATGTGGACGTGATTCAATTTTGAAAGTCAAAGGTCAAAGTCAAGGTCGAGCAAATGGTCGATATGTAAGCGGCCTTGGCGGAGGTCTGCGCTCTACTGAGTGCCCCTCTAGTTACCTGATGTTTTTATCTGAGAGATCATTTTGAATCACCTTTACTCTTCTTAGAATATTTTATTTTTATTATTCATTACTTTTCATAAAGTTTATTCATTTCTTTTATTTTTCCCTCTTGGAGCCCTTGGGCTTAAATCATTTTTGTTTTCCAACTAGGATTGTAGCTTAGCTAGTAATAATAATAATGATGATGATAATAATAATGATAATAATAATAATAATGATAATTATTATAGTAATAATAATAATAATGATAAAAATAATGAAACTACTGCTACTACTACTACTACTACTACTACTACTACTACTACTACTACTAATAATAATAATAATAATAATAATAATAGCTAGAGACAATGTATATCAACATAAACCAGTTGAAACACTCCAGCAATTTTAGGAAACTCTCTCTTCACGTTTTCACTCAATACTCGCTTTGATTTTGATTAATTCATTACTCAGTCGCTAATATGAGAAGCTAAAAACCACATTCTTTCTTTTCTTTTGCAGCACTAAAGGCTCTTTCTCACCCATCCACATTTACACTGAAAAGAATATATCGGACGTTGTTGAATACGCAAGACTCAGGGGGATAAGAGTGCTGCCCGAATTTGATACTCCAGGTGGGAATTATTTTTATTACAGTATTGAGTATTATATACTATAGTCCATTTCTTTTAGCGATGCATATTTGCACCGACTCGCAGCGGTGCCCTTTTAGCTCGGAAAAGTTTCCTGATCGCTGATTGGTTTGACAAGATAATTCTAACCAATCAGCGATCCGGAAACTTTTCCGAGCTAAAAGGGCACCGCCGCGAGTCGGTGCAAATATGCATCGCTAAAAGAAATGGACTATACATATGTTTTTTTTTTCTTACCCAAGGCCGGGTAAATGGGGAGGGTTGGCGGCAGGAGAGGCATCCGGCCACGAAAAATTAGCCAAAACCAATATGGCCAGTGGAGATTGAGATTAGAATAAGGATGACCTTCGATCAAAGGGATTAACCGGTGATGAAGAAGAAGAATGATATATGTTTCTTTGTATATATATCTTCATACATCCAATACATCACTTTTTTGGGGCACTCATCAACTTATGTAAATAAACGGAGGTGTAATATTTAAAAATGTTGATAATGAATGAAAAGAAATTCAACAATTCTATAACTATATGTTTCTTTGTGTATATATATATATTTATATATATATATATATATATATATATATATATATATATATATATAATATATATATATATATATACATATATATATATATATATATATATATAATATATATATATATATATATATATATATATATATATCCAATACATCACTTTTTGGGCACTCATCAACTTATGTAAATAAACGGAGGTGTAATATTTAAAAATGTTGATAATGAATTAATGAAAAGAAATTCAACAATTCTATAATTATATGTTTCTTTGTATATATAACTTCATATATCCAATACCTCACTTTCTGTCCACTCACCAATTTATGCAATTAAGCGGAGGTGTAATATTTAAAAATATTAATGAAAAGAAATTCAACAATTCTATAAGATATATATTTCACTTATTCTTTGTATTTTTCATCTTATGAAGAAGAAACAACAGAAATCTTTACTTCCATTACCCTGATAGCTTGTATAATAACTAGGATAAAATACATATTTTTAACTGATTTTGCTTTGTTTTCTCTTCATCTTACGAAGAAACAACAGAAACAAGATCTTCATTCACATTGGTCTGGTAAATTCTTGTGCATCTTCAAAATCCTTCCTTCTTCTACTAAGTCATTCTCGTGTTCAAAATCCTTCCTTCTTCTACTAAGTCATTCTCGTGTTCAAAATCCTTCCTTCTTCAACTAAGTCATTCTCGTGTTCAAAATCCTTCCTTCTTCTACTAGGTCATTCTCGTGTTCAAAATCCTTCCTTCTTCTACTAAGTCATTCTCGTGTTCAAAATCCTTCCTTCTTCTACTAAGTCATTCTCGTGTTCAAAATCATTCCTTCTTCTACTAAGTCATTCTCGTGTTCAAAATCATTCCTTCTTCTACTAAGTCATTCTCGTGTT
>NC_090740.1:21322815-21327815 GCF_036898095.1 Palaemon carinicauda | reverse complement strand
TTATGTCACTTTACGATGAGGGATAATTCATAGAGAACGCCTCCTATTGACACATACCTCTACAGGCACGGACGCCCAGAAACGTTTCGTCATGGGCGGCGAGGCTTGCATGTGGGGAGAATACGTAGACGGCACGAACCTCATCCCAAGGACGTGGCCTCGCGCTTCTGTGGTGGCAGAGAAGCTGTGGAGCTCAGCGGATCACACCAGCAGCACGTCGGAAGCTGTCCCGAGGCTTGAGGAACACCGCTGTAGGCTTCTCAGCAGAGGCTTCAGGGTCGAACCCCTTTGGCCATCTTACTGTATGGCAGATGTTTACCTGTAAGATGATGTTGACCAGAATTTTTGGGTCAATGAGGTAGAACATGAGTTTAGATTGTATTCGATAGTTTATCCTGAAAATCAGCACTCTCTCTCTCTCTCTCTCAATACGAAAAAATATTCAAATTTAAATACCTTTCCTTGTTGTAAATTTTCATTATCTTAAATTAAACTCTCTCTCTCTCTCTCTCTCTCTCTCTCTCTCTCTCTCTCTCTCTCTCTCTCTCTCTCTCTCTCTCTCTCTCTCTCTCTCTCTCAATAAGAAAAAATATTCAAATTTAAATACCTTTCCTTTGTATTGTAAATTTTCCTTATCGTAAACTAAACTCTCTCTCTCTCTCTCTCTCTCTCTCTCTCTAAGAGAAATATTCAAATTGCAATACTTTTGCTGTTATCTTAAATCTTTGTTAAACTAAACTAATGAATTCACAATATTTGACTTTCATTGCAATTTTCTCACATTGTGTCGAACCACTTCAGAACAGGTTAAAGGAAATTGATTTTCCAAATCATTGTATAGGTATTTTTTCTAATTTAATTTCACTTTATATATTATAAATAAAATAAGAGAATAAAATGTGCTCATAATAAAACGAAATCTTTAAACGTTGTTTTGATGGTAATTTCATGTTAAATTACAGATGAAGAACTATAATTCATTCATCATCATCATCTTCTACGCCTATTGTAGGTAGTAGGTTTGGCCAGAGCACCAGCCACCCTTTGAGATACTACCGCTAGAGAGTCATTAGGACCTTTGACTGGCCAGACAGTACTACATTGGATCCTTCTCTCTGGTAACGGCTCATTTTGTCTTTGCCTACACATACACCGAATAGTTTGGTTTATTCTTCACATATTCTCTGTCTTCTTACAATTGACAACACTAAGACTACCAAACAGTTCTAAGTTCAAGGAGTTAACTATTGCACTGTAATTTTTCAGTGGCTGCTTTCCTCTTGGTATGGATAGAAGAGACTTTTTAGCTATGGTAAGCAACTCTTCAAGGAGGACACTCCAAAATCCAACCACTGTTCTCTTAGTCTTGGGCAGTGCCATAGGCTCTGTACCACTGTCTTGAGTTAAAGTTCTCTTGCTTCAGGGTACACTCAGGCACACTATTCTATGTTATTTCTTTTCCTCTTGCTTTTTTGTTTTAATAGTTTATATAGGAACGATTTACTCTAATGTGGTTACTGTTCTTAAAATATTTTATTTCAATTATTAATTACTTTTTTCTAGTAGTTTATTTATTTCCTTATTTTCTTTCCTCACTGGGGTATTTTCTCTGTTGGAGCCCTTGGGCTTATAGTATCCTGTTTTCTCAACTAGGGTTGTAGCTTAGCAAGTAATAATAATAATAAAAAGAGCCTCGATTAGATTTCGCCAGTCGTCTTTATCTTGAGCATTTAAATCAATACTTTTCTATTCGTCATCTTCTACTTCACGCTTCATAGTCCTCAGACATGTAGTCGTGGGTCTTTCAACTCTTCTAGTACCTTGTGGAGCCCAATTAAACGTTTGGTGAACTGATCTTTCTAGGGAGTGCGAAGAGCATGCCATCTAACACCCAATATTCTTTTGAGGGCTTTGTTCTCAAATCTGTTGGAGATTGTTTCATTGTCATACCATGACTCATGTCCATACAGTAACATCGATCTCACTAAATTGATATATAACCTGCTTTTTTTATATGTAATTTGAGGCGATTTGATTTCCAAATTATACTCAGCATAGCCATTGTATTTTCAAATTTTCCTTAAACTCCAATTCTAAAGACCCTTACATATTTACCAAGTAAATAACAATTCTAATACTATTATAACTTCGACTGATTGATTGATTTAAAGTTTTCAGGTATCCTGAATTATAACTACGAACATTTGCATCATAGTTTTCTATGAATATTTTTTCTCGTTATATAAAATGAATAAAATTACATTTTACCTGACGAATCATGAAGCTCTAAATTCCAGTATGATTCTCTCATAAATATTTCCTAGATTATGGCCTATAATGCAGCATGAAAATGTAGGGATAGTGGTGGAAAAAAAGAAGAATCTAACATAAAAATAAGATTAAAAGAAATAGGATCACGTCTATACTGTGGAATGAATAAAAAAGTATATCTAACTTGAAAGTAACGTCATGAAATAGCAAAATTCATAACATTCAATGCTCAAAGACATTCCTGAAATACAAAGTGGGCTAGTCAATTCTTACATACACATACATATACCAAAGGCACTTCCCCCAATTTTGGGGGGTAGCCGACAACAACAAGAAACAAAACAAAAAGGGGACCTCTACTCTCTACGTTCCTCCAGCCTAACCAGGGACTCAGCAGAGTTCAGCTGGTACTGCTAGGGTGCCACAGCCCAACCTCCCACATTTCCACCACAGATGAAGCTTCATACTGCTGAGTCCCCTACTGCTGCTACCTCCGCGGTCATCTAAGGCACCGGAGGAAGCAGCAGGGCCTACTGGAACTGCGTCACAATCGCTCGCCATTCATTCCTATTTCTAGCACGCTCTCTTGCCTCTCTCACATCTATCCTCCTATCACCCAGAGCTTTCTTCACACCATCCATCCACCCAAACCTTGGCCTTCCTCTTGTACTTCTCCCATCAACTCTTGCATTCATCACCTTCTTTAGCAGACAGCCATTTTCCATTCTCTCAACATGGCCATACCACCTCAACACATTCATATCCACTCTAGCCGCTAACTCATTTCTTACACCCGTTCTCACCCTCACCACTTCGTTCCTAACCCTATCTACTCGAGATACACCAGCCATACTCCTCAGACACTTCATCTCAAACACATTCAATTTCTGTCTCTCCATCACTTTCATTCCCCACAACTCCGATCCATACATCACAGTTGGTACAATCACTTTCTCATATAGAACTCTCTTTACATTCATGCCCAACCCTCTATTTTTTACTACTCCCTTAACTGCCCCCAACACTTTGCAACCTTCATTCACTCTCTGGCGTACATCTGCTTCCACTCCACCATTTGCTGCAACAACAGACCCCAAGTACTTAAACTGATCCACCTCCTCAAGTAACTCTCCATTCAACATGACATTCAACCTTGCACCACCTTCCCTTCTCGTACATCTCATAACCTTACTCTTACCCACATTAACTCTCAACTTCCTTCTCTCACACACCCTTCCAAATTCTGTCACTAGTCGGTCAAGCTTCTCTTCTGTGTCTGCTACCAGTACAGTATCATCCGCAAACAACAACTGATTTACCTCCCATTCAGGATCATTCTCGCCTACCAGTTTTAATCCTCGTCCAAGCACTCGAGCATTCACCTCTCTCACCACTCCATCACCATACAAGTTAAACAACCACGGCGACATCACACATCCCTGTCTCAGCCCCACTCTCACCGGAAACCAATCGCTCACTTCATTTCCTATTCTAACACATGCTTTACTACCTTTGTAGAAACTTTTCACTGCTTGCAACAACCTTCCACCAACTCCATATAACCTCATCACATTCCACATTGCTTCCCGATCAACTCTATCATATGCTTTCTCCAGATCCATAAACGCAACATACACCTCCTTACCTTTTGCTAAATATTTCTCGCATATCTGCCTAACTGTAAAAATCTGATTCATACAACTCCTACCTCTTCTAAAACCACCCTGTACTTCCAAGATTGCATTCTCTGTTTTATCCTTAATCCTATTAATCAGTACTCTACCATACACTTTTCCAACTACACTCAACAAACTAATACCTCTTGAATTACAACAGTCATGCACATCTCCCTTACCCTTATATAGTGGTACAATACATGCACAGACCCAATCTACTGGTACCATTGACAACACTACTGGACCAGTCGGGAACATAGCTCAGCATCATACAAGGCTGTGACACATTGTTACAGCCCTGGCCCAGTGCACTAGCCCCAGGATGCCTAAACACGGAACCGTAACCAGTACCGTTTGACTATCAAGGTAGTCGGTGACAAATTCCGGTCCATGGGGATGAGGCTCAAGGCTGCGACACATTTACGGACCAGCCCCATACATCAGCCGCTGGCCTAAACACGGAGCCATAAACAGTCAGCTACCGGGGTAGTAAGGTACACGAGCCAGGGGGCCTGAGTCTCGAGGCCACATACCAGTCATGGTCCCAGCCCTGTGAGAAGGCACCGAGGGCCAAAACACAGGGCCATGGCTCTCTTCCCATAAAGTCAGAACCCGACCACCACTCCTACGAGACATGGAGTCAAAAGAGCCTTTCTTACGACTACGGCTGACAAGTCTTTCTTAACTTCTGATGAGATAGTGTCCCATGGATCATGCCTGCTCTGGTGTCAGACTTACTCATCTGATGACAGGAGAAAAAAAGAAAAAAAAACTTAATATGGCAATGGGAAGGGGCACACCTTAACCTGTTGACGGTTGACCAATCTGAATATAAAAGAAAAATTCAGCCCTAGAAGTGTGGGAGTTATTATCAAGACATGATAGCCAAAAGTTGAAAGGCTACACATTCACCGAGTGTCTACACGTACGCCTTCCTTAACGGCATGTTGAGTTGTTCTGTCTTTCCAGTTATCAGATGAGTAAGGCTGACACCAAGCCAGGCATGACCCACGTGACATGTCATCAGATTTTCCCTCCAACTCAACAGGCTGC
>NC_090740.1:21195315-21317815 GCF_036898095.1 Palaemon carinicauda | reverse complement strand
CCATAACCTCTTGCCGCTCACCTCGCCGCTAGCCGCGCTTGGTCTGGCCGAGCCCTTAGTTAGATATTTCAGTACTCCTCTCGTAAAATAAGAACTTTTTACTTATTACCATTTGTCAAGGCTCAGAAAGTGCTTAAGAAGTTTAGGATTTCTGCGAACTGCAGGATGGTGCTAATAGCTCCTTTCTGGTCACAGAAGGAATAATTTATAGATCTGTGGCACCTGTTTTCAGTGTCTAGGAGGATTTCCGTATAACATGCAAACACAACTTCTCTCAAAGATGATTCATCCGAACCCATCCATGCTACATCTGACCCAATGGAGATATTATAGCCTACACCGTACCATCAGAAACAAAGGATCATTGGCATCTTTAGACTGTCTATTATAAGTTCTATAAAATTGTCTACTGTACTAATATTCTATATCAAAGAAAATAGAATGATTATTTTGATTGGTGCATAACGCAGAATCTCAATGATCCAGCTTGGATATTCCTACGTATTTACGGCTATTTTTTTTTCTTTTTTTTTTTTACGATAAGGAACTTTCAATTTCAGCAATTAAAGGTTTTAGATTTATGCTTAATTCTGTGTTCAAGCATCATAGATTTTATATCTGCAGTCCATTAGCGTCATTGTTATTTAAACCTGAAGGATCATTATAATATACCTCAAAAATTACGTAAAGGTAAGAATTTTTTTTATCCCATTCAATTTCGTGTGATATTGTTCATATCTATTCTAAATTAGAAAAAAAATCAGGAATGCCATTTTGCTGTTGGGACCTATCAGGATTGGTCATATCTTAATAGGAAGTAGCTAATATATAGTTATCGCTGATGATTTTGGAATGTTATTGGAAGTGCCTGGTGTGGTATGTTGCCGAATAATGAAAACAGAGTCCCCCTCTGATCCTCAAAGATATCATTGATAGTTTTTTTTTTTTTTTTTTTTTTTTTTTTTTTAAGCATAAGCTGTCTGTGATGAATCCATTTCTTGCAACCCTGATGCCCACGCAGATGCTAGTCTTTCATAATGGTTTTCAGTTCATCAGAGAAGTTTGCATGCAAGGGATACAATTTCTCGTTACTCGTCCAACTTCCTTCTTCCCTTTGCATAGGGACGATCTGTTTCACGAGAATCATTCTGGAATTTTGAATAATTACATAACAAATATAACAGAAATATGTGCATAAACATTGTTAGATAAATTTATAACTATTATTAATGTTTACTTTAATTATTATTGTCTTTACAGCTACTAGGCATAGGGAATAAATGCAACAATATTGTAGAGAAATTTTTATGACATGGAATTTTCCCAATTGTAATTTGGAGCCATTGATGGGAAACATGTGGAGCGCAAGATGCCAGCCAATTCCGGATACTTTTATTACAATTACAAGATTCATTTTAGCATATACTGTAGCTCTCACGGGAGTAGTTAGTGATTACTTTAACTCTGAAGGGCAAGTTGTATGGCAAACCAAACAATGAATTAATGTAAATTCAATTATATTCTGGCTGTATAATCTGAGGTCATAATTTGCTTACATATGCTATGTATTTTTGAAGCGATATTACATCAACTTATTCAGTTTTTTAAGTCAGAAACTTATTTTGTAAGACCATATTACATTTCCTTGTGCAATATAGTCAATTAAATTACATAGTTACGTTGCTTCACGTTTATAGAAGTACTACAACAAATTAGAACAGGCTTTAGCACGTGTTTTCATTATTTGAATGAAACCTTTGCACACGTAAATACAAGTATCTTATAATAACAGTCACTCACCATGTTCTCTCATTACTCATAAATGAATACATAAACGTAAATATATAATTCAAATATAGAATATAGATCATTGGTTTGATTTTGGAGTGTCTTTCACCCAGAAGATCTGCTTACCATAGCTAAAGATTCTCTTTTACTCTTACCAAATAGCCATTGAACAATTATAGTGTAGTAATTAACCTTTTGAGCGAAGAAGAATTGTTTGGTAATCTCGGTGTATGAGGACTGAAGATAATGGGGAACGAATAGGTCAGATTATTCAGTGTATGTGTAGGCAAACGAAACATGGGCCGTAACCAGAGGGATCCAATAGCTGATACTGCTGTAAGATCTATGTAGTAAATCAACACTGAATTTTTTTTTTCGGGAGGGGGGGGCGCACCTTCGTGTATACTTATGTTTATATTCTGTGAGAACGGTTCATAAAATAAAATATCCTTTTATGTTCTAATATATTTCACATTTAGGATCTCAGAAAAATAGACTACCTTAATAAATTTTAATTGCTACTAATGAAATATATTTATGAGTATTGTGGATATGACTTCTTAAAAAAAAGTAAGTAAAAAATCAGGTTATCTAATATATGAAAATCACATTTAGAATATTTGTGTTTGTCATTAGTAAACGTGCATAAGTAATTTACATTTAAGAGACTAGACTACATTAATTTGACATGTGTAGCCTATAGTTTGTTTATAACATCATTTAGCAGTCATATCTTTAAGTGAATAACTGTGTGACTAACACCATTTGGCTACTGAAAGAAACCACATTCAGTGGTGTACCTTTTGTACACCTGTTGGTGTTCCATCGTTATCTTGAAGAAGAGAAAGTCATATGTGAAACAAACCTTCAAATGTTATACATTGATAAGATAGGGACACTAATTATCCCAAAATAAAGTGAGAACTAAACCTACATTATACTTAAGACACAATGAACGACTGTAACCTTTCTCACATTAATAGGCGTCGATTGAAAGTGCATACTGGTTTTCACCTGAAGCTTCCTCACGTTCATTCCAATTCCAGAACTATGCTGAATATATATATGTTCTACTAGTCTACTTTTCTGTTTGATTCCAATACATAAATGTGGACATTTTTATTTTCTTCTTAAGGGCCATTGAGCTTCTTATAGGCAACGCAGTTCTTATTATTAGCTACAGTTTCTAAACACCTGTTTATAACCAAGGCTATATGTACATACATCCACCGAGCCCTCAATATTTTTATTATGCTCAAATCTAGAATTTTACAATGCTACTTAACTGTTTTATCAATACTCTTGGAAACTTTAATTTGCTTTTTACTTATTTCTTGGTAGACTACCGATATTTCCAAAACTTTATCAGCAATTTATCTTGTCTTAACTAATATTTTACCACAAAGATACCCACATTTTATACCGAAAATCATTTTACCCCGGTAAAATCTCCAAAACTACGATGTTTAGACAATGTAACATGCCAATTATTATCTTCATCTTCTTTCTTGTCACGGGTAAAAACAATATATCTTTAATATTAGTTTTATATAGTGTAGGCCTACTGTATGGATTCGAGACAAGCACTTAACTTCCCTACTACAGTTCCATATCTTTCACCAACAGCCTTTTCAAATTATAATGTTAATGTGGTTATATATTTTTCACCTGTTAACATTCTCAAATTATGATGTACTCTATTGAAAATCTCCACTAATTACCTCCGCAGCTCAATAACAGAGATTTTTGTAACTTTCATTTTTATCAGTATCACATTGAAATCTTCAACGAGTCTTAATTCACGTTTTCAGTTTTATTAGAATTTAAGCTCAACTCATGGCCTGGAGGTTTTGCCTCTGGGGAGTTCATGGTTGTAAAAAATAAACCAAGATTTCGTCAGAAAATAGAAAATGGCAGAAGAAAACATATTTAGAATGCTAGTTTTATAAGAGATGACGATTACGGTAATCAAGTCAATGAAAAAATGAGCTTAATTCAACATCCATCCTCTTACAATAGCCTATACCGTCGGGCATCTATGATTTATTACTGAGTAGATTCTTTATACATGTCACTTAATATTGGGAAAAGGTTATGGAAACTAGGTTTAAGGGTATAATTTTGTACACAATACGTACCATGGATACGTACGATGTAACGTTCCCATAATTCAAAGAGAGCAAAGACCCAAATTCGAAGGTATAAATGTAAGTCTTTTAAGCAAATTTAGAATATCATTACAAATACGTTTTATTATCTTGGGTTTGATAATTTAAGTGCTACTATTGTTTCTTCATGGCGATAGTCTAGATTTGCATGTACGTAATAACAACAGATAAGATTCAATATATAGCAAATGGTAGTCTACTGCTTCCATTGTTACTCATAATTCTTGAATTGTTACAACTTATAGTAGCTATAATAAAAAGATAAAAAACTATCATAGTATCTAAAAATACATCGAAACCATATGCAGAAATTCTCAGTCACAAACAAAATGTTTATCAGTCGCTATACAAAAAGATATGCCTCCGGAGGTTAGGGTGATGCATTATCAGTTTACACTCATTCCCCTAAACATCAAAAGAAGTAAATACCATTTGGTAAATGTTTACTCAGTGATAAAGTCTTGTTTGTGTCAACTGGGAAACTTGTGACCAAGTAAGGTAGGTGTACATTCGACCCTTTGTAGTAATTTCATATAAACATAGATCTGTATCAAAGGTTAACTAAAGCTTTTGTAAAATTAAAGAACAACATAAGACAGCATTTCTAATAGGAAACACAGCTTTTCCCACAGTATATAGTTTGCTTTCAACGAAATTGACCATTATTTTCACTGCAAATAAACCGTTCTACCCTTATGTACCCCGCCGTCTGACACAGGTGGAAACCTTGGACTTTGGGTATGCGAAAACCAGACAAAACGTAATTATTTAACACTTTCGAGATTTGTAATAGGCCACCCAACCTTACAAACCCACCTAACCTAACCCAGTTGTTCCCAAGTGACTGTCGTCGCCGGAGGCAAGCCCCGCGGATCCCCTTTCCCAAGTTACAAACCTCGCCAGGCCACAGACCTAGCCAGGGGGAAGCCCCATGGACCCTCCTTCCCAGGTCTCAAACGAAAAGTAAATCACAAATAAATCCTTACATTATGATAAATTAAATTAAGTAAATAAAAATTAAAGGAAGTAAATCACAAATAATTCCTAATCGTATGATTGACATATATATCTCATCATTGTCTTGGCAATCTTTACAGAAGTGTTGCAGTAAAAAAATATGTGGGTCTTCCCTAAAAGCTAAGTCAGAATTGCACTTGAGACACTTTAACCATTGAGGGATAACGCTATGAGCTTTTACAAAAATTATTCACTACACCAGGAGTACAGTACCATTATAATCACCGTGAAATTTAGCTATAGCATCCAAATAGCCAAAAGAGCAGCCATTATTTTTTTTTTTATGGGCTTCATTCCACACCCCCAATATGTAATATAGCCATAAAAGAACTGAAAATATGTGCTAAGAAAACGGGGTGTGTTACAGAACTGCCAAGGTCACACTTAAGCATACATACATGCCCAAATATGGTAAACCTTGTCATATGGTAGGGGAAGGACATAGCTGCACAGAAAGTATAAACTCGTAACCACGCAACCAGTAGGAAGGCTCGTGCGCGGGAAGTATAAACTTAATCACGCAACCAGTAGGAGGGCTCGTGCGCAGGAAGTATAAACTCGTAACCACGCAACCAGTAGGAGGGCTCGTGCGCAGGAAGTATAAACTCTTAACCACGCAACCAGTAGTAGGGCTCGTGCGCAGGAAGTATAAACTTGTAACCACGCAACCAGTAGGAGGGCTCGTGCGCAGGAGGTATAAACTCGCAACCAGTAGGAGGGCTCGTGCGCAGGAGGTATAAACTCGTTACCACGCAACCAGTAGGAGGGCTCGTGCGCAGGAAGTATAAACTCGTAACCACGCAACCAGTAGGAGGGCTCGTGCGCAGGAAGTATAAACTCGTAACCACGCAACCAGTAGGAGGGCTCGTGCGCAGGAAGTATAAACTCGTAACCACGCAACCAGTAGGAGGGCTCGTGCGCAGGAAGTATAAACTCGTAACCACGCAACCAGTAGGAGGGCTCGTGCGCAGGAAGTATAAACTCGTAACCACGCAACCAGTAGGAAGGATCGTGCGCATGAAGTATAAACTCGCAACCAGTGGAGTGCTCGTGCGCAGGAAGTAATAACTCGTAACAACGCAACCAGTGGGAGTGCTCGTGCGCAGGAAGTAAAAACTCGTAACAACGCAACCAGTGGGAAGGATCGTGCGCAGGAAGTATAAACTCGTAACCACGCAACCAGTGGGAGGGCTCGTGCGCAGGAAGTAAAAACTCGTAACAACGCAACCAGTAGGAAGGATCGTGCGCAGGAAGTATAAACTCGTATCCACGCAACCAGTAGGAGGGCTCGTGCGCAGGAAGTATAAGCTCGTAACCACTCAACCAGTAGGAGGGCAGTAGGAGGGCTCGTGTGCAGGAAGTATAAACTCGTAACCACGCTACCAGTGGGATGGCTCGTGCGCAGGAAGTATAAACTCGTAATCACGCAACCAGTAGGAGGGCTCGTGTGCAGGAAGTATAAACTCGTAACCACACCACCAGTTGGAGGGCTCGTGCGCATTAAGTATAAACTTGTTACCACGCAACCAGTGGAAGGGCTCGTTCGCAGGAAGTATAAACTCGTAACTATGCAACAAGTAGGAGGGCTCGTGCGCAGGAAGTATAAACTCGTAACCACGCAACCAGTAGGAGGGCTCATGCGCAGGGAGTATAAACTCGTAAAACGAGTAGGAGGGCTCATGCCCAGGAGGTAAAAACTCGTAACAACGCAACCAGTAGGAGGGCTCGTGCGCAGGAGGTAAAAACTCGTAACAACGCAACCAGTAGGAGGACTCGTGCGCAGGAAGTATAAACTCGTAACCACGCAACCAGTAGGAGGGCTCGTGCGCAGGGAGTATAAACTCGCAACCAGTAGGAGGGCTCGTGCACAGGAGGTAAAAACTCGTAACAACGCAACCAGTAGGAGGGCTCGTGCTCAGGAAGTAAAAACTCGTAACAACACAACCAGTAGGAAGGATCGTGCGCAGGAAGTATAAACTCGTAACCACGCAACCAGTAGGAGGGCTCGTGCCCAGGAGGTAAAAACTCGTAACAACGCAACCAGTAGGAGGACTCGTGCGCAGGAAGTATATGTAAACTCGTAACCACGCAACCAGTAGGAGGGCTCGTGCTCAGGAAGTAAAAACTCGTAACAACGCAACCAGTAGGAAGGATCGTGCGCAGGAAGTATAAACTCGCAACCAGTGGGAGTGGTCGTGCGCAGGAAGTAATAACTCGTAACAACGCAACCAGTGGGAGTGCTCGTGCGCAGGAAGTAAAAACTCGTAACAATGCAACCAGTGGGAAGGATCGTGCGCAGGAAGTATAAACTCGTAACCACGCAACCAGTAGGAGGGCTCGTGCGCAGGAAGTATAACTCGTAACCACTCAACTAGTAGGAGGGTTCGTGTGCAGGAAGTATAAACTCGTAACCACGCAACCAGTAGGATGGCTCGTGCGCAGGAAGTATAAACTCGTAACCACGCAACCAGTGGGAGGGCTCGTGCGCAGGAAGTATAAACTCGTAACCACGCAACCAGTAGGAGGGCTCGTGCGCAGGGAGTATAAACTCGTAAAACGAGTAGGAGGGCTCATGCGCAGGAGGTAAAAACTCGTAACAACGCAACCAGTAGGAGGGCTCGTGCGCAGGAGGTAAAAACTCGTAACAACGCAACCAGTAGGAGGACTCGTGCGCAGGAAGTATAAACTCGTAACCACGCAACCAGTAGGAGGGCTCGTGCGCAGGGAGTATAAACTCGCAACCAGTAGGAGGGCTCGTGCACAGGAGGTAAAAACTCGTAACAACGCAACCAGTAGGAGGGCTCGTGCTCAGGAAGTATAAACTCGTAACCACGCAACCAGTAGGAGGGCTCGTGCGCAGGAAGTATAAACTCGTAACCACGCAACCAGTAGGAGGGCTCGTGCTCAGGAAGTAAAAACTCGTAACAACACAACCAGTAGGAAGGATCGTGCGCAGGAAGTATAAACTCGTAACCACGCAACCAGTAGGAGGGCTTGTGCCCAGGAGGTAAAAACTCGTAACAACGCAACCAGTAGGAGGACTCGTGCGCAGGAAGTATATGTAAACTCGTAACCACGCAACCAGTAGGAGGGCTCGTGCTCAGGAAGTAAAAACTCGTAACAACGCAACCAGTAGGAAGGATCGTGCGCAGGAAGTATAAACTCACAACCAGTGGGAGTGGTCGTGCGCAGGAAGTAATAACTCGTAACAACGCAACCAGTGGGAGTGCTCGTGCGCAGGAAGTAAAAACTCGTAACAATGCAACCAGTGGGAAGGATCGTGCGCAGGAAGTATAAACTCGTAACCACGCAACCAGTAGGAGGGCTCGTGTGCAGGAAGTATAACTCGTAACCACTCAACTAGTAGGAGGGCTCGTGTGCAGGAAGTATAAACTCGTAACCACGCAACCAGTAGGATGGCTCGTGCGCAGGAAGTATAAACTCGTAACCACGCAACCAGTGGGAGGGCTCGTGCGCAGGAAGTATAAACTCGTAACCACGCAACCAGTAGGAGGGCTCGTGCGCAGGAAGTATAAACTCGTAACCACGCAACCAGTAGGAGGGCTCGTGTGCAGGAAGTATAAACTCGTAACCACGCCACCAGTTAGAGGGCTCGTGCGCAGGAAGTATAAACTCGTAACCACGCAACCAGTGGAAGGGCTTGTTCGCAGGAAGTATAAACTCGTAACCATGCAACCAGTAGGAGGGCTCGTGCGCAGGAAGTATAAACTCGTAACCACGCAACCAGTAGGAGGGCTGTGCGCAGGGAGTATAAACTCGTAACCACGCAACCAGTAGGAGGGCTCGTGCGCAGGAAGTATAAACTCTTAACCACGCCAACCAGTTGGAGGGCTCGTGCGCAGGAAGTATAAGCTCGTAACAACGCAACCAGTAGGAGGGCTCGTGCGCAGGAAGTATAAACTCGTAACCACGCAACCAGTAGGAGGGCTTGTGCGCAGGAAGTATAAACTCTTAACCACGCCAACCAGTTGGAGGGCTCGTGCGCAGGAAGTATAAGCTCGTAACCACGCAACCAGTAGGAGGGCTCGTGCGCAGGAAGTATAAACTCGTAACCACGCTACCAGTAGGAGGGCTCGTGCGCAGGAAGTATAAACTCGTAACCACGCAACCAGTAGGAGGGCTCGTGCGCAGGAAGTATAAGCTCGTAACCACGCAACCAGTAGGAGGGCTCGTGCGCAGGAAATATAAACTCGTAACCACGCAACCAGTAGGAGGGCTTGTGCGCAGGAAGTATAAACTCTTAACCACGCCAACCAGTTGGAGGGCTCGTGCGCAGGAAGTATAAGCTCGTAACCACGCAACCAGCAGGAGGGCTCGTGCGCAGGAAGTATAAGCTCGTAACCACGCAACCAGTAGGAGGGCTCGTGCGCAGGAAGTATAAATTCGTAACCACGCAACCAGTAGGAGGGCTCGTGCGCAGGAAGTATAAACTCTTAACCACGCCAACCAGTTGGAGGGCTCGTGCGCAGGAAGTATAAGCTCGTAACCACGCAACCAGTAGGAGGGTCGTGCGCAGGAAGTATAAACTCGTAACCACGCCACCAGTTGGAGGGCTCGTGCGCAGGAAGTATAAACTCGTAACCACGCAACCAGTGGAAGGGCTCGTTCGCAGGAAGTATAAACTCGTAACCATGCAACCAGTAGGAGGGCTCGTGCGCAGGAAGTATAAAATCGTAACCACGCAACCAGTGGGAGGGCTCGTGCGCAGGAAGTACTGTATAAACTCGTAACCACGCAACCAGTGGGAGGGCTCGTGAGCAGGAAGTATAAACTCGTAACCACGCAACCAGTGGGAGGGCTCGTGCGCAGGAAGTATAAACTCGTAACCACGCAACCAGTGGGAGGGCTCGTGCGCAGGAAGTATAAACTCGTAACCACGCAACCAGTGGGAGGGCTCGTGCGCAGGAAGTATAAACTCGTAACCACGCAACCAGTGGGAGGGCTCGTGCGCAGGAAGTATAAACTCGTAACCACGCAACCAGTGGGAGGGCTCGTGCGCAGGAAGTATAAACTCGTAACCACGCAACCAGTGGGAGGGCTCGTGCGCAGGAAGTATAAACTCGTAACCACGCAACCAGTGGGAGGGCTCGTGCGCAGGAAGTATAAACTCGTAACCACGCAACCAGTAGGAGGGCTCGTGCGCAGGAAGTATAACTCGTAACCACTCAACCAGTAGGAGGGCAGTAGGAGGGGTCGTGTGCAGGAAGTATAAACTCGTAACCACGCAACCAGTGGGATGGCTCGTGCGCAGGAAGTATAAACTCGTAACCACGCAACCAGTGGGAGGGGTCGTGCGCAGGAAGTATAAACTCGTAACCACGCAACCAGTAGGAGGGCTCGTGCGCAGGAAGTATAAACTCGTAATCACGCAACCAGTAGGAGGGCTCATGCGCAGGAAGTATAAACTCGTAACCATGCAACCAGTGTGAGGGCTCGTGCGCAGGAAATATAAACTCGTAACCACGCAACCAGTAGGAGGGCTCGTGCGCAGGAAGTATAAACTCGTAACCACGCAACCAGTAGGAGGGCTCGTGCGCAGGAAGTATAACCACGCAACCAGTGGGAGGGCTCGTGCGCAGGAAGTATAAACTTGTAACCACGCAACCAGTAGGAGAGCTCGTGCGCAGGAAGTATAAACTCGTAACCACGCAACCAGTAGGAGGGGTCGTGCGCAGGAATTATAAACTCGTAACCACGCAACCAGTAGGAGGGCTCGTGCGCAGGAAGTATTAACTCGTAACTTAACTCGTAACCACGCAACCAGTAGGAGGGCTTGTGTGCAGGAATTATAAACTCATAACCATGCAACCAGTAGGAGGGCTCGTGCGCAGGAAGTATATACTCGTAACTGCACAAGAAGGCTTGCACAAACGCCCAAACGGGAGCAGAAACACTCGACTCCGAAAATGTAAATAAAAGAGTGAAATAAGTATTTCTGGACAAACAGGATCCCCATTTGTTCCGTAACCGAAATACAAACCACGCTATTTACATTGGGTTTACCTTTTAGCGCAGCTGAAATGGCGAGCCATTAGAATTTAACGAGGGTGTATTACCCCTGCGCTAGTTAGCGGGGGGGTAGGGGAGTGGTAGCTAGCTACCCTTCCCCCTCTCACACACAGGTGAGTGCTCACTTTCACTTTTGGCTCGGACTGGGACAGACGTCTCTGTCTTGGTCCTCGCTTGGCAGCCATTGTTTGTTTTGTCTTTACTTAATCGCTTACTTTTCTTTTACTCAATATATATGTAAACATGTTTTCATGTTTGTATATACGTATATTCGAGTATAGAAATCAGTAAGTTTCCTTTTCAGAGTTGTGTGTGTAGTGTACGATATCTCTGTGGAGTCCTCGACAGTTTGACTTCGGTCTTTCTCTCTCTCTCTCTCTCTCTCTTGAGGTCGTTCACCCTTTTACTACGTGTTACTACGCCCCTGTAGCTTCCTTCCCTTGTGGGGCGGTTGCTACGCCGTACGTTTTGTCTCAATTAGTTTATGAATCTAATTGTAGTTGTTAATTTTTCAGCTTGTAGAACGATTCCTTTCGGGGTTTTTTCGTTCTTTCTTTAGTGTTCATTCATTTTTAAATTACATAGTTTCATAATTATAATTGTTATAATTCTGTTTTGGTTACAGCTCTTCTTCCGTGAGTGTAAGTGGTTGTGAGGGCACGTGCCTGTTGTGTAATTCTTGTTTCCTTTCCCTCGGGATTCCTCTTCGGAGCCTTCCCGGGGGAATGAATGTGTACTAAAGTTTTTTGTTTCTATTTTTTTACAGTTACCGATCTAGTTCGTTTCTGTAATATGACTACGGTGTGAGCTGTCTTTTGGAGGCCTGGGGATTCGGCTGTTGCTGCCTCCACTTTGGATTTTCGTCAGGGGCGTGTCTCCTTCTACTGGAAGTACTCCCGTGACGATTGACAGCTCTCCAGTTCATTTTAGAACTCAGGAGGCTTGCCTCCTTGGGTGGATGACTTTCCTTCCGAGGGAAGTTTTTCCTGTCCAGGCTTGAGTTTTTCCCATTTTGGGGGGTTCTTCTCTTGCCTTGTTTTCGTTAGACTATGCTCTTGGTGCTGAGCGGTCACACCTGCAGTTTCGCTCAAGGGGCTGGGCAACTGCAGGAGCCCCTCTTCGGAGGATTGCTCCTTTTTAGGTCACTGGCTGACCAGTCTCTTCTACGAAGTGTTTCTCTTTCGTTCGCGAGAGAGCACACTCATAGAGACTCCTCTTCGGAGGATTCTTCTGCTGCGGTTACTGTTGGCCTCCTTCGCCGTAAGGCTCACCGTTCGCCTCGTCGTAAGGGCCTCTCATCTCCCTATAAGGGTGCTAAGAGGCGCCTTTTTGAATCTACGTTCGCAGCCTACAACTCCTTCATCCGCCCTGTTGCAGATGGACAGCAGTCTGACGGGCAACGGTCTTCCCGACAGACAAAGGTCTTCCCGACGGGCAACGGTCTTCCGACGGACATCAGTCTCCCGGCGGACAGGCAACGGTCTTCCGGCCTGATCCTGCTCAGTGTTAGCGCACAGGCGCTCTCCTGCTCATCAGCGCTTCCTGATCGCTAGCGCTCTCCTGTTCCCCAATGCTCTCCTGTTCGTCAGCGCTCTCCTGCTCGTCGGCGCGCTCCTGCTCGTCGGCGCTCTCCTGATGTTCGCCCTCCTCGCCAGCGCTCTCCTGCTCATCAGCTCTCTTCTAAGCGTCAGCGCTCATTTGAGAATCATCGCCCTGCGGTCTCTGACCATCCTACAGTTCCGGCTGAGCTCCCTGCTCGCCATCAGTCTTCTGACCCTGTGGCTACGTGACATCGTTCAGCGCGTGTGTCAAAAGCACATGTTCGCCAACGCGCCTGCGATCTTCCTGTTCCTGCTCGTGAACGCGCCGCGCCACCTGTCCCTTCACAGGAGCTCACGCGTCGACCTCCTGCTCGCCAGCGATCTCCTGCTTGCCAGCGATCACCTACGCGCCAGCGTTCACCTGCTCGCCAGCGCGCACAGGCGATTTTAGTATCGCCTATTCGCCAGCGTTCTCCCACGCGTCAACGATCGCCTACGCGCCAGCGTTCACCTGCTTGCCAGCGTTCACCTGCTCGTCAGCGCGCTCAGGCGATTTTGGTATCGCCTATTCACCAACGTTCTACGCGTCAGCGATCACCTGTTTCTCGGCGATCTCCGGACCACCCGAGTGTGTTACAGCCTGCGCGCCAACGTTCTCCAACGCTTCATCAGCCGGAGGTTCTGAAGGGACATGGTTCGCCGGCTACTAGCTTGCCATCGCGCGATCGCTCACCGGCGCATGCTGCTTGCTATCGCTCGCCAATGCGTCACCATGCCACAACGCGCCATAACTTACCTGCGCGTCAGCGCTCACCAGCTCACCACCGATCTCCTGTTGATCCACATCACCAGCGGTCTTCCTCACCCACGCGGCAGCGCGTTTCCTTGCCAACGCTTGCGTTTGCCACCTCGGACAAACGCTCATTCACCTGCCCACCCTCGCGCCCACTCGCCCGTGCGACCGCTCGCCTGCGCGACCGCTCGCCTGTGCGCCTGCGCGACCGCTCGCCTGCGCGATTATTCGCCTGCGCGCCCGCGCGATCGCTCGCCTGCGCGCCCGCGCGATCGCTCGCCTGCGCGCCCGTGCGATCGCTCGCCTGCGCGCCCGTGCGATCGCTCGCCTGCGCCCCCGTGCAATCGCTCGCCTGCGCGCCCGCGCGACCATTCGGCGACCATCGTTCGCGGCAATTTCCGCAGCCGGGGGTAGCAGCAGGAACGCGTGTTCCTAGACAACTCTCGGGTTCGCCTCCACCCAAACACAGGTTGGTAGTGCAGGACAAGGATACTACTGAGGGGAGGTTAGTACATCATTCTTCCCCACCTTCTTTTCAGGCAGGTACTGTGGTGTCCACTCCAAAGGATCGCCCGATCCCTTTCCCTTCAGCGAGGATTTCGGACTCTGTGTCCTTGGAGCAACAGGCTTGGTTTGGTCCTCTGGCGCTGGCGTTAGTGAGGGTTATGAAGCCAGCACTCGTCGACCAGGGTAACAAACCAACGGCTGTGTCTCCTACGCTGAAGAGAAAGAGAGGAGTGGACTTCGTGGTGACTTCCCCCAGGGCGAAGTTGGTTCCCAAGAGGTCGGTCGCAAAGGCCCCTTCTCCTGCTCGAGGGCTTTCTCCTTCTCCCGTGGACGAGGCCTTTCCGTCCTCAGGTGAGTCCAGTGGGGCGTTAGTCTTCCCCTCGGCACCAAGGGGGGAGACTTCGCTTCATGGAGGAGAATCATCTCGTGAGGAAGGGGCCCCTCGAATCTCTTTGTTGGGATCCTGTATCCCTCCCAGGAGGGAATCCTAGGACTCCAAGACCGTCCCGAAATCCTCCTCAAGAATTCGCCAGGAACCCACGACTACCCGGGGGAATGTCCACGTTTCACCCCAGGAAGAGATCCCTGGGGCAGGAGACTTAGCTGCCAGCCCGCAGGGAGGAGAACAGCAGGAATCCGAACATATCTTCTGACAGGTCCTGAGCCTGATAAGGTAACTTAACTGGCTTATGGATCCAGTCATCGCCCCCCGTGAAGGCGAAGACACAATCTTGGATAAGTGTTTGACGTTCGGAAGGCCCCGAAGTCCAGTGCGGCTCTGTCCTGGTCTCGAGGTCTGAAGAGTGCCAGAGCTAGGGCCATCCTTGAGAAGAGTGATTTTGTGCCCAAGGACAGAGACTTAGACAGCGGCTGTGCGGAGGAAGTCGACTTCCGTTTTCACTCCTCCAAGGCGCTTTCTTCCAGACTCTGCAGGGCTCCAGCGCCTTTTTCTTTCAACCACGTCGGCCTAAGTTATCGGCTACGACAACTGAGACAAGGTGTCCAATTGCAGTATCCTCCTGTCAGGAACAGATGGCACGGGAGGCTCCCCCGGGGGGGGGGCATAGTCCTAAAGGGAGCGGCAGAGTTCATGAACTCTAGGATTGCACGTTTCACGCTGGGAGGATGCTTAAGGTTACTCATCCGGATGACAGCTTCCCGATGCCCATTCCCGCACGATCTCTGTGATCAGCCAAGGATATCGCGCCTGCCGTCTCTGTCAGCGAATTCAGTGTCTCTGAACCTCTATGCCATAGCGTCGGCAAGAGTTGCCCGTTTGGGCAGAATGATCCATACCTTAGGCGAAGGTCCTCCATAGGATCATCGACGGCTTCACCCCCGGCTTCTTCAGTCAATCCTTTCTTGTAAGGAAGTATCTGAGATGGGAGTTCCATAGTCGACCTCTCAGCCCTGATCAAGTTTGTCGAACAAACTTCGGCCAGCGTAGAACTGCAGAATCGATCAGACTGGTAACGAGGCGACAGGACATGGACTTCCATTCCATCCATCTTCCAGGGAGCTCGTGGAATTCAGCCTAGACTGCAGGTATTCCTGCTTATGATGCAGTGTGGCGATCCCGACGTGGCATCACAGGTTTTTTTCCCCAGAGAACTCTCCCTGCTTTCCTTATGGCCGCTCAGGTGCAGCCTTCCGCCTCCTTCGCTTTTTGGAGGACTGGTCAACTCCGGTAGGCTCGGGTTCGACCTCCTTCAGCGCCGGGACCAGCTTCTGGATGCTTACCATGAGTCTGGGTTCATGGTATTTTGCTAGGAGCCTTCTCTTCTTCTGCCTCAACATCTGGAGTATCTGGCCATGATATTGAGTCAACAGCCTTACCACGTTGGAAACCCCGCTTCTCGTCCGTCCAGCGAGGTTAAGCAACGTCGGTTCTGGTCGGTACTTGGATGGGTTACCACCTGGGGTCGCCAGATTCTGTTGCCACATCCTCAGAGCCTTCCCTTCAGTTGACTGTGGCAAGGCTGAGGAGAGTCGCAGTACCCATTCTCAGTTAAGCAGAGCTTTCAGCCCTACCTTGGGACGTTTCCTAGTTCTCCTTTCCTCATTGACCTGTCTATAGTCCGAACGGTCGCCTCAGGATACGTTCCATGTGGGGCGTTCCGAGTTCCGGTGGTTTCAGGCAACGATTAACCGGACTTCCTGGCCCCTATGGAACCAGCGGAACTATTAGACATGCAGTGGGTGTTGACCTATGGAACCTCTTGATGGGAGTGGATATTCTCGTCCTTTCCCCACATTCTTGATGCTGTTCTCGGACTCGTCAAAGAAAAGGGGGGGGGGCATGTTCCGGTCCAGGCCTATGGTCAGGACCTGAAGGATACCTCTCCATCATTCAGGCAGGCTTAGGGGCCGTAGTCTGGCCCCTCTACAGATCCTACAGCTCCTGCCGAGTCGCTCCATGCGCGCCGACTTCATGATTCTGGCGTGTTCTAACCAGCAGGGGACGCATTTTCACACCTTCACATCTTGCAGTAGAGATACCGAGATGATTGAGATACTCTCAATACCACCATCGGCTCTCTCATTCCAGGCAGAGGAATGTTCTCTCCGACTATCCGAGTAGAGCCTCGTAGAGAGAGTGTACCTGGGGGTCTTTGGCCTTGAGTAACCAGCAAGTCCTGGTCTGGGGGACCTGATTGCGACAGCTTGGAACCTCAAGTTTCCGCTGTTCTTCCCCCCAGTCTCAAACCCCGAGACTCTGGCAAGATGCATTCCGGTGATGGTGGGACAACTTCGACGCCTGCGTCTTCCCTCCTTTTTGTCTGTGGAGAATGGGTCTCAATAAGACCAGGTTGTCTGTCAACCTTTCAATGGGAGAGCTCCACTGGGACTATGCGCAGAACGGTTTCTGGACCCTCTGCTTCCCCTGACGGAACTCCCGGGAGAGCTTCTCCCACGGCACAGACTACTCAAACAACCACACTGCAACATCTCTCACGAACTGGGGCGTCGCTTCGGCTTCATGCCTGGAGACACTTCGCCTCCTCCTCAAGAAGAGACAACCCGCTACAGTCGCGGGACGGAGGTCACGTCATCTGCGATAGTCATCCGCAGGGGTCTTCCAGGCAAGGTGAAGAGTCTTAGGTGGTTGGTGCCGTGGGAGATATACCTCTTCCCTTGAGGCCTCTTCTCCAGCAATAACGGTCTTATTGCCTTTCGGCGGGAGGAAACTCCTTTCCGCTCTCGGCAATGAAGCCTGTCGCTCAGCCTTTCCCTGACCTTCAGGCTTAAAGGAATAACTTTTTCCTGCCCGCTGGATCTTTTCTCGCTCATGCGAAGCTACGATCGTCCCTGCCCTAGTCGGAGGGAGACCTCCAACTTGGAGCATGGCTCGGACTCTTTAGTCCTTTAAGAGATCTTCTCAAGACCCTTTACGACAGGCCTCGGATTGTATTCCGTCTTGGGTCTCCTGCTCAATCTGGCCACGGCCAGTGTGTAAGCAATCTTCTTGGTCTCTTACGACTCCCCCCTTCTAAGGAAGAGGGGAAGGCAACATTCAGGCTCACTCCTGAGTTGTTGGCTAGACTCAGAATCTTGGGGTCCCGGCCCTTTGGTCCAATTCCTTCAAGATTTCGAGTCTCCCTTCTGTATCTGATATCCCAAGACCTTCTCTTTCTTGCCAGTAAAGGAATCGAGAGGTTAGCTTTGGGAACAGCTGCAGTTTGTCCTCAGTTGCAGCCGATTTGGGAGCACAAGGAGGACACAGGGGAGAGTCACCAGTATACCTCTTCAGCTCGGACTCAAGGACATTCATCTCGACCTGTCTCCAGACCCTCCCCCGTCACGTCGCCCTACAGCACGATTTTGGATACATCGCAACGTCCCTCGCCTTGGAGTAATATTACTCTGTGACGCAGGTGCTACAAGCTGGAGTCTGGAAGCGTCTAATGACCTTCGCGGCCCGCTTCCTGCTGGGCGTGACCCACAGGAGTTTCGATATGTTTTTTATCGCTCTGTGGTGGCTACACAACAGCTTGTCTAACCTCAGGCTCCTTTTTGGACAGGTAGCAGAAGGTTGAGGGCATTGTTATCAGGTTTTAGTCTGCATGAACGAAAGAAGTATGTCTGGCCCTTATTTCTTTCTTCATCATCCCCTCTACGGGGAAACAGCATCCTGGTCTCTGCATAGCTGACCTCGAACCTCTGCAGGTAAACCATGCTTCCTTGTGTTCCGAGTATTGAGTCAATACTGTCGCGTCCCCCATACCCTGACGAGGTGGTATTGGGAACGTCCTAACCCTGAGTTCCTTCTGGAACTCCAGGTCAACTGCTTAGGACGGGTCACACTTCTTCCTTCACACACAAGCTTATGTAGGCCACACGATTCCTTGCGGAGCAAGGAACTTGTGAGGTGCAGGGACTCCTTTTTCTCGAGTGCGACTCACTCGGATTCTGAGTCCCCGGGTAAAGCCAAAGCCAGTATGGCTAGGGACTTTCCACCCTACCTAAGGGGTAAGTCACCCAATGTAAATAGCGTGGTTTGTATTTCGGTTACGGAACAAATGACAAATTCGAAGATGATTTGTATTTTTCCTAACCATACAAACCTTAGCTATTTACACATATTTGCCCGCCAGCCCTGTCCCCCAAGACAAGTCCTACCTCTAAGTGAAAGTGAGCATTCACCTGTGTGTGAGGGAGGGGTAGCTAGCTACCACTCCCCCCCCCCCCTTCCGCTAACTAGTGCGGGGGTAATACACCCTCGTTAAATTCTAATGGCCCGCCATTTCAGCTGCGCTAAAAGGTAAACCCAATGTAAATAGCTAAGGTTTGTATGGTTAGGAAAAATACAATTTTCAATATTAAACTTAGCCGGTGATTATATAAGCTGCAGCTCTGCTGCCCGACAGAAAAACTCTACGCTCAAAATCCGCCAGCGATCGCTATGCAGGTAGGGGGTGTACTTCAACAGCGCCATCTGTCGTGCAGGTACTCAGTACTCAATGTAAACACAGAACTCAATTTTCTCTCTGTCGTGCCACCGGCAAGACCTACTAAATTCGCTGTTGCTTACTGGATTGGTTTTCACATATTTTGGTGAAGTACACATTTCTAGTTTTGAGCTTTCGCTTTGCAGACGTTATCTTCAATACATCCTTGCATTCTTTTGTTGATATCGGATTATTTGTTGACGACTTTGGATAGATTTTGAATTCCCCTTTGACTAATTCAAAATGGCTGACCCTTCTCAAGTCCCTAAGTTCAGGAAGTGTAATGCTAGGGACTGTTCAAGGCGTCTTCCGAAGGCCTCTATCGATCCTCACACCGTTTGTTCCAATTGTCGGGATAAAACCTGTCAATTGGAAGATCGATGTGAGGAATGCGTTGGGCTTTCGGAATTCGATTTTATCGAATTCCAGAAATATACACGTAGGCTAGAGAGAGATAGAGTCAGGAAAAGTTCATCTCGCTCCGTTGAATTTTCCTCTCCTCATGCCCCACAACCTATTCCTTCCCCTGTAGTGGTTGCTCCTGATCCCCCTTCTAGCACTCAACAACCTTCGATGGCAGATATGATGCGTGCCATCCAGGCTCTGGGTGAGAGAGTCGAGTCCTTGGCTAGTGACCGTAACCAACTCATGGCAGACGTCAAGGAGTTGAAGTGCAAGAGTGCAGTGGGTAGTGATAAAGTGAGTGGTAGTGTTGTGGAAAGTGTTGTGGATAGTGTTGCGCTTGAGGGTTCGTCTGTTCGTGCCTGTCGTCCTCCCAGTCCGGGACCTCTTGCAAGCTCCCAAGCCCAGGGGAGAAGCAATGTCGTACGACCAAAGGGTTCGAGAGGCTTTAATCAGCGAACAGATGTTCCCTCCGTGGTTTCGGGCGTATCTAACCAAGATCGCCCCACCCACACGAAGACGAGAGAGCCCATTTATTCCTCGTCTGCGGAAGAGGTTTCTCGTAAGAAACCATGGACCAAGGTCTCGCGGCCTCTTAAGCGCAAGTCGGTCCCTTCCGCGCAAGTCCAACGGCCCAGTTGTAGCCACTGGGTCAGTTCGGACTCGCTGCAGTCTTCCGACGACTGCTCACCTCCTAAGAGAGGCAAAGCGGTACCGCATCAGACAGTAACACCGTCTGTTGCCGCACCTGCTCCTGTAGACCCTAAGTGGTCTTTGCTGCAGACCATGCAGTCACAGTTAACGTCATTGATGCAGGACTTTCGTGCGGAGAAGGTTGACGCTGCGCCAACCTCTAGCCTACAACCACCCACGGTTGTGCGTCCAGTGGACGCTGAGGCTACCTTCTCCCGCACTCCA
Source organism: Palaemon carinicauda (assembly GCF_036898095.1). Lineage (NCBI taxonomy): Eukaryota > Metazoa > Arthropoda > Malacostraca > Decapoda > Palaemonidae > Palaemon > Palaemon carinicauda. The sequence goes on along the minus strand of NC_090740.1, from coordinate 21,297,702 downwards.
GCTGTGAAAGTCCCGCCACCCATGCGTTCCAGTGTACCCTGCCAGCCGCATGTTGACGTTCAGCGACGCACGGAACCTTCCGTTGACGTTCGCGAGTTACAACAACAGCCTAAGTTGTTTTGTTTTGACGCGGTGCGTCAACCTCCGCAACCCAGTGTGGTTACCTCTACTCGCCCACAGCAGACTAGACAGTCTGGAGTAGACGCTTTGCGTCCCCGCGCTGCTATGGTTGTTGCCAGTTCACAGACTGGGCAACAGTTCCATGACGTTGCGTCCGGTTCAGTCACGCGTGCACCCGTGCTGCCGGACTCAGCTGACCAGCCGATTCCTACTCCTTTGCCGCTTCCTCCTCAGTTTTCAGATGATGGACTCTCTGATGATGACGACGCTGCACACATTGACGACCCACATACGGACATCGACGAACCCAAGACCACGCAACCCTCCTTGGACTTTAGAAAAGTTCTTGCGCTGTTCAAGGAGATGTATCCTGATCAGTTTGTATCTGCGGCTCCACGCTCTCCTCCGTCAGAGTTTGCTTTAGGCACGCAGTCATCCGCGCCTGCCTTTACGAAACTCGTCCTCGCCCGCTCGTCCAAGAGAGCTTTACGAGTGTTAGGAGATTGGATGCAGTCCAAAAAGAAACTTGGGAAGACAGCATTTACGTTTCCCCCTGCGAGACTCTCTTCCAGATTGAGCGTCTGGTATGCCACGGGAGAAGTTCTCGGCTTGGGAGTTCCTGCCTCTGCCCAGGGCGACTTCTCAAGCCTAGTAGACTCTCCCCGCAGGCTAGCCATGAGACGCTCTAAGATATGTTGGTCTCCTTCAGACTTAGACCATCTGTTGAAAGGAGTGTTTAGAGCCTTCGAGGTCTTTAACTTTTTGGACTGGTGTCTGGGAGCTTTGAGCAGGAAGATCTCCCCTTCTGACAAGGAAGCTTCCTTGCTCATTATGTCCTGCATGGACAAGGCCATACGTGACGGATCCAGTGAGCTTGCGGCTTCATTCGTATCCGGGGTCCTCAAGAAACGGGAAAACCTTTGCTCTTTCCTGTCAGCTGGAGTAACACCGTGTCAGAGATCGGAACTTCTTTTTGCTCCTCTCTCAAAGTGTCTCTTTCCAGAGGACTTGATAAAGGAGATTGCTGCCTCCTTGATTCAGAAAGACACCCATGACCTGGTTGCGTCCTCTGCCCGCAAAGCCACCCCTTTGCCTACCGTGTCTAGACCCAGGATGGACACTCCAGCGTCCAGATTCATTCCGCCCTTTCGTGGCAGAGCCTCCAGCAGAGGAGGTGCTCGTGCCGAAGGGAGACGTGGGAAGAAGAAAGGTACCAAGTCCTTTAAAGGCAGAGTCTGACTGCCACCTTCTTCAGACAGCATTGGGAGCCAGACTCAAGAACTTCTGGCAGACCTGGGAGAAAAGGGGCGCAGATGCACAATCTGTGAAGTTGCTCAGAGAAGGGTACAAGATCCCGTTTGTCCGCAAACCCCCTCTAGCAACGTCTCCCATCGATCTCTCTCCCAGGTACAGAGAGGAAGACAAGAGGCTAGCTTTGAAGCAGGAGGTGTCTCTCTTACTAGAAAAGGGAGCGGTAGTCAAAGTCCGGGACCATCAATCCCCGGGCTTCTACAACCATCTCTTCTTAGTGGTAAAGAAGACAGGAGGGTGGAGGCCGGTGCTAGACGTCAGTGCGCTGAATGTCTTTGTCACAAAGCAGACGTTCGCCATGGAGACCACAAAGTCAGTTCTAGCAGCGGTCAGGAAGGAAGACTGGATGGTCTCTTTAGACCTAAGGGACGCATACTTTCACGTCCCCATCCACCCAGAATCCCAACCTTTTCTGAGATTCGTTTACGAAAAGGTTGTCTACCAATTTCAAGCCCTGTGCTTTGGCCTAAGCACGGCTCCTCTTGTGTTTACGAGGCTGATGAGGAATATTGCCAAATTCCTGCATTTAGCGGATATCAGAGCCTCCCTCTATTTGGACGACTGGCTTCTAAGAGCTTCTTCCAGTCGTCGCTGTCTGGAGAATCTAAAGTGGACTCTAGATCTGATCAAGGAATTGGGTCTCCTGGTCAATATGGAAAAGTCCCAACTGGTCCCATCCCAAACTATAGTGTATTTAGGGATGGAGATTCACAGTCAAGCTTTTCGGGCTTTTCCGTCGGCCCCCAGAACAAGTCAAGCCCAGGTATGCATCCAGAACATGCTAAAGAAGGAACGATGTTCAGTCAGACAGTGGATGAGTCTGATAGGGACGCTTTCATCCCTGGAACAGTTCGTTTCGTTAGGGAGACTACACCTCCTTCCCCTTCAATTTCACCTAGCTGTTTACTGGAAAAAGGACAAGACGCTAGAAGCGGTCTCGATCCCCATTTCCGAGAAGATGAAGTCATCACTGACTTGGTGGAAGGACATTATCAACCTCAGAGAGGGTCTGCCCCTGGCTGTTCAGACCCCCAACCACGTTCTCTTCTCGGACGCATCGGACACGGGCTGGGGTGCGACATTGGACGGTCGGGAATGCTCGGGAACGTGGAACTCGAATCAAAGAACGTTACATATCAACTGCAAGGAGCTACTGGCAGTTCATCTGGCCTTGAAAAGCTTCAAGTCCCTTCTTCAAGGCAAAGTGGTGGAGGTGAACTCGGACAACACCACGGCCTTGGCGTACATCTCCAAGCAAGGAGGGACCCATTCTATGACGTTGTACGAGATCGCAAGGGACCTCCTCACCTGGTCAAGAGATCTAAACCTTTCTCTAGTAACGAGGTTCATCCAAGGCAATATGAATGTCATGGCGGATTGCCTCAGTCGGAGGGGTCAAATCATCCCAACAGAATGGACCCTACACAAGGATGTGTGCAAGAGACTATGGGCCACATGGGGCCAACCTACCATAGATCTCTTCGCAACCTCGATGACCAAGAGGCTCCCAATATATTGCTCACCAATCCCGGACCCAGTAGCAGTTCATATAGATGCCTTTCTACTGGATTGGTCCCATCTAGACCTTTATGCATTCCCCCCGTTCAAGATTGTCAACAAGGTACTGCAGAAGTTCGCCTCTCACGAAGGGACAAGGTTGACGTTAGTTGCTCCCCTCTGGCCCGCGAGAGAATGGTTCACCGAGGTACTTCAATGGCTAGTGGACGTTCCCAGAACTCTTCCTCTAAGAGTGGACCTTCTACGTCAGCCACACGTAAAGAAGGTACACCCAGGCCTCCACGCTCTTCGTCTGACTGCCTTCAGACTATCGAAAGACTCTCTAGAGCTAGAGGCTTTTCGAAGGAGGCAGCCAGGGCGATTGCTAGAGCAAGGAGGACATCCACTCTTAGAGTCTACCAGTCGAAGTGGGAAGTCTTCCGAAACTGGTGCAAGTCGGTATCAGTATCCTCGACCAGTACCTCTGTAACCCAAATAGCTGACTTCCTATTATACCTGAGGAAAGAAAGATCTCTTTCAGCTCCCACTATCAAAGGTTACAGAAGCATGTTGGCAACAGTCTTCCGTCACAGAGGCTTAGATCTTTCCAACAACAAAGATCTACAGGACCTCCTTAAGTCTTTTAAGACCACGAAGGAGCGTCGTTTGGCTACACCTGGATGGAATTTAGACGTGGTACTAAGATTCCTGATGTCAGAAAGGTTCGAGCCACTACAATCAGCCTCCTTTAAAGATCTCACTTTAAAGACTCTTTTCCTGGTTTGCTTAGCCACAGCTAAAAGAGTCAGTGAGATTCACGCCTTCAGCAGGAACATCGGATTTTCATCTGAAACGGCTACATGTTCTTTACAGCTTGGTTTTCTAGCCAAAAACGAGCTACCTTCTCGCCCTTGGCCGAAATCGTTCGATATTCCAAGCCTTTCAAATATGGTTGGAAATGAACTAGAAAGAGTCTTATGCCCTGTTAGAGCTCTTAAGTTCTATTTAAGACGAACAAAGCCTTTACGAGGACAGTCAGAAGCTTTATGGTGTTCTATTAAGAAACCTTCTTTGCCTATGTCAAAGAATGCAGTTTCCTATTATATCAGACTGTTGATACGAGAAGCTCATTCCCATCTGAATGAGGAAGACCATGCTTTGCTGAAGGTAAGGACACATGAAGTTAGAGCTGTCGCTACTTCAGTGGCCTTTAAACAAAATAGATCTCTGCAGAGTATAATGGACGCAACCTATTGGAGAAGCAAGTCAGTGTTCGCGTCTTTTTATCTTAAAGATGTCCAGTCTCTTTACGAGAACTGCTACACCCTGGGACCATTCGTAGCAGCGAGTGCAGTAGTGGGTGAGGGCTCAACCACTACATTCCCCTAATTCCTTAACCTTTTTTAATCTTTCTCTTGAAATGTTTTTATTGTTGTTTTTTGGGTTGTCCAGAAGGCTAAGAAGCCTTTCGCATCCTGGTTGATTTGGCGGGTGGTCAAATTCTTTTCTTGAGAAGCGCCTAGATTAGAGGTTTTGATGAGGTCCTTTAGTATGGGTTGCAACCCTTGATACTTCAGCTCCTAGGAGTCGCTCAGCATCCTAAGAGGATCGCGAGGCTCAGTAAGGAAGACGTACTTAAAAAGGCAGAGTAATTGTTCAAGTCGACTTCCTTACCAGGTACTTATTTATTTTATGTTTGTTATTTTGAATAACTGCTAAAATGAAATACAAAATCCTTAGCTCATAATAATGTAAACAATTAATGCTGGTCTCTACCCACCCCCCTGGGTGTGAATCAGCTTATATAATCACCGGCTAAGTTTAATATTGAAAAATGTTATTTTTATAATAAAATAAATTTTTGAATATACTTACCCGGTGATTATATATTAAAGGACCCTCCCTTCCTCCCCAATAGAGACCCAGTGGACCGAGGAGAAAATTGAGTTCTGTGTTTACATTGAGTACTGAGTACCTGCACGACAGATGGCGCTGTTGAAGTACACCCCCTACCTGCATAGCGATCGCTGGCGGATTTTGAGCGTAGAGTTTTTCTGTCGGGCAGCAGAGCTGCAGCTTATATAATCACCGGGTAAGTATATTCAAAAATTTACTTTATTGTAAAAATAACATATTATCTTCGAATTTGTCATATAAATTTTTTTTTTTTTTCATATTTTTGATAATTTTTTGAAAAAATTCAGGCATTTTCTAAGAGAATGAGACCAACTTGACCTCTCTATGACAAAAATTAAGGCTGTTAGAGCAATTAAAAAAAAAATATAAGGCAAAATGTGCTGGGAAAAAAATAACCCCCTGGGGGTTAAGGGTTGGAAATTTCCAAATAGCTTGGGGGTAAAAGGGTTAACCCATTGGGTGAAGAAGAATTGTTTGGTAATCGAAGTGTTGTCAGGTGAATGAGGACAGAGAAGAAGCTGTAAAGAATATTTGTTCCGTAACTTGAATACAAACCCCGCTATTTAATAGGGGTATTACTTTCGGCGTAGCTGGAATGATGAGCCATTAATTTTTAACGAGGGTTTACTACCCCCAAGGCTAGTTGGCGGGGGTAAGGGAGGGTAGCTTGCTACCCCACCCTCTGACACACCTCTGCTTGAGCTCACTTTGCTCTCGGCTTGGATGGTGGTCGGACGTGTCCGCTGTCATGCTCGCCGTCATATTGGCAGCAATTAATGCTTTTTGTTCTTTCTTTTTTTAGTTACTGTATATGTGAAGTTGGCCTCTGCGACAATGAGCACCTGCCCTGGTTTTCCTGACCGCCCCCGTGGAACATTTATGTCGGCGGTCGAGACTGATCCTCACTCCCTTTGTCCTTCTTGTAGGGCCAACGGTGTGATAGTGTCAAGAAGTGTAGTGAGTGTGGGGAGTGGTCTGCCTCCCAGTGAGAGAGGGTTTCGCGACGACGGAAGAAGTCCAAATGGGATATTTCTCCTTCGAAGGTTGCTTCGAAAGGAGAAAAACCCAAGGCCTCTTCTTTCGTTGCCCAAACCTTCTCCGAAGCTCTCACTTGGTCAGTCTCTTTCAAGACTGTCAAGTGGTAGCGTAGACCGAATTATTTCTAACCAACCTCGGGTCTCGAGAGATCACGTTGCCTCCCCTAGCGAAGCAACTCCACCTCTCCCCCCAGGGGAGGACATGTCACTAACTTCCCTTTTTCAGCTTTGGTCCTCCTTAAGGTGTACGGGTTCGCCCTCCAAGGAGGCTTTGCTTGATTATATCTGCTTGGGTGCTGCTGTCAAGCAATCGTCGTCACCGTCAGAGGTTGATCATCTGTCTCTTGTCGACGTTGTGGTGTCAGAGGTATCCAATGCGGTTTCATCCATCTCCTCTTCCACTCCAGACTCTACGGTAGCTGATGGCTTAGTTCCCCCGTTCCTGATCATCCTACGAGGGGGAAACTAAGTCTATCGTCAATCTCCTGCTAGTGTTTCTCCCCCTCGGGGGAGTTCACTTACAGAGACTCCTCTTCGGAGGACTGCTGAAGGTCAGCTTGCTGATCCAACGGCCCCTAGTGGGAGCATCCGTCGGAAGGCTCGCCTTCCTCTTTGCCATAGAGGCCTTCCTTCACCTGCAGTGAGGAGGCGCCTCTTTGGTTCAACGTCTTCTATGCAGTCCCCCGCAGAGGAGCCTCTAGACCGATCATCCATCACTGCATCTGCATTGGTCCTGGACCTCTGCAGATTGTTTGCGATCTCCTTCGGTGGAAGGTCCTCCTTTTAAAGGACACGTCGACCTTCCACCTGACAGACCTGCTGACCTGCCGTCGCCGTTCCTGCATGGGCCTAACAAGGCTTTACCTGAACGTGCTATTGCACGCCAACAGTTTACGCGCCCACGAAACCTGACCAGCGCTCATCAGTAGCTCGTCAGTCCTCCATCACTACAGCGCGGTGATCATCCTACTCGCCCTAACACAGGGCATCATCAAGTGCTTATGCGCCAGCAAGAGCATAGCTCCTCCACGTGCCATGCGTGCTCACATGCACACATGGGCCAACGATCTCCTGCGTGCCATCCTACGCGCCAGGTAAAACCTGCGCGCCAACTTTCTCCTGTTAGCAGGCTTGAAGATGACTCAGCCATGCTGCCTTCACCAGCGCGCCATCCCTTACCAACATGCCAGCACTCACCTGCGCACCAGCCTTCTCCTGCGCGCACCCACAAGGATATACGCACGTGCCATGCGCACGCTAGCCAACCCTCTCCTAGGGATGCACGCCAACATTCTCCCGCGTGCCCATCATGAATCTACTGCGCGCCTGCACGCTAGGGGACATTCTCCTGCATGCGCACCCCAAGCCCTTAACAGATGCACGCGAATACTCTCCTGCATGCACATCGTGATTCTTCTGCACGCCCGCGCGCGAGCAACAATATTCTCCCTTGTGCATGCGCCATTATTCTCCCTCGCGCGAGCATCAATATTCTCCCGCATGCGAGCCTACGCATCACAAGGAACGATGTTGGGCAAGGTCGCCATCGCCTCATTCCCCTCCCCGCAAGCGCATACCACTGCGCATTGTGGGAGGAGGGAAACTTCCAGAGGGGTTCAGGATCCCAAAGCTACCACAGGCAAACCCACCTATTACAGTGACTCCTCCCAGGGATCCTTCAGTCCCTTTCCCTTCAGGGGGTGTCTGACAGTGCGTCTGTCAGCCAACAGCCCTGGTTCAGTGCCCTGATCAGAGCCGTAACTCATGCTGTCAACCCTCCTCTCTCTGATTTGGGACACGGAACCATGACTCCCTCTACCCCACTGAAGAGGAAAAGAGGAGTCCTGGACGCGGTCACTTCCCCGAGGACGAAGCTGACTCCACGCAGACCTTCGAGGCAAGTTCCTCCTAATCCTCGGACTGCCTCTCCTTCCCTTTCAGACGAAGTTCTCCTGTCTCCAAGGGAATCACGCGAAGAGAGACTCGCCCCATCACACCAATGGAGGAAACCTCTCTTTGCGCCGAGAGTTCCACAGAGTCAAGGATTGGAAGGAACATGCCACCCTCATCAATGTTGGAGTCTTGCATCCTTCCCAGGAAGGAATCCAAAGATTCCAAAATATTGCCTAAATCCTCCACGAAGGATGGAGCCAATTAGCCACTCGGGGAATGTCCGCGATTATCCCCAAAAAGAGCCTTCGGGGATAGGAGACTTCGCCGCAAGTCCTACAACAGGAGGAGACCAGCAAGAGTCAGAACATGCGTTTTGGCAAGTTCTGACTCTAACAGGTTTTCCGACCCAGAGATCCCTCCTCGAGAGGGCAAAGACACGGTTTTAGACTGCGTCTTTGGTGCTCAAAAGCCTTCTAAGACCAGTGCAGCCTTGCCCTGGTCTCAAGGGGTAAAGAGTACCAGGGACAAGATCTCCCAGCAGTTCTCCAAGATGTACTCCTCCAACCGTTCAGGTACCACCAACAAGCTCCTCCCACCTCCTCACGTACAGCAGGGAATCCCTCTTGAGAGAGACTCCAACCGGCAGGTCTCGTTCTCGGTAGCCGAGATCCTCAATCAGGAGAAGGTCGCGAAGTGTGCTATGCAAGCTACTTCGTGGCTCAATATCTGGTTAGGGACCTTAGGTATCCTGATACGTTCTGAGGATTTCTCCAAGGAACGTACCAGGAAAGCTATGGAAACCTTCCTCCTCTCAGGTACTCGCACAATCGAGTTTCTGGCCCACCAAGTCTCGAACTTGTGGGCAAATACCATCCTGAAACATTGGGATGCAGTAGCTGAAAGATTCCATCAGATGGTCCCTAGCGCCGAGATCAATAGGCTCAGACATTCCTCCATGGAGGGGTCTGTTCTATTCGAGCCTAAAGATGTGGAACATGCTGCTGAGAGGTGGAGGAAGTCACGTCAAGACTCCCTCCTTCATAGGGCTTTAACATCCAAGCCCTATAAGCCTTCAGCACCACAGCAGTCCCATCTAGCCAAGACCACTATGACGACAATGGCAGCAAAGACGATGGTGTCTAAGCCCTTTCCTGTCAAAGAAAGGAAAGGAAAGGCAAAAAGTCCTCTAGGGGGGGCAAAAATCCTAGAGGCAGCAGCCGAGGCTGCAACGGATCCCCAGGCTTCTTCAGACGACTCTTTCTTGTAAAGAAGGCATCTGGAGGCAGGAGACCAGTCATAGACGTCTCAGCTCTGAACAAGTTTGTCAAAAAAAACTCTGTTCAGCATGGAGACAGCAGACACGGTCAGACTAGCAGTAAGACCGCAAGACTTCATGTGCACACTGAACCTAAAGGACGCTTACTTCCAGATCCCAGTCCATCCGTCTTCAAGGAAATACTTAAGATTCAGCCTGGACAACAGAAAATACTAGTTCAAGGTGCTGTGCTTCGGTCTTTCCACAGCACCACAATTCTTCACCAGAGTGTTCACCCTAGTATCATCTTGGGCACAGAGGATTGGCATCCGTCTCCTCCATTATCTGGACGACTGGTTAATCCTAGCAGACTCTGTGTTAACCCTTCTTCAACACCGAGACAAACTTCTGAGACTTTGCCAAGGTCTGGGGATCATGGTAAATCTCGAGAAGTCCTCCCTGCTTCCCACTCAAAGATTGGTACACTTAGGCATGATTATAGACACCGCTTTCAACAAAGCCTTCCCATCAGACGACAGGATAACAAGCCTGAGGAAGGTTGCAAGACCTTTTCTCAGACGAGAAGAACTTCCACCCCAATCGTGGTTACGTGTCCTCAGTCACCATTCATCGCTGGCCCGTCTAGTTCCCAATGGTCGCCTCAGGATGAGATCCCTCCAGTGGCGACTCAAGTCACGGTGGAATCAAGCTTACGACTCCCCAGACATCCAGATCCCATGGGACCTGCGGAACTGACGGACCTCCAGTGGTGGGTGGCAGACGAGAACTTACGAAAGGGAGTGGATCTTCTCGTCCTCCCCCCGGATTTGATGCTGTTTTCAGACGTTTCAAAGAAAGGTTGGGTGGCCCACGTGCTGCACCACACGACCTCAGGCCTCTGGTCAGAGTCAGAAAAGTACCTTCACATAAATCTCCTAAAGATGAAGGCCATCTTTCTAGCCCTTCAACAGTTCCAACAGTACCTGGCAAGTCACTCTGTGGTGGTGATGAGCGACAACACCACAGTAGTGGCCTACATCAACAAACAAGGAGGTACTTTTTCGCAGCAACTATACCATTTAGCAGTTGAGATACTAAGATGGGCCAGAATCCACTCGATACCACTAGCAGCATGCTTCATTCCGGGCAAAAGGAATGTGCTCGCCGACAACCTGAGCAGAGCATCTCAGATAGTGAGTACCGAGTGGTCTTTGGATCATCTAGTAGCCAACAAAGTCCTGACTTTGTGAGGTTCTCCGACTGTGGACCTCTTCGCAACAGCCCTGAACTTAAGGCTCCCGCTGTACTGTTCCCCAGTCCCAGACCTCAAGGCTCTCTGGCAAAATGCTCTCCAACAACGGTGGGACAACATTGACGTTTACACCTTTCCCCCATTCTGTCTGATGAGGAGGGTACTCAACAAGAACAGAACATCGGTCAATCTTTCAATGAACCTCATAGCTCCGCTATGGCATCACGCAGAATGGTTCCCAGACCTTATGCCACTCCTAACGGAGCCGCCAAGATAACTCCCTCCAAGACACAATCTCCTCAAACAACCACACACCAACATCTTCCACAAAGCCGTAGGTTCTCTACGACTTCACGCCCGGAGACAATCCAGCATATCCTCTCTGAGAGAGGATTTTCGCAACAAATTGCGATCAGGATGTCTGGACACCTGCGGAAGTCATCAGCAGCAGTCTACCAGGCAAAGTGGAAAGTCTTCTGTGGTTGGTGTCGTGGAAAGGGTATCTCTCCACTTGATGCCACTATTCCAGCAATAGCAGAGTTCCTTGTGTATTTGCGAGAAGAAATGCGCCTATCAGTCTCGGCAGTGAAAGGCTATCACTCAGCCTTAAGCCTCGCCTTCAGGCTGAAAGGAGTGGACATTTCTTCATCGCTAGAACTTTCTCTATTCATACGGAATTATGAATTTACCTGCCCTCAGTCGGAAGTGAGACCTTCCTCATGGAACGTGGTTCGAGTTCTCAGGTCTCTTAAGAGACCTCCCTATGAACCATTACGCCAGGCATCAGATCGTCACCTAACTCGGAAGACGGTGTTTCTGCTAGCTTTGGCCTCGGCCAAGCGAGTCAGCGAACTTCATGGTCTCTTGTATGACATCGCCCATTCAAGGTGATGGGGAGGAGGTAACGTTTAGCTTCGTCCCTGAGTTTATTGCAAAGACTCAGAACCCGGGAGTAGCGGATCCTCGATTCAACTCCTTCCTGATTTTTGGTCTCCGTACTGTAACAGATGACCCAGACCATCTCTTATTATGCCCAGTGAGGAGGTTGAGGCTATACCTCAAGAGAACAGCCACAGCCCGTCCTTGCGTGCCAGCACTATTCGTCAGCACAGGAAGGACTAAGAGGAGGGTCACCAAGAACACCATCTCTGCATGGATTCGCAGGGCCATTGACCTGGTACTGAATCCAGACCCTCCTCCGTCACGTCGCCCTAGAGCACATGATGTTAGGGGCATAGTTGTCCCTGGCCTTCAAAAGAAATTTTTCAGTGACGCGGGTTCTTAAAGCTGGGGTGTGGAAACGGCAGACCATGTTCACATCCCACTACCTGCAAGACGGGACCCACAGGAGACTCGATACTTTCTCTGTCGGTCCTGTGGTGGCTGCACAACAACTGTTTGTATACCACAAGCTCCTTATTGGACAAGTAGCAGAAGGTTGAGGGCATTGTTACCCAGTTTTAGTCTGCATGAATGAAAAGGTTTGACTGGCGCTTATTCTTTTCTTCATCATCCCCTCCCTTGGGGAAAGCAGCATCCTGGGTTCTCTGCATAGCTGACCTCAACGCTACAGGTAAACCATGCTCCCTTGTGTTCCTAGTATTAATATTAATACTGTTACGTCCCCATACCCTGACGAGGTGGTATTGGGAAAGTCCTAGTCTACAAGTTTCCATCTAAAGAACTTCGGATCAACTTTCTAGGACGATTTACGCTTCTTCATACCTTCACACACAGCTTGCGTAGGCCGCAGACCTTGCTTAGCAAGGTTTTAGCGAGGTGCAGGGGCTCCTTATTTCTTGAGTGCTAACACACTCGATAAGGAGTCCCCGGGCAAAGTAAAAAAGCCAGACTGCCTGGGACGTCCACCCTTCCTAATGGGTGAGTCACCCCTATTAGATAGCGTGGTTTGTATTCCAGTTACGGAACAAATGACAAATTCGTAGGTAATTTGTATTTTTCCTAACTATACAAACCTTAGCTATTTAACCAAACTTACCTGCCAGCCCTATCCCCCTTGAAGTCCTACTTCCAAGCAAAGTGAGCTCAAGCACAGGTGTGTGAGAAGGGGGGGGAGTGTGTAGCAAGCTACCCTCCCCTACCCCCACTAACTAGCGGTGTGGGTAGTAAACCCTCGTTAAAAATTAATGGCTCGTCATTTCAGCTATGCCGAAAGTAATAACCCTGTTAAATAGCTAATTTGTCATATTAGACTATTCGGTGTATGTGTAGGAAAGAACTGTAACCAGAAAGAAAGATCCTATGTAGTACTGTCTGGCCAGTCAAAAGACTCCATAACTCTCTAGCGGTAGTATCTTAACGGGCGGTTGGTGCCCTGGGTAACCTTCTTTTACATTGATTGGCATTCTCTTATCACATACCACTCCTGCTACCTCCCTTTACGTTCCTCATGCTGCTTTTATCCTATTCTCAACTTCAGCCTCACAGCTTCCCACCTGATTTATAGTAGATGCCAAGTATCTCAACTGTTCCATCTCTTTTATAACTGCTGTACTTTCGTTTATGGCTATTCTCTCCCTGCCTTCCTTTCTGTGTACCATAGCTTCAGTCTTATCAACATTTACCCTCAAGCCACACCTTTCCAAAGTCTCTTGTCACTCTACCACCCTTCTTTGTAATTCTTCCTCATTTTCTCCCTCATAACAGTGGAAACTACTGCTTTGCAGTTGGACTATTTAGTCAAAGGCTAGGCCCACCGCAAGTAACTGTGGTTGAGGACGCCAAGGGCATGCAATTGTTAAAACCCATTGCCAAATCGATTTAACGATATGGTTATGTCCAACACTTTCACAAAATAATTTTCCTTCATTGTTTCAGATTAAAGGATGATTTCATTTATGAAATTATATCTTGTGTTAACTTACCTGTGTATGAGTGCTGTTGGAGCGAAGGATGTTGAGGTCACATTGCCAGGAGGAGAAATTATACGAGGAACTACTGAATACACGATCAGAAAAGGAAGAAAATATAATGCATTCAGAGCCATTCCTTATGCACAGCCTCCTATTGAGAAAAATCGTTTTCTGGTAAGTTTTAACATGACATTCAAATGCATAGTACAGTAGACCTCCGCCATACGACATTAATCCGTTCCGGAGTTAGTATCGTATGGTGAAAATGTCGTATGGCGGGCAATAGACTAGCTAATGCATGCAAAACCCCAGGTAAAAACATTGAAAATTAGTACATAACAAAATAGTATAGTAAGCACTGTACTACAGTATACTTATATATAATATACGTGTACTGTACAGTATATAATTAAATAACATTACAGGTATAAATGAAAATTATAAACTGTACTGTAAAGGAAAAATTAAATTTTATTTACCTTTGGAGTGACGTGACTTGAGCTGGTAGTGGGTGGAAGCAGAGCGGGGAGGAGACGGTAGATATAAAAACGTACCAATGCTAATTATGTTATGTTCACTTAATGATAAATTTATTCTTACTATTAAACGGTTAAAATTAAAAATGCTTTTTTTATTATTTTTGTCTTTTGAATTTTTTTTTTTATGATTTTTTTTCTAGAACTTAAAAAATTACTCTTTTTTTATCTTTTTTAATAGAATCACTTATATCATCTTTGCTTTCTGGCACTTCTCTTTTGGAGAAATATCTATCCAAAGAAGCCTGTTTCTGACGATTCCTCAACATAGTTCTAAAATGACTCATACACTTGTCATTAACACTCTCCATAAGATGACCTGTGTGAAGTTTTTCTGGGTGATTTTTTTCAATGAAACTCGTAAGGTTTTCATACCAACCGATAGCTTCCCTTATTTCTGCCGATGTCGTTTCTTCAGTCTCCCCCCCCCCCCCTTGACACCACTAGAGCTGTGCTCTTCTTGAATGATGGTCAACTGCTTTGCCTCCAACTCCTTCAATTCTTCAGTCGTAAGCTCCTCCCTGTGCTCCTCGATAAGGTTATGGACGTCAGCCTCATCGACAACAAGCCCCTTGGACCTCCTGATTGAAATTATTTCCTCAACATCACCCTCAGGGGCATGATCATCAACGGCCTCGTCTTCGGTTGAGGGGTCGAAACCTTCAAAGTCTTGTTCTTCCACAACAGCTGGCCACAGTTTCTTCCATGAGGAGTTCAAGGTGCGCCGTGAAACCTCATTCCAAGCTTTATCGATCATCTTCAGGCATTGAACGATGTCAAAATGCCCCTTCCAAAATTCATGGAGGGTGAGTTGAGTGCTTTCGGTCACTTTGAAGCATCTTTTGAACAGATGCTTCGTGTAAAGCTTCTTAAAGTTGGCAATCACTTGCTGGTCCATAGGCTGGAAGAGAGGGGTGCTGTTTGGTGGCAGATAGAGAACCTTGATGAAGGAGAAGTCAAGATGAATGATGTCCTTGAGGCCAGGAGGGTGAGCAGGGGCATTGTCCAGTACCTGGAGACATTTGAGAGGAAGATTGTTCTCTTCTAAAAAGTTCTTGACAGCAGGACCGAAGCAGACGTTTATCCACTCAATAAATATGGTCCTCGGGACCCAGGCCTTGGCATTAGACATCCAAAATACCGAGAGCCTCTCCGTGATATTTTGTGCATTGAAGGCACGAGGATTCTCTGAGTGGTATACCAGTAGGGGCTTAATTTTTAAGTCCCCACTGGCATTTGCACAAAATGTGAGCGTAAGTCTGTCCTTCATCGGTTTATGGCCAGGAAGTTTCTTTTCTTCAGCTGTGATATATGTACGGTGGGGCATTTTCTTCCAGAAAAGGCAAGTTTCATCACAGTTAAACACTTGCTGAGGAATGTAACCTTCTCTGGAAATTAATTTCTCAAAGTTCTTGAGGAATTCTTCTGCTGCTTTCTTGTGAGAACTGGCCGCCTCTCCATGCCTGACGACTGAGTGAATACCAGTCTTCTTCCTAAAACGATCAAACCACCCATGAGAAGCCTTGAACTCTTGGGGGGGGCTTGCTGCGACGTTCCTTCGTCTCCGCCGTCTCTGGGCTTCCACGAGATCGGTGAAGATGGCGCTCGCCTTGTGCGAAATTACCGATTGCGTGAGTGTATCACTAGCGATTTCCTTCTCTTTAATCCATAGTAGAAGGAGTCTCTCCATCTCGTCGTTGATTGAGGTCCTTCCACTGGCAAGGACAGTTATGCCTTTAGAAGACTTACTTGCTTTAATGGCTTCCTTGTTCTTGATAATTGTACCAATCGTGGACTGGTTACGGCCATATGTACTAGCGAGGGTAACGATGCGCATGCCTTCTTCGTATTTCTTTATTATCTCCAGCTTCGTTGTAGTGGTTTGCGGACTGTGGCCAGACGTAGCACCCGAACTGCCTAGTGTCCGAATGCCGACCACAACCCGACGTTCACTACACAACAAATATACAAAGGTGGAATACCCAAAAAACCTAAGTAACAGGTCAAGAGAACGGAGCTCTGGGCACCACCACCACAAGGTTCAAGCTGGGTCCCCTTGCCCAGTATAAACTGGGCAAGGGGACCCAGCTTGAACCTTGTTATTTATCATACCTTTCCTTCTCTTGCCTTTGGCTTGCTGATTATAAGTAAAGGTATAAGAACATTAGGTGAAAAGGAATATTATAATTAATAAAGAAATACACTGTGGGAGGAAAGAATTATGATAAATTACTGTACTTAAGAGATCGTAAAAAACAGTGGCTGGGGAAAAGAAGCCGTGGTGGGAGGTTTCTGAAATGAAATGCTGTATACATAAAACACAAGAAAATAATATTTATTTTTGAAACAACTGTTAAGGTTATGTAAGCATGGACCCATCAATCAAAATAGAAAATTAAAGGCAAAATTAGCATTCCTTTACGTCAAACTTCAGAATCTGGGTAATAAGATAAACAAATTAATCAAACAAGATTTCCACAGGTGGGGCACTCATAAGTGTTCCTATACAGTTCAAGTATAACCAGGGGCACTTCTAACCGTGTGTCTATTTGAGCAAGTACAAGTATGCCATCTCAATAGTTCCAGTTAACTATTAATGTTTATGTCACCTAAATGTTTGACTGTCTCCACAAAAAGACGGTTTTAGGCTCCCTTATGTTCACTTGGTTCTGGAGCAAACATTTAAAAAACTGTCCATCTCTAAGTTCCAGTATTGAATCACCTTTTGTGATCTGGTGATGTGGAGTAGCAATATCTTGATCCTTGTTGATGAAATCTTGGATTCGCAAGGTTTTCAACTGTCGAAGCTCTTTTCAACTGAACTGAGAATACTGAAGAAGGGCTGTGCCTGATGTCAAAACTCCTCTAATGACAACATCTTCTAGCTGAGCATTGAAAATTGAGTTCAGTTGCCTCACTAAAAAACCCTACAGAGAGTAGGGCGTGCTGCAAAAACAAATGTGGTTAGACAACTGGTAGGACCAAAAAATATTACAATACCCCTTAAAAATATAAATAATGCTTCTATTCATGACTTTCTGTTATAAGCTCAAGTGCTCCAACAGGGAAAAATAGCCTAGTGAGGAAAGGAAGTAAGGAAATGAATAAATGATGAGAACAATTAACAATGATTCTGGAGAGGGAGGTCTCAACCTTCCGGACTCACCAGTGGTAGCTTATACACCCCCCCCTGGAACCCCCCCAAGCGGCGGCGCGAGCCCTAAACCACGCCCCCTTGGGCGGAGTTACCAGAGACGAGCGGGTTGACTCGGCAATGGAAGTCACATTTCTGAAGTTGACTTCGGCACAGAACGTTCTCCTCTTTTTCCCTCCCGCTGCTCCCAACATTTGCTGATTTTCATTATCCTGCACTCAGCAACCAGAGTAATATCTCAGCCCACGGCTTAATTATGTCTAGGCAAATTCTTACCTCCGCGGAGGTGCATCGGCTTAGCGAAGACTCCAGCGGAGAGGAGAACGTAATCAGTAACGAAAAACGCACACAATCGACTGCAGATAGTGATATGCCTTCTAATTCTGATATCGTAAATATGTTACTACAACAGAATCAAACTCTTATGCAAATCATCCAGAAAAGGTAAGGTTTTAAATTCTGTTTACAACGAAAACGTCATATGGAAAGCAGCTGATTTAGACTAATGACGTCACAAATGCAAATGGCGGCCCCCATACGTAAGCTTGTTATGATTTGAATGCTTAGAGCAGGCACTTCCGAACATAGCGTAAGTAGCTTAAGCAAAGCATGTGCATGATTACTACACGATTAATCGGTATAAACAAACTAAATACTCCAATTTTTATATATTACAAAATTATAATTAAGCACACAAAACAAATTGCTTGCCTGACACATTAAAAGCACGCGCTTAATAGGCAGTAGGCTAGACCACAGGTAAGTTCGAGCTTACATTTCTCGCTTTAAACCTATCGACACTAGCCTAGGCCCTGGGGGGCTATCTGATAAGGGTTACATATGAGGCAGGTCTAGTTTATTAATAATAACAGATTTAAACCTATCATTCACTTAAATATGGCACTGAATTAACCTAAGAGGGCTATTTGAGTCGTGAACCCCATTGCCTGACTTCAGCCTTCTAGGTCCGCTGCTGTCCATATTTACTATACCTGTTGAACAAAATTTCAATTATTCTATGGTAAATAAATCACTGATATTAAACATTCATCTCGGCAGAAGTGGTTCACCTGCTAAGAAGAATGAGGCTCCCCCTCCTACTAAGCGCTCAAGACGATCACCTGAATTACCTGAAAGTGCAAATTTAGACCTCTTTTCCTTTTATAATAATGGAGACGAAAGTGATTACGAAGATTTCAACCTTCTTACATTCAATAAACCCATTCCTTCATATATTTCCACCAATTTCAAAGCTGAACCATCTTTTCATAGAGAAGGGAAAATTCAATTGAATAATTCACTAGTAGCATTAACTTTTAGTGAAGGCCATAGTGATAACCGGGATAAATTCTTTGTTAGTAGTCAAAATAAGGAGTTCTCAGACTTTTTTAAATTAATTAATACTCCAAAGTTGAATTTCTGGCCTGAAGGTAAGGTATTTGATGACAGTTATAAGAGAAAATTTTTCTATGACATTGAAAATATTAAAATGAGTATTTCTGCCTTTCAAGGGCATGCAGCACTGGCACACATTGTATACCCCTCCAAAGTAAATGACATTGATTTTTTGTCCAAAATTATTATTGGTCCCCTAAGGAGGAGCATAGACCTCATACAAAATTTGATAAGAAATTTCAGAAGCAGAGCACTTCCTAGATACCTCAAGGAAGAAGTAAGAGATCTTATAATCAAAGCAGACATTAAAGAAATTTGGAATTTAACTGAAGACCAAAAATCAGCCATTGCTGCCTGCTTTCACAAAGGTCCCCTCCTCAGAGGAGGGGCAGCAAACTTCAGGGGTAGGAAATTCAACTTCGGGGGCAGATTTCAGGGAAGAAGGTTCAGTTTCCTCAAAGGTAACCCTAACTTTAGATTCAAGTCTCAGCCACTTAGAAGAGGTAATAGGCGAGGTGGGTACAGGGGGGGGAGGTCACAAAATGGACAAGCTAATAGTTCAGGAGCCAGAGAAAAGAAAGACCCTAGAAATTGAGCCATGCTCCGCACCAGTTCAAAGAGAAATTTTTTCAGCACCAGTATTCTATGCACCAGTTGATAACGATGTTTACTCTGCACCAGTTAATAATGAGCTTTGCTCAGCACCAGTTAATGAGCTTTGCTCAGCACCAGTTAATTACGAGCTTTGCTCAGCACCAGTGGTTAATGAGCTTTGCTCAGCACCAGATAATAACGAGCTTTGCTCCGCACCAGACCATCATGACATTGGGCCAAATGCTATAAATCAAGATAGAAGTAAAGAGACCTCGCCTTTGGCCTCAAAACCAATGAATAACTCCTCCCAGAGCCCCCCAGAGAATAGGATAGGTAAGTCATTATTGATGAATATTGATAGTTGGAGAAAGCTTCCTAATGCCTCTTTTGCTTGTAAAATTATCAATGAAGGAGTGAGAATTCCGTTTAATAATAAACTTAAAGCCCAGAGGTCATTAAAAAGAACAGGTAAAGATAGATTTTATTCAATTAACAAGCGTAAAATATTGGAAAGTGAATGTGACAGACTGCTAAAATTAGGTGTCATAGAGCAGATCCCCAGAACTTCCTTTTACTACTCCAACCACATATTTTATAAATTCAAACCAGATGGAACAGTACGACTAATCTTTGACATGAAAGTGCTCAACACCATGATTAAAAAACCTTCTTTTACCATGCTCAAGGCCAATACTATATTTCCCTATCTACATCTAAACTCTTGGGCCTGCAAACTAGATTTAAAAGATGCTTATTGGCACATTCCATTACATGCAAGTAGCCAGAAATTTCTAACCTTCAAACTAGGTAAAAGGAAGTTCAAATGGACTGTGATACCCTTTGGACTAAAGACAGCACCTTATATTTTTTCAAAAATAATGTACACAGTGATCAAGTATATTAGAACCTCGTATAACATCTTAATATTCAACTATCTTGATGACATTCTCATATTAGCAAAAGATTATGTAAAATGTAAAAATCACATTCAGCTAGTCATTAAGATCTTGTCAGACTTAGGATGGAATATCTCACTTAAAAAATCTACAATTGAACCGACTCAAAGAATTGAATTTTTAGGAGTGCATTACAATATGATTTAGAAAACTATGAATCCCAGTGGGAAAAACATAGAGAAGTGTGTCGAATTGGCCAAAGCTTTCTCCAACTCTGCTAAATCCGACCTGCATTCCTATCAAATGTTAATCGGAGCTTTAAATTTTAGTGCATCCTATACAAGCTTGGGAAGATTCCATCTTAAATATCTCCACAGGTACCACAGTTATTTTAATTCAGGGTACAAAATCATTCCCCACACCTTCAAAAAATACCTAAAGCCATGGGAACAGAGACAAATGTACAGAGAGATTAACATTCCAAAACCACAGATAGATGCAGAACTTTTCACTGACGCTTCCAACCAGGGTTGGGGAGGTGCATTAGTA
The DNA here is from genome assembly GCF_036898095.1 of Palaemon carinicauda. NCBI lineage: Eukaryota > Metazoa > Arthropoda > Malacostraca > Decapoda > Palaemonidae > Palaemon > Palaemon carinicauda. The sequence continues at coordinate 21,277,423 of NC_090740.1, read as the reverse complement.
ATAGCGGGTAATATGCTCTCAATAAATGGAACTTGGACAAATGAAGAATCCTCCCTTCACATCAATGTAAGAGAGTTATTAGCTTGCTTCTATTCTTTGGAACACTTCATCACAAGGTTATACAACAAGGTAGTCTTAATACATGTTGATTCAAAGGTTACTAATTGTTGGATAAAGAAACAGGGTAGTATCAGAAACAAGTTAGCCCATGAACTAGTCAGGAAAATACTTAGTACCATGAAGGATCACAACATACAGATAAATTCCAGATGGATCAGGGGAGTAAGTAACACCATCGCAGACTCACTTTCCAGGGACCTGGGTTCCATTCACACAGAAACTTCCCTCAGTGACAGTCTATTCTCCTTAATCTGCTCTGACTTCAATTTCACCCCAGAAATAGATCTGTTCTCAAATGGTTTCAATACTAAGTGCAAAAAGTTCTGTTCATCTCTTCCAAATCAAAAAGCCATCAGCAATAATGCACTTACGATTAGCTGGAAGGGATCAACACCCCTCTATGCCTTTCCACCAGGATTCTTACTACACAAAGTAGCTTTTAAAATCAATAAAGAATGCAATAATAATATGCTTTTCTGCACCATATCGCAGGGGACGGAACCATGGATTCCATTAGTGAAGTCAGTCGCGAAGCAGCACAAACGATATATTGTGAAGATCGAAGACTACCAGATAGTTCTCAAGGATTGTATCTCACCCTCAGCAAAGCTCCAATCAACTTTGATCGCCTTCAAAATTTAAAGGATCAGCTCCCTAACGTCTTTCCTCCTGAGGTTTGCTCCAAAATTGCTGTCAGCTTGAGGGACAGCTCCTTGCACAAGTATGAAAACCTATACAACATTTTTAAAAGTTTCATTCACAAGGAGTATGGAAGAGACAACAAATTTCCCCTGTTAGCAATTATTTTATTTTTCAATCACCTTATAGACAAGGGTCTGTCTTACAACACCCTGAAGAGCTACAGAGCAGCTTTAGGTCCTATCTTGTCAGGCTATTTCCCAGGTTACTGTCTTGCAGAGGACAAATATGTCAAAGCAATGATATCGGGAGTTAATAGAAGGAAACCTAGGAATTCTCACCAGTTCCCTGGCTGGGATCTAGACAAAGTAATTTCATTTCTCAACACCACGAAAGATAACTCTACCTTACTACTGACACAGAAAACCTTGTTCCTAGTAGCCTTAGCTTGCCCTTTAAGAGCTAATCAATTTAACAATCTCAGCATTTCCAGGAGCACCTTCACCCCAGAACACATTGTCTTACGGAACCACCCTTCCTTCATGGCCAAAAACCAAAAGAACAACTACACGCCAATAGAGATCAGCTTTAGGAAGCTTCCTAACAGACCAAAAATATGTCCAGTCAGACAATTGAACTTCTATTTGGAATACACCAACAAAGTCTGTATGGAAAGAAACATAGACAGGAAAGACCACATATGGCTAGATGAACACTTCAAGATAATGTCTCTACAAAAAATGAGACAACTTTTTAGGGAGTGCATTTTCAGAGCCGACCCAAATGCAACTAAACAGTCAACGAATTTTCACTCTATAAGGGGGCAAGCTTCATCAAGACTGCTATACAATGGAGTATCGATACAAGAAATCATGTCCAGAATGAATTGGAGAAGCGACTCTGTCTTCAGCTCTTACTATGCTCTCCTCGGCTTACAGGGAGCTTTCGATGCTGTGGTCGCTGGACTTCATCTTCAAGCCCCCTGAAGCATCTGCCTAGCTACCACTGGTGAGTCCGGAAGGTTGAGACCTCCCTCTCCAGAACTGTAAGTTTACTTGTGAACGAAGGTTCTGGAGTGGGAGGTGAGACCTTCCGGACTCAAAGTCTGGGTCACCCTCCAACCCTTCCCCCGTGAGCCGAGGAGACCATGTACAGTACTTAGGAGGGAATATTCTAACAACTTCATAATTCAACAGAGTAGGCTATATACAAGAACACACACATACAATCACTATTATTCCACAGAAAACAAACTAACTGGAATCTTTCAATATTCATATCAACCAAGAGAGCACAAGAAGATTGAATTTACTAGTAAAAAGACCTTTATGTCCAACAATTTGCACCTTCACAGTAATTCCTTCATAACTTGCACTACCAAGGTAAGCTCAACCACTTCTGTGTTATTTTTTGTTCTATTACAACTTCAAAAATGTGACTTCCATTGCCGAGTCAACCCGCTCGTCTCTGGTAACTCCGCCCAAGGGGGCGTGGTTTAGGGCTCGCGCCGCCGCTTGGGGGGGTTCCAGGGGGGGGTGTATAAGCTACCACTGGTGAGTCCGGAAGGTCTCACCTCCCACTCCAGAACCTTCGTTCACAAGTAAACTTACAGATCATTCTACAAACAGCAACATCATCAAAACAGATATGTCATATATAAACTATAGACTTATGTCAGCCTGTTCAATGTGAAAACATTTGCTGCAACTTTAACTTTTTGAAGTTCTACTGATTCAACTACCCAATTAGGAAGATCATTCCACAACTTGGTCAAAGCTGGAATAAAACTTCTAGTTGTTCCGAAACCTAAATACAAACCACGCTATTTACATAGGGTTTACTTTCGGCGTAGCTGAAATTGACGCGCCATTAGATTTTGACGAGGGTTTACTACCCCCGCGCTAGTTAGCAGGGGTAGGGGAGGGGTAGCTTGCTACCCCTCCCCCCTTCACACACCGGTGAAATGCCTCACTTCACTTTTGGCTCGGACGATGTACAGTCATGCCTGTCTTCGTCCTCGCTTGGCAGCCATTATTTGTTTTGTCTTTAATCACTTACTTTTCTTATACTCAATATATATGTAAACATATTTTTGTGTTTATGGATATATTTGAGTATAGAAATCAGTAAGTTTCCTTTTCAGAGTTCGTGCTTGTGTGTGTAGTGTACGATATCTCCGTGGAGCCCTCGGCAGTTAGGCCACCACTGTGTAATTTCATGGGTCGCGATCGAGTTTGACTAAGGTCTCTCTCTCTCTCTCTCTCTTGAGGTCGTTCACCCTTTACTACGTTTTACCTTTACTACGTCCTGGGTAGCTTCCTTCCCGTGTGGGTGGGGTTGCTACGCCGTACATTTTGTCTCAATTAGTTTATGAATCTAATTGTATTTGTTAACTTTTAAGTTTTTTGTAGAACGATTCCTTTCGGGGTTTTCGTTCTTTCTTTAGTGAACATTCATATTTGAATTACATAATTATAATTGTTATAATTCTGTGTTTGTTACAGCTCTCCTTCCGTGAGTGTAAGTGGTTTGAGGGCACGTGTCTGTTGTGTAATTCTTGTGTTTCTTTTCCCTCGGGATTCCTCTTCGGAGTCTTCCCGGGGAATGAATGTTAACTAATGACTTTTGTTTTTATTATTCACAGTTAACGATCTAGTTTAGTTTGTGTAATGTGACAATGAAGCAAGCTGTCTTGTTGGGGCCTGGGGAGTCTGCTGTTGCTGCCTCTCCTATAGATCTTCGTCAGGGGCGTGTCTCCTTCTCCTGGAAGTGCTCCCGTGACGACTGACAGCTCTCCAGTTCATTTTAGAACACTCAGGAGGCTCGCCTCCTTGGGTGGGTAACTTCCCTTCCGAGGGAAGTTTTCCCGTCCAGGCTTGAGTTTTTTCCCTTCGGGGGGAACTCCTCTTGCCTTTATTTTGTGGATTCGTGCGACTATGCTTTTGGTGCTGAGCGGTCGCAGCTGCGGTTACGCTCAAGGGGCTGAGCAACTGCAGGAGCCCATCTTTGGAGGATTGCTCTTTTAGGTCACTTTCTGACCCGTCTCTTCTACGAAGTGTTCCTCTTTCGTTCGCGAGGGAGGACACTCATAGAGACTCCTCTTCGGAGGACTCTTCTGCTGTTGTTGCAGATGTTGCTGAAGGCTCAGTCCCCTTCGGGGGGGCTTCCGAGCCCTACGGTCTCTCCTGTGAGTTCTTCTCCCCCGGGGGGGAGTTCACCACAGAGACTCCTCTTCGGAGGACTCCTTCTGCTGTTGTTGCTGAAGGCTCAATCCCCTTCGGGGGGCAGCTGAGCCCTACGGTCTCTCCCGCGAGTGCTTCTCCCCCGAGGGGGAGTGCACCACAGAGACTCCTCTTCGGAGGCCTCCGTCTGCTGTTGTTGCTGAAGCCTCTGTCCCCTTCGGGGGGTAGTTGAGCCTACGGTCTCTCCTGCGAGTGCTTCTCCCCCGAGGGGGAGTGCACCACAGAGACTCCTCTTCGGAGGACTCCTCCTGCTGTTGTTGCTGAGGGCTCAGTTTCCCTTTGGGGACAGCTGATGCCTACGGTCACTGATGCCAGTGACTCTTTCCCTCGGGGGAGTTCACGTTCAGAGACTCCTCTTCGGAGGTCGGAGGGTGTTGCACCTGTCCGAGGTCGTCTTCATCTTTGTTCGACGTTCGCCGCAGAGGACCCTCCTCGAGGAGTACCGACCGTTGCAGCTGCCTACTCCTGCCAGACCTTCTAGTCTTCACCTCTGTTCCTGGACGCAGATGCGCAGTGGGCGCCAACTTATCCCGTTGATGACGGGCACCGGTACCTTCGGGTCTAAGGGGCTTATTCCACAGCGTGGGTAAGCCCCTTAAGTGCCAGGTTTTTTCCTGCGCGCCCGCGTGCAGTAGCGCTCTGGCGCTCGCCTGCTGTGGACCACGATCTCCGGTAGTTGAGTCTCGCCGTAGATCTTCTTCCTGCTCGCCAGCGCTCACCTGTACTTCTGTCCTTCTGTGCGCCAGCTCTCTTCAGTACGCCAGCGCACATCTGCGCGCCCTTTCCTGCCACGCGCCATGGGCGCCAACGGTTTCCTGACCGCCCACGATCGCCTGCCTGCCAGCACGCATCAGTGCTCCCCTTCCTGATGCACCTGCGTGCCTTCTGATTAGCGCAATGCGCGCTAACGTTCGCCCTCTTGCCCACGATCTACCAGATCTGGGCGCAGGCAAGGAGTTTTCCTTCGCCTTCTCGCCGACGACCTTCTCTAGTCTCCTACGCGTCAGTGATCTCCTACGCGCCCGCGCAATTCGTCGCCTGCGCGCTAGCGTTTTTAACGCACCACCGCTCGCCAACGCGCCGTCGCTTGCCAACGCGCCGTCGCTTGCCAACGCGCCGTCGCTTGCCAACGCGCCGTCGCTTGCCAACGCGCCTTCACTCGCCTACGGACTATCGCTCGCCAAGACGCGCCATCGCTCGTCAGCGCGCCATCGCCCGTCTACGCGCGATCGCCCGACTACGCGCCATCGGTCTCCCAGCCGCCTGCGCTCGCCCACTCGCCCACGCGCCGGCGCGCCCGAACCAACGGTTTTCCATCGCGCGAGAGCCAGCGCGATTCCCGTCAGTGAGCCATCGCTCGCCAACGTGCCGTCGCTCGCCTTCGTGCCATCGTTCGCCTGCGCACTATCGGATGTCGACCGCCAGCGCTCGCCCTTCCAACCACGCTCGCCCCCTTCTGCGCTCCCTCGCGCACTTTCGTTTGCGCGCTCTCGCGCCCACGCGCCTGCGTGCCCGCGCACGGGCTCATCCACGTTCGCCCACGTGCGAACCATCGATTTCCCTTCGCGCGAGCACCAGGCCGATTGTGACCGCGATTCCCGTCGGGGTTTCGCAACACGGGCAACTTGACGAGTCTTCTGGAGCGCGTACTTCCAGAACACGGTCTTCTCCCCGTAATGCAGAGCATGGCACGTGCAAGAGCGGGAAGAGTCTTCAGGGAGGTCTGAACAACATTCTTCTTTCCAGAACTTGGTTTAGCCCTTCCTCCCAATCGTTCCCTGGAAGGGTCTTGCCAGGGAGTTTTTCTTTCGAGATTTCTCCGCTGGGCAGGGGGTGACTGGGTTAGCCCTTCCTCTTCACCATTTCGTGGAAGGGGCTTACCAGGCCTTTCCCTCTCCGATTGCGACCCGAGGATTGGTACAAGGAAGCTTCAGGAAGATTACGGGCACTTTCCTTCTCTCGGGCTCAAGCACCTTTGCGTTCCGTCGCCAAGTTTCAAACTTGCGGGCAAACTCGATGTTGGAGCATCTAGACGCAGTGACCGAGGGCTTCCTCTCGGGAGTCCCATCCGTGGATGTCGACAAGCTCAGACACTCTTCCATCCTTGGGAAGAGCTTGTTTGAGCCCAAAGACAGAGAAATGGACAGCTGTTGTGCGGAGGAAGTCGAATCCCGTTTTCACTCCTCCAAGGCTCTTACTTCCAGACCCTGCAACCCTCCGACGCCTCTTCATACAGCCTAGGTTATCGGAACCGGCTACGGCAGATAAGACAAGGTGTACAATAGCGGTCCCCTCCTGTCAAGGACAGGTAGGACGGGAAGTTCTCCCGGGGAGGCATAATCCAGAGGGAGCGTCCGAGTTCACAAACTCTAGAATTCCTGCACGATCTCCGTGATCAGCCAAGGATATCGCGCCTCCCTCTTAACATCTCTCCTCCACCGACAGCGATTCCAGTGTCGCTGAGCTAATATGCCATGGGGTCGGCAAGAGGTTTGCCCGTTGGGCGGAGGGAGCCATGCTTTAGGAGAATGTCCTCCATAGGGTCGTCGACGGCTTCTTCCCCGGCTTCTTCAGTCGATCCTTTCTGGTTGGAAAGCATCTAAGACAGGAGTTCTGTCATCGACCTCTCAGCTCTGATCAAGTTTGTCGAACAAACTTCGTCCAGCGTAGAACAGCACTGTCGATCAGACTGGTAGCGAGACCACAAGACTCCTTATGCCCTGGATCGGAAGGACGAGTACTTCCAGGTCCCATTCCATCCATCTTCCAGGAGGCACTTGGAATTCAGCCTAGACTACAGATGTAACTGTTTAAGATGCTGTGTGGCGATCCCGCTGCAGCATCGCAGGTTTTCAGGGGGAGGTAACCCAGAGAACTCTCCCTGCTTCCCTCATGGCCACTCAGGGGCAGGCGTCCGCTTCCTTCGCTTTTTGGAGGTCTGGCCAACTCCGGTAGTCTTGGGTTTGACCTTCTTCAACACCGAGACAAGCTTCCGGGACTTTACCACGATCGAGGGATCATGGTAATTCGCAAGGAGCCTTCTCTACTTCTACCTCAACATCTGGAATATCTAGTCATGATATTGTCTCCTTCTCCGAGCCTTTCCCTTCAGTTGACTGTGGCAAGGCTGAGGAGAGTTGCAGAATCTTTTTTCAGTCAAGGAGAGCTTTCAGCCCTATCTTGGGACGTTTCCTGGGTCTCCTTTCCTCATTGACCCGTCTAAGTCCCGAACGGTTGCCTCAGGATAAGTTCCCTGTTAAGCGGCCCAAGTTCCGGTGGAATCAAAGCAACGATTAACCGGACTTTCTGGCCCCTATGGGACCAGCGGAACGATTAGACCTGCAATGGGGGTTGACCTATGGAAACCTCTTGCATGGGAGTGGATCTTCTCGTCCTTTCCCCGCATTTGATGCTGTTCTCGGACTCATCAAAGAAAAGGGGGGGGGGGGGGTCCCCATGTTCTGGTTCAGGTCTATGGTCAGGACCTGAAGGGTACCTCCACATCATTCAGGTAGGCTTAGAGGCCGTAGTCTGGTACTTCTACAGATTCTATAGATCCTGCCGAGTCGCTCCGTGTGCGACAATTCCATGGTACTGGCGTATTCCAACTAGCAGGAAGGTACATTTTCATACTTTCGCATCTTGCAGTAGAGATACTGAGATGATCTGAAGTCCACTCAATACCACTATCGACTCGCTCATTCTTTGGCAAGATGCTTTCCGATGACGGTGGGACAGCATCGACGCCTACGTCTTCCCACCATTGTTGTCTGTTGAGAAGGGGTCTCAACGAGACCAGGTTGTCGGTCAACCTTTCGATGGCCCTGAGAGCTCCGCTGCGACTATATGCAGAATGGTTTCCGGACCTTCTGCATCCCCTGACGGAACTCCCGGGAGAGCTTCTTCCACGACACAGGCTACTCAAACAACAACACTGCAACATCTTTCACAAGCCGTAACATCGCTTCGGCTCCACGCCTGGAGACACTACACCACCTCCTTACAAAGAGGCACCCCGCAACAGTCTCGGAACGGAGGTCGCGTCACCTGCGATAGTCATCCGCAGGGGTCTACCAGGCGAAGTGGAGAGAGTTCTGTGGTTGGTGTCGTGGGATAGGTTCCTCTTCCCTTGATGCCTCTACTCCAGCAATAACGGAGTTATTGCTTATCGGCGGGAGGAAACTCGTTTCCGTTCTCGGCAGTGAAGCCTATCGCTCAGCCTTTCCCTGGCCTTCAGGCTGAAAGGGATAGACTTTTGCCTTCCTGCTGGATCTTTCTTCGCTCATGCGAAGCTACGAACGTACCTGCCCCCAGTCGTAGTGAGACCTCCTCCTTGGAGCGTGGTTCGGACTCTTAAGTCCCTTAAGAGATCTTCTTGCGAACCATTACGTCAGGCCTCTGATCGTCGTCCGTCTTGGAAGACGGTGCTCCTACTCGCTCTGGCCTCGGCCAGTGTGTATAAGCAACCTTCATGGTCTCGTACGACTCCGCCCTTTCAAGAGGATAGGGGGAGGTAACATTCAGGTTCGCTCCTGAGTAGTTTTCTAGATTCAGAATCTTGGAGTCCCGGACCTTCGGTTCGACTCCTTCAAGATTTCGAGTCTCCGTTCTGTATCAGATGACCCAGACCTTCTCCTTCTTGCCAGTAAAGGAACCGAGGGGTTTCTTTGAGAACAGCTGCAGTTTATCCTCACGTGCAAAGCCGGTTTGGGAGCACAGGAAGGACGCAGGGGAGAGTCACCAGTATGCCCTTTCAGCCCGGATCCAAGGGCATTCATCTTGACCTGTATCCAGACCCTCCCCCGTCACGTCGCCCTACAGCCCACGATGTTGGATACATCGCAACGTCCCTCGCCTTCAAGAGGAACTACTCTGTGACGCAGGTGCTACAAGCTGGAGGCTGGAAGCGTCTAGCGACCTTCGCAGCCCACTTCCTGCAGGACGTGACCCACAGGGGTACCGATACGTTTCTATTGCTCTGTGGTGGCTACACAACAGCTGGTCTAACCTCAGGCTCCTTTTTGGACAGGTAGCAGAAGGTTGAGGGCATTGTTACCAGGTTTTAGACTGCATGAACGGAAGAAGTATGTCTGGCCCTTACTTCTTTCTTCATCCTCCCCTCTACTGGGGAAAGCAGCATCCTGGTCTCTGCATAGCTGACCTCAAACCTCTGCAGGTAAACCATGCTTCCTTGTGTCAAGTATTGAGACAATACTGTCGCGTCCCCCATACCCTGACGAGGTGGTATTGAGAACGTCCTAACCCCAGGTCAACTGCCTAGGACGGGTCACACTTTCTTCCTTCACACACAAGCATATGTAGGCCACACGTTTCCTTGCGGAGCAAGGAACTTGTGAGGTGCAGGGACTCCTTTTCTCGAGTGCGACTCACTCGGATTCTGAGTCTCCGGGTAAGCCAAAGCCAGTATGGCTGGGGACTTTCCACCCTTCCTAAGGGGTAAGTCACCCTATGTAAATAGCGTGGTTTGTATTTCGGTTACGGAACAAATGACAAATTCGGAGATAATTTGTATTTTTCCTAACCATACAAACCTTAGCTATTTACACATATTTGCCCGCCAGCCCTGTCCCCCAAGTCAAGTCCTACCTCTAAGTGAAGTGAGACATTTCACCGGTGTGTGAGGGGGGGAGGGGTAGCAAGCTACCCTTCCCCTACCCTTGCTAACTAGCGCGGGGGTGGTAAACCCTCGTTAAAATCTAATGGCTCGTCAATTTCAGCTACGCCGAAAGTAAACCCTATGTTAATAGCTAAGGTTTGTATGGTTAGGAAAAATACAAATTACAGTATCTCCGAATTTGTCATATTACTGTGTAGTATTGAGCCTCACAATGGAGAAGGCCTGGCTATTAGAATTAACTGCCTGCCTAGTATTACGAACAGGATGGAATTGTCCAGGAAGATCTGAATGCAAAGGATGGTCAGAATTATGAAAAATCTTATGCAACATGCACAATGAACTAATTGAACGACGATGCCAAAGATTAATATCTAGATCAGGAAAAAGAAACTTAATAGACCGTAAGTTTCTGTTCAACAAATTAAGATGAGAATCAGCAGCTGAAGACCAGACAGGAGAACGATACTCAAAACAAGGTAGAATAAAAGAATTAAAACACTTCTTCAAAATAGATTGATCAGCAAAAATCTTGAAAGACTTTCTCCGTAAGCCAATTTTTTGTGCAATTGAAGAAGACACAGACCTAATGTGTTTCTCAAAAGTAAATTTGCTGTCGAGAATCGCTCCTAAAATTTTAAGTCATACAAAGTTAAAGAAACATTATCAATACCGAGATCCAGATGTTGAGGAGCCACTGTCTTCGACCTACTTACAATCATACTTTGAGTTTTGTTAGGATTCAACTTCATACCCCATAATGGTCTTTGTATCATCTAGTAGCCAACAAATTCCTGACTTTGTGCTCTGACGGTGGATCTCTTCTCAACGGCCCTGAACTTCAGGCTCCAGCTGTACTGTTTTCAGTCCCAGACTCCAAGGTTCTCTGGCAAGATTCATTCCAACAACGGTGGGATAATATTGATGTTTACGCCTTTTCCCTGTTCTGTCTGATGAGGAGGGTATTCAACAAGGCCAGAACATTGGTCAACCTTTCAATGACCCTCAAAACTCGCCTATGGCATCATGTGGAACGGTTCCTGGACCTTCTGCAGCTCCTGACGGAGCTTTCGAGAGAACTCCCTCCACGACACAATCTACTCAGGCAACCACATGTCAACCTCTACCACAAAGCCATTGCTACGACCTCACGCCTGCAGTCTATCCAGCATATCCTCACTCAAAGAGGATTTTTGCAACAAGTTGCAAACAGAATGTCTGGATACCTACGGAAATCATCAGCAGCAATCCACCAGGCAAAGTGGAATTTCTTCTGTGGCTGGTGTCGTGGAAGGGGTATCCATCCACTCGATGCCACTTTTCCAGCAATTGCAGAGTTTTTCATGTATTTGCGTGAAGAAATGCACCTTAAAGTTTTGGAGGTAAAAGGCTATTGCTCAGCCTTAAGCCTCACCCTCAGACTGAATGAAAGGGAATAGAACTTTCCTTACTCATACAGAGTTACAAACTTACCTATTCTCAGTCGGAGGTGAGACCTCTTCCATGGAACATGATTCGAGTTCTCCGGTCTCCCCCAACAAACCATTACATCAGGCAACAGATTGCCACCTGCCTTGGAAGACGGTGTTCTTGCTAGCTCTAGCTTTGGCAAAACGAGTCTGCGAACTTCATGGTCAATTATACGACATCGCCCATTCAAGGGGAGGGGGGAGAGGTAACGTTCAGCTTCTTCCTTGAGTTTGTTGCCAAGGCTCAGAATGCAGGGGTGGCGGATCCTAGATTCGACTCCTTCCGCATGAGTCTCCGCTCTGTAACAGATGACCCAGACCATCTCTTACTTTGTCCAGTGAGGAGTTTGATACTTTACCTTAAGAGAACAGCAGCATCCTGGCCCCAAGTGCGTGCACTATTTGTCAGCATAGGGAGGAACAAGAGGAGAATCATTAAGAACACCATCTATGCTTGGATTCGCAGCGTCATAAACCATGCTCTGAATCCAGATCCTCCTCCGTCATGTCGTCCCAGAGCCCACGATGTCAGGGGCACAGCTACGTCCCTGGCCTTCAAAAAACTTCTGTGATGCAGGTTCTACAGGCTGGGGTGTGGAAATGCCAAACAACTTTCACAGCCCATTACCTGCAAAATATGACCCACAGGTTTGATATGTTTTCTATTGGCCCTGTGGTGGCTGCACAACAGCTGGTCTAAGACTATACCTCATGTTCCTTATTGGACAAGTAGCAGAAGGTTGAGGGCACTGTTACTCGGGTTTAGTCTACGTGAATGAAAAGGTATGACTGGCTCTTATTCTTTTATTCATCCTCCCCTCTCTTGGGGAAAGCAGCAACCTGGGTTCTTTGCACAAGCTGACCTTGTGGAAAAAATTAATAATAGTTGGGAAAAATACAAACCATTTCCACATATAACAAGCTTGGGTTATATATGTTTTAAAGTAACTCTCATTATCAATTCCCTTTTGTCATAATGTCTGATATTCTGCCCCAGTACTGTACTATAACATTTTATTCACCGTAAAGATTTCAATTTTTCTTGAATAGGATTAAATGTTTTGCAGGCATAATGTATATGTTTAAGGGGTATGTATATATTTTTGTTTGGTCCTACCAACTGTCTTAACAACATTTGTTTTTTAAATATTTAACTTAGCCGGTGAATATATAATAGCTGCTGCTCCGGCGGCTCGACAGAAAACACACAAAAACTCGCGAGCGATCGCTATGAAGGTTGCGGGTGTGCCCACCAGCGCCAACTATCGGCCAGATACCGCATATGCATGTAAACAAGCCTCAATTCTTCTCTGTCGGTCTGATCGACAAGACGTACCATTACTCGCTGTTAACCTGGAGTTTTTCAACAGACTTGGTGAAGTACTTCATTTTGGTTTGAGCTTTCGCAGTGCAGGTGTTTTATCCTCAACTTAAACTCTTGAACTCTTTGTTGGACAGATTTAATTGTTGATGACTTTTGATTGTTTTTTGGACTTTCTTTGACTTTTTCAAAATGGCTGACCCTTCTCAAATTCCTAGATTTCGTAAGTGTAATGCTAGGGATTGCAATAGGCGTCTTCCAAAGGCCTCTCTCGACCCACATACTGTGTGTTCTAATTGTCATGGTAAAACCTGTCAATTAGGAGATCGGTGTGATGAGTGCGTGGGCCTTTCGGAAATTCGATTGGCTTGAATATGACAAGTATTCTCGTAAGCTAGAGAGAGATAGGGTGAGGAGAAGTTCCTCTAGATCGGTAGATTTTTCCTCTCCCCATGCCCCTGAACCTAATCCTTCCCCTGTAGTAGTTGTGTCTGAACCCTCTACTAGCACTCAGGAACCATCAATGCGGGATATGTTACGTGCCATTCATGCTTTGGGCGAAAGAGTTGAGTCGTTAGCTACAGATCGTAATCAACTCATGGCTGACGTTAAAGAGTTAAAGTGTCAGAGTGCCACAGTGGAAAATCGTGGGAAAGTGATTAGTGCGCAAAATGTTATCAGTGTTGCGACCGAGGGTTCGTCTGTTCGTGCCTGTCGTTCGCCTAGTCCGGGACCTCTTGCAAGCTCCCAAGCCCAGGGGAGAAGTAATGTCGTATGACTTATGGGTTCGAGAGGCCTTGATCAGCGAACAGACGTTCCCTCTATGGTTTCAGGCGTGTCTCATCAAGACCGCCCCTACCATAAGACGAGCGAGACCATTTTCTCCTCGTCATCCGAAGGCTTTTCGCGTAAGAAACCGTGGAGCAAGGTTTCAAGGCCCTTAAAGCGAAAGTCGGTCCCTTCAGGACAGGTCCAGCGTCCTGGTTGTAGCCATTGGGACAGCTCTGACCCTTTGCAGTCATCGGAAGACTGCTCGCCGCCTAAGCAGAAACGTAACACAGGCTCCGAGAGTCTTGGTGTAGGCAAGGTTTTGCAGTCACAGACGTTGCCCTCGTCTATTACCGCACCCATTCCCGTTGATCCTAAATGGGTTGTACTGCAAGACATGCAGATCAAGCTCGCCTCCCTTATGGAAGACTATTCTGCTGAAAAGGTTCACGATGATCCTCGCCGCTTAGCTGATCGAGTTCCTGGCCTTCAGCCGCCGAAACGAGCCTTTGCTCGTCCTGTTGACGTTGGCGTTACTAAGTCACGTCAGTCACGTTTTGTAGAGCCTCACTCGATGCAGTCCCGTGTTAACTTTCAGCCGCATGTGGACGTTCAGCCACTTCCTAATGCTCTTGTTGACGTTCAGGACGTTCGCCAGCCAGCGGAGTTGACTTGTTTTGACGCTGAGCGTCAAGCACCGCAGTCAAGAGTTGTTTTGACTGCTCAGTCTAGGCAGTCAAGGCAGTCTCGAGTTGACGTCGAGCGTCCTCCCGCTCCTGTTGTTGTTGACGGTCAGGCTGTTAAGCAGTTACATGACGTAGCGTCCTGGACTGCTACCGATGCACCAGTGCGTGTGGACTGCGTCTCAAGCATTGCCACCAAGGCAGGTCTCCCCTTTGCTTGTTACTCAGCAGTTGTCGGACGAAGATCCTTCAGATGAGGACGTTGCTGATCCTCATCATGATGATCATCCTTCAGATGTAGACGAACCTAAGACGGTTCCCCCTTCGATGGACTTTAAGAAGATCATGTTGATTTTCAAGGATCTTTTTCCCAATCACTTTGTTACCGTTGCTCCTCGTTCGCCACCGTCTGAGTTTGCTCTAGGCTTACCTGCTACCCAGCCAGGCTTTACTAAGCTAGTGCTTTCTCGCTCTTCCAAGAGGGCTTTACGACTTTTAGGCGACTGGTTGGATACCAGGAGGAGTTTGGGGAAGACGGCCTTTGCCTTCCCTCCTTCTAAGCTTGCTTCTAGATCGAGCGTCTGGTATGCCACGGGAGAAGTTCTCGGCTTGGGAGGCCCTGCCTCTGCCCAGGGTGACTTCTCAAGCCTCGTAGACTCTCCCCGCCGCCTGGCCATGAGACGCTCGAAGATTAGTTGGTCCTCCTCGGACCTTGACCATCTGCTTAAAGGCGTATACAGGGCCTTTGAAGTATTCAACTTTCTTGACTGGTCATTAGGAGCTTTAAGTAGGAAAATCTCGTCTGCTGACCGAGATGTTTCCTTACTTATCATGTCATGTATGGATAATGCCATCCGCGATGGTTCCAATGAGCTCGCCTCCACCTTTACGTCGGGAGTCTTAAAGAAGCGAGATACCCTTTGCTCTTTTCTTTCGCCAGGAGTTACTCCCTGTCAGAGATCAGAACTGCTCTTTGCTCCCTTATCAGCGTCCTTGTTTCCGCAACAACTGGTTAAGGATATAGCTTCTTCGCTTGTGCAGAAGGACACCCATGACTTGATGGCGTCCTCTGCTCGCAAAGGGACTCCTTCTACATCCTTTGCTGTAAGACCCAGGATCGAGACTCCGGCTTCCAGATTTATCCCGTCCTTTCGTGGCAGAGCTCCCAGCAGGGGAAGCGCTCGTGCCGAGGGAAAGAGAGGTAAGAAGAGAGGAGCCAAGTCCTCACGTGGCAGAGTCTGACTGCCCACAGCCTCAGACAGCGGTAGGAGCCAGATTGAAGAGCTTCTGGCAGGCCTGGGAGAAGAGGGGCGCAGACCAAGAGTCTGTTCGGTTGCTCAGAGAGGGGTACAAAATTCCGTTTGTACGCAAACCTCCTCTAGTGACAACTCCCATAGACCTCTCTCCCAGGTACCGAGAGGAGTCAAAGAGACAAGCCCTAAACCAAGAAGTGTCTCTGTTGCTAGAGAAGGGAGCGGTGGTGAAAGTCTCGGACCTTCAATCACCGGGGTTTTACAACCGTCTCTTCCTAGTCCCAAAGAATACAGGAGGTTGGAGACCGGTGCTAGACGTCAGTGCGCTCAACGTTTTTGTTACGAAAACAAAGTTCACTATGGAGACCACGAAGTCCGTCTTAGCAGCGGTCAGAAAGGGAGACTGGATGGTCTCTCTCGACCTACGAGATGCGTACTTCCACATTCCTATACACCCGGATTCCCAACCGCTTCTGAGGTTTGTTTTCAGGAATGTGGTATACCAGTTTCGGGCCCTGTGCTTTGCCTCAGTCCTGCTCCTCTCGTATTTACGAGGCTCATGAGGAATGTGGCAAAATTCCTCCATTTATCGGGAATCCGAGCCTCCCTGTACTTGGACGACTGGCTTCTCAGGGCATCGTCCAGTCATCGCTGTCTGCAGGATCTTCATTGGACGTTGGGTCTGACCAAGGAATTGGGACTTTTGGTCAACCTAGAAAAGTCCCAACTCATCCCATCCCAGACTATTCTATATTTAGGGATGGAGATTTGCAGTCCAGTTTTTCGGGCTTTTCCGTCTGCCACCCAAATAGAACAAGCCCTGCTCAAAGTCCAACTAATGCTGAAGAGAGAACGGTGTTCAGTCAGGAATTGGATGAGTCTCGTAGGGACTCTATCATCCCTGGAGCAGTTTGTCTCACTAGGAAGACTACACCTTCGGCCTCTCCAGTTCCATCTAGCCTTTCACTGGAACAAGGACAAGACGTTAGAGACGGTATCAATCCCGGTCTCCGAACCAGTAAAGGCATGCCTGAAATGGTGGAACAGCAATATCAGTCTGAGAGAGGGACTATCCCTAGCAGTCAAGAACCCAAACCACGTGTTGTTCTCAGACGCGTCGGATTTGGGTTGGGGTGCGAGCCTGGACGGTCGGGAATGCTCAGGTCTGTGGACCTCAAGTCAGAAGAGTATGCACATCAACGGCAAGGAGCTTTTGGCAGTCCACTTGGCCTTGATGAAATTCGAAAGTCTCCTTCGAAACAAAGTGGTAGAGGTCAACTCCGACAATACCACAGCTTTGGCGTACATCTCCAAGCAAGGAGGCACACACTCCCTCACGCTGTACGAGATCGCAAGGGACCTGCTCATTTGGTCAAGAAATCGAGGCATCTCCCTGTTAACGAGATTTATCCAGGGGGACTTGAACGTCTTGGCAGACTGTCTCAGTCGGAGGGGTCAGGTGATTCCCACGGAATGGACCCTCCACAAGGACGTGTGCAAGAGTCTTTGGGCGACTTGGGGTCAACCCACCATAGACCTCTTTGCCACCTCGATGACCAAGAGGCTTCCAATCTATTGCTCACCAGTCCCAGATCCAGAAGCAATACACATAGACGCATTTCTACTGGATTGGTCTCATCTGGACTTATATGCGTTCCCACCATTCAAGATTGTCAACAAGGTACTGCAGAAGTTCGCCTCTCACGAAGGGACAAGGTTGACGTTGGTTGCTCCCCTCTGGTCCGCGAGAGAGTGGTTCACCGAGGTACTTCAATGGCTGGTAGACATTCCAAGAAGTCTTCCTCTAAGGGTAGATCTATTACGTCAGCCCCACGTAAAGAATGTTCATCAAAGCCTCCCCGCTCTTCGTCTGACTGCCTTCAGACTATCGAGAGACTCTTAAGAGCTCGAGGCTTTTCGAAGGAGGCAGCCAGTGCGATTGCAAGAGCGAGGAGAGCTTCTACCATTAGAGTATACCAGTCGAAGTGGGAAGTCTTCCGAGACTGGTGCAAGTCAGCATCTGTGTCCTCGTCCAGTACCTCTGTAGCCCAAATCGCAGATTTTCTTTTACATCTGAGAAATGTTCGCTCCCTCTCAGCTCCCACGATTAAGGGCTACAGGAGCATGTTTGCTTCGGTCTTTCGTTATAGAGGCTTAGATCTTTCTAACAATAAAGATCTCCAAGATCTCCTTAAGTCTTTCGAGACCTCTAAGGAACGTCGTTTGGCCACTCCTGGATGGAACTTAGACGTGGTCCTAAGGTTCCTCATGTCAGACAGGTTTGAGCCATTACATTCAGCCTCCCTGAAGGATCTCACCCTCAAGACGCTTTTCCTAGTGTGCTTGGCTTCGGCAAAAAGGGTCAGTGAACTTCATGCCTTCAGTAAGAACATCGGCTTTTCTACAGAAAAAGCCACATGTTCACTTCAACTTGGTTTCCTGGCCAAAAATGAACTGCCTTCTCGTCCTTGGCCTAAATCTTTTGATATACCTTGCTTATCAGAGATCGTAGGCAACGAACTTGAAAGAGTGCTATGTCCAGTTAGAGCTCTTAAGTTCTACTTAGCCCGTACTAAGTCCTTACGAGGTGGATCTGAGGCATTATGGTGCTCAGTTAAGAAACCATCATTGCCTATGTCAAAGAATGCTTTGTCATATTTTATCAGATTTTTAATACGAGAGGCTCATTCTCACTTGAATGAGGAAGACCGATGTTTGCTTAAGGTTAAGACGCACGAAGTAAGAGCTATTGCAACCTCCATGGCCTTTAAGCAAAATAGATCTCTGCAAAGTATTATGGACGCGACCTTTTGGAGAAGCAAGTCGGTATTCGCGTCATTTTACTTAAAAGATGTCCAGACTCTTTACGAGGACTGCTACACACTGGGTCCATTCGTTGCAGCGAGTGCAGTAGTGGGTGAGAGTTCTACCACTACATTACCCTAATTCCAATATCCTTTTAATCTGTCTCTTGAAATGTTTTTAATCTTGTTTTTGGGTTGTACGGAAGGCTAAGAAGCCTTTCGCATCCTGGTTGATTGGCGGGTGGTCAATGTCATTTCTTGAGAGCGCCCAGATTAGGGGTTTGATGAGGTCCTGTTGTATGGGTTGCAGCCCTTGATACTTCAGCTCCTGGGAGTCTTTCAGCATCCTAAGAGGATTGCTGGGCTTCGTAAGGAAGACAGACTAACAAGGCAGAGTAATCGTCTAAGTCAACTTCCTTACCAGGTACCTATATATTTGGGTTTTGTTATGTTATAACTGTCAAAAACTCTAAGCATATACGCTGTAAACTTAATTAACTCTGGTCTCTACCCACTACCATGGGTGTGAATCAGCTATTATATATTCAACGGCTAAGTTAAATATTTAAAAATGATATTTTAATTATAAAATAAATTTTTGAATATACTTACCCGGTGAATATATAAATTAAAGGCCCTCCCTTCCTCCCCAATAGAGACGCAGCGGGATGAGAAGAATTGAGGCTTGTTTACATGCATATGCGGTATCTGGCCGATAGTTGGCGCTGGTGGGCACACCCGCAACCTTCATAGCGATCGCTCGCGAGTTTTTGTGTGTTTTCTGTCGAGCCGCCGGAGCAGCAGCTATTATATATTCACCGGGTAAGTATATTCAAAAATTTATTTTATAATTAAAATATCATTTTGCAGCACGCCCTACTCTCTGTAGGGTTTGAATGTGTAACCAGAGTTTGAGTAAATAGAAGTACTGTACTTTACAAGAATAGGTTCCTTCATCAAGAAAAGAAAAAAGAACAGATACGGCAGACATTTATGTTAACAGAAGTTCCCAATTGTAAGGGAAATTTACTCGAGACCACTGTATGTACAGTATATAGGAACAGAGTATCTGTCTAGTACTGCTCATAACAATTCTGAATGTGGTTGATGGCCTATTACCAGTGTGTAGTGGTGGGTGTCTGCTCTGTATTCATTTTTCACTGCCTGTGAACTGTAAGTACCATCATGTGTTTGAATGAATAACACCACAACCAATGTATTATACGGCCATTAGCGATTGCTCGTGTTGTTGACAAAATTTTTGAGACATTGTTATTGTGGGCCTGCAGAGACCTGCACGGCATCGTATGCGGCCTTACCGTTTAGAGTATGATAATTTTAAGTGACTTTGCAGTTTAGTGGTGAACTGGATATTGAAAGGACAGTAGTGATTCAGGGGAAAGTATTGTAGTTCAGTAGTCTCACAGATTTATATATTTCTTATGGGTGGTTGGTTTGAGATGGCTTAGTAAACGTGAGTGACCAGACTTGCCACCATATCTTTGAGCTCTGTCATAGCCCCTTGGCTTTCCCTAGAATGTGTTGCTTTTAGCAGTCACGGTTTTATGCAAGGTAACATGAACATCAGGATCCTTTGAGGGTCCTAGGTCGGTGTCGCAGGTAATTGCAAAGCTGAAGGCTCAAAACTCATCCCCACCTACCTGCCCGTCCGTGGGGTCGACGTCCAACCTTAGAGAGGACACTCCGAGTAGATAGGGACCTCTAGATGGAGCATTCCTTCCAAACCTTGATA
The DNA here is from genome assembly GCF_036898095.1 of Palaemon carinicauda. Taxonomy (NCBI): domain Eukaryota; kingdom Metazoa; phylum Arthropoda; class Malacostraca; order Decapoda; family Palaemonidae; genus Palaemon; species Palaemon carinicauda. Next base: position 21,257,736 of record NC_090740.1, on the reverse strand, counting down.
CCCAAGGGCGGAGAGCCTCTTGCAGGCCGGAGAGAATCATCATCAGCCTGAAAGAAGTGAGGGGATTAGTGATGAAGGAGATGACCGTTCTCCTCAATAAGCAATGCATACATTAATCCGGATCAAATTAAATCATCGCCAAAGGATACCAAAAGGAAACATATTAGAACCAACTTACATCATGGGTCCGGAGTAGCGAGGACAGCTCGTAGCAGAACGTGCATGACTCCGGGAACCATACCATGTAGGCGGACCTTCTGTAAAAGAAAGGGGACATAAGTCTGGATGTTCCTTGAAACTTTGGTTAGTGATCCTATTCACAGGCTGGGATCAGCCGTATAGCTAATAAAATGCCTATATTTATGCATATATTTAAATTCTATCTATGTATAAATATGAATAAATATCCATACAACATCGTGTTCAAAATAGAAATAAATTAATTATGCCTATATTTATGGATAAATATCCATACAAAATCGTGTTCAAATAGCAATAAATTTCCACTCAGTACTTGGAACCGAACGCTAGCCCCTTCTAATGAAAAGCCAGGTCGAAACCAACCATGCCATGAGAGGCTATCTACTGTTCCTTGAGACTCTGGTCAGTGAACAGATGAATCAATAGAAAACTAATATCCAGTAACCACATAACATGTAACCATAACCTCATCGGTAAAATAATGTTAACCCCGGTTCTGAACGTCTGAGTCAGGGGTGGCCAACCTATGGCGCATGCGCCAACAGTGGCGCATTTCATGATTACAAGTGACGCACTATACCCCAAGATAGTAAATTGAATGACTTTTCTTTAAAATTGCTAATTATGTTCATATATTTTCATTAGGACTTTCAAGAATAGCTAATGAATATTACCAACGCAAATTCAAAGTTTCATTAAAGTAAGTACAGTTTACTTTGTATTCATGTTAAATCCTTTCCTTTACAGCTAAAACCAAAGATTGGCCACCCGTGGTCTGAGTGATCTCTGTTGCCACCGGAGATCCGGTAAGAAAGGTCCGTCACAGTGAAAACGTGAACATCAGAGGAAATTTAATATTAACCTCAATGCTGAATGCCTGTACGATATCCGGTTAAGCCGGAGATTCAATGAAAAGGACCGTAATAACGATATTGTGATTATTCATGAAAAAGGGTTCATACCCTGGTTTCTTATTGTCTGATTGATCAAAAAGCTAACACCTTAATATATTAAGAAATTATATTAATAATCAGTAACCACGTAACATGAAAATATAATCTTCATCGGTATCACATTGTTAACTCCAGTTCTGAACGTCTGCTTGATCTCTGTTTGTACCGGAGATCTGGTGACAAAGGCCCGTCATCGTGATATCGTGACTGTCATCGGTACGATAACATTAACCTCAATTCTGAATGTCTGTGTTATCTCCAGTGAAGCCGGAGATTCGATGAAAAAAGGGGCCGTAATAGTGTAATTGTGATCAAACATGACAAAGGTTCGTGTGCAAAAGGCCTCAGCCGGATTTCACCGTTGCACTCCAAATATCTGACTAGTTCTCACCTAATGAGTATCCATTATAGCGGAGTATAACTCTAGGCGGAGCTAAGGGTGTCGGCATAAAACGACCCCAATTAATGACTCATACACTAACGTAACCTATTAATAGTGCTAGCTATATTAACAGTAACCACATCAATAAAACATGTATAACATTAAACGTAATATCATCAACTCGGATAATAAGAGAAGGCATGAATAACTCGTGATCGTAAATAAATGGAAAACGGGAAATCCACCCCTCTTACTCGAGCTAATAAAGAAAACAAGGGAAGGCGTAACTCGTATCTGTAGAACAGGAAACGAGAACTCTATGCTCTCGCTCTCAAGGTTACATAATAAAAAACCAACATCACACAATAGTATGATAAGAAAAATAAAAAATTGATAGCTTTTTTCTTAGTAATTGTAATAACCATGAACGAAGAATAACGACAACGTAACAATAAACAAAGATTTAGTCTAAATTGCGCATCCTGAGGCGAGAACAACACTAACAAAGACTAAATCCCTATTCTTCGTAGGTCCAAATTGGACTTGCTAGCAAATAAATGCCATAGTAAAACTAATAATAAATAATGATACTAAATTGGTCATAAAACGTAAGTGATATAACCTAGATGACAGAGTACCAGATGGGCAATAATAACTTGAAAATTTACCGAAGCGAACACAACCCAAAATGGCTGCCGATACCGAGACAGACCAATCGCTTCCAAAACTAAAAACCACCTTACTGGAAACAGAACAAATGCACGGTACTGCAATAAGCTGTCAAAACAAACTATGGTACTTAACATTGGTAAAGGTGAAGTAGCAACGTCAGTCATGTTGAATTAACGACAAACACTTCGAAAAAACACTGGGCAAAAAAAAAAAACTCGTCTTTGCGGGCAAGTCCAAAACAGAAGGATGTCAGATGGCGCTGGTGTCGGGCGTCGGTGGGGTGGCTCAGGTTGGTGCGGTTGAGACCGCTGTTGCGGCTCACCCCTCGTGTATATTGACGAAGGAATACTCTAAATGGAAGACGACCTGTGAATAGTGGCTTTCACACGCCCTTTCTTTATACACGACGCCCTTAAGGGTGCTGGCGCGAGGGTAGTAACCTCTGCATTCCATACTTTAACTTTCTCTGGTATATTTGGAAGTTATTTATATCAGAAAAGTGACAAGAAGGACTTTTTCACCGGCGAACACAGGTCGACCCAGAAATTATTTTATTCTTTTTCAAAATTTGTTTATCTGGTTATCCTGTGGCTGAAGCTTGATGTAAAGGGATGCTAATTTTGCCTTTAATTTTCTATTTGGATTGATGGGTCAATGTAATTGTAATCCTAACAGTTTTGGTTAGATAAATATTTTTTTCTTGTTTTTTATAATACAGCATCTCATTCCAGTTCCTTAACCCTGGATAGGTACGGTCCTCGGACACCCCTTTAAGGGTATACTCGGACGCGAACGACCCCGACGCCAAAAAAAATTCTTGAAAAATCAGTTTTTGCAGTAACCTCCTTTTTTCTTTTGCCAAAAAAAACTTCAATGAATGCTTAAAACAACTGTAAAGATAAATACTACTCATCTGCAGAAAAACTATTTATTATAAATATTTTAAAAAATTAAGTAGAAAAAAAAAAGACCTGACATAAAAATTCATAAAAAAAAGTTTATACATATATACACAAATCCTTTTAGGAATTGATTCTTGAATGTTTAGGACACATCTTGATGTATTTTGGATGAAGTCAGACCCATGGAGGTGAAGATCTGAAATGAGAAAAAAAGGGTAACTTTTTTTGGCCAAAAAAAATTGTCCAAATTTCATGAATTTTTTTGGGTACCCAAATGAAATAGGAAGTGGCTAACTTTTTTAGGGAATAAACATATGTTATCCTAAAATAGAAATATGTAAAAAAATCTTCATTATTTTGTAAATTACATTTATATCAGGGGCCATATCTAAAGGTAATTTTTTGAGTACTTGGAAATTTCGTAAAAAAATACATATATTTAATATATAATATGATATTTATGCAGGTAAAAATATACCAAAATATCACAAATTCTATAGGGAACAAGAATATATATAGATAGGGCAGCTTACGCTTCGGATATGTCCACAAAATGGCCGCCAACCACACTGACTCAGACTCCCTAATCTGCCACTTGAAATGTAGGAAGGGTATGTCAATTTCAAGGTGTTATTTACTAATCTAATTATTATTGGATATGCATAAAAATTGTATGGTGGGTTGCTGGATAATTGTCGATTATTTAACGACTATAAAATTAAAATTCTGACCCAAAAAATTTTTTTTGAAGGGAAATAAAATCGAAAAAAAAAATGTAAAACAATATTTTAGCTAAAAAAATTTGATGATATTCAATCAAAAAAAAAGTAAACAAAATTTTCCGACAAATAAACATCTAGAGGAATCATTACTCTGTGATAGTTCCTTAGTACGTAGTAATTTTGAAAGAATTGGGAAAAAACGAAAAAATGGCAATCACCGGAAAATCGAACACATACCTATATATACGCCATATCTGGCTAAAAAAAAGATAGGCATGGGTAGCCAGATCATCTAGAAACGCTTTCCAACACTATAAAAATATAAGTTTTGCGACACTACTTGCCAATTCCTTACGGTAACATGACTAAGCAAAAAAATGCAAAACAAATAAAAAGGGGCACTCGTGGAAAAATGGCCATTCTAATATACGGCATTTCAGAAAAAAAAAAATTTCAGCCACGTGCTAGGCAGACCATCAAGGCATATTTTCCGACAAATAAACATATAAATGAAATATTACTCTGTGATAGTTCCTTAGTACGTAGTAATTTTGAAAGAAATGGGAAAAAACGAAAAAATGGCAATCACAGGAAAATCGAACACATACTTATATATACGCCATATCTGGCTAAAAAAAAGATAGGCATGGGTAGCCAGATCATCTAGAAACGCTTTCCAACACTATAAAAATATAAGTTTTGCGACACTACTTGCCAATTCCTTACGGTAACATGACTAAGCAAAAAAATGCCAAACAAATAAAAAGGGGCACTCGCGGAAAAATGCCCAACATTCTAATATACGGCATCTCAGATAAAAAAAAAGACATGCACGTGTTAGCCCAACCATCAAGGCACACTTTCTAACACATAAACATGAAAAAAAAATCAATAATATACGGCAATTCCTTACTACGTAGTAAATTTTTACAAATATTGAAAAAAAAAACAGAAATTGGCAACCGCAGTTAAATACCCAATATACCAATAACTACGTCGTATCTGACAAAAACAAAATCACGCATGGGTAGCCAGATCATCTAGACACACTTTCCAACATTAAAAAAGCAAAAGTTTTACGACACTATTTCGCAATATCTTACGGAAAAATGACTTGGCAAAAAAATTAAAAAAAATTAAAAAGGGACACTCGCGGTAAAATGCCCGACATTCTAATATACGACATCTCAGATAAAAAAAAAGACATGCACGTGTTAGCCCAACCATCAAGGCACACTTTCTAACACATAAACATGAAAAAAAAATGAATAATATACGGCAATTCCTTACTACGTAGTAATTTTTACAAATATTGAAAAAAAAAACAGAAATTGGTAACCGCAGTTAAATACCCAATATACCAATAACTACGTCGTATCTGACAAAAACAAAGTCATGCATGGGTAGCCAGATCATCTAGACACACTTTCCAACACTAAACAAGCAAAAGTTTTACGACACTATTTGGCAATATCTTACGGAAAAATGACTTGGCAAAAAAATGAAAAAAAATGAAAAAGGGGCACTCGCGGTAAAATGGTCCTCGTGGTGATGAACGACATTTTAACTAAAAAAAAAAACATGCACATGGTAGCCAAACAATCCACCAAGACTTTCCACAAGTGATAACCTATACAAGTTGCACCATTCTACGACAATTTCATAATACGTAATAACTTTGATAATTATGCAAACTACCTCAGAAGGGTAAACTCGGACGCGAACGACCCCGACGCGTCTCAGAAATCGGGGAAGGAGTACAGCTACAGCAATGCACATCTGGACACTACTAGAGCGTGTAGGGGAGACACCTCCTGCAGGTCGATCACCCACAAATTCAGTCACAGGGGTGAGTCACGTGAGAAAAACCTGTTTTTTTTTGACGCTCGGGGTCGCAAACGACCCACCGTACCTATCCAGGGTTAAACCACTGAGTTCCCCTACTCAGCCACTGTTTTTTTAATCTTTGAAGTAACTTATAATAATCCCTTTCACCTAATGTTCTTATACCTTTATTTATAATCCACAACGTCAGTCATGTTGAAATAACGAGAAACTCTTCGAAAAAAACACTGTGGCCAAACAAATTCAACTTGCTCGCAAGTCCAAAAACAGAAGGATGACCTGGTGAGCGCGAGTGGTAGGTGTCGGTAGGGTAACCCAACTGTATTCTCTAGGGCCTGTCACGGCCCTCCCCCTTTGATGAAGGGATTATCTAAATGGAAGACAGCCTGTGAATAGTGTTTTACAAACGCCCTTGTTAGATATACGACACCAACAAGGTGCTCGCGCGAGGGTTGTAACCTCTGCATTCCATGCTTTTAATTTTCTCTGGTATATTTGGAAGATTTATATCAGAAAAAGTACAAAGAAGGACTTTTTCACCGGGCGTCACAGGTCTCTCCCCAGAAATAGATTTTTCCTTCGTCAAAATCCTTTTTATAATCCAGCTAGCCCAATGAAAGGTATGATACAAACCAAGATTCAAGCTGGGTCCCCTTGCCCAGTATAAATCAAGGGGTGGTGCCCAGAGCTCTGTTCTCTTGACCTGTTACTTAGGTTTTTTTGGGTATTACACCATTGTATATTTGTTGTGTAGTGAACGTCGGGTTGTGGTCGGCATTCGGACACTAGGCAGTTCGGGTGCTACCTCTGGCCACAGTCCGCAAACCACTACAACCTCAAACCACTGCAGGTAAACTATGCTCCTTGTGCACTTAGTATTGTGTCAATACTGTTGCGTCCCCATATCCTGGCGAGGTGGTATTGGGAAAGTCTTGGTTACAACAGTTTTTCCTACAAAGTCTCAGAATAACTTTTACCTTGACAGTCGCACTGCTTATTTCAACACACAGTCAAGCTTAGGCTGCAGACCTTGTGTAGCAAGGTTTAGCGAAGTGTTAGGGACTCATTATATTTGGTACCAACCTAATCAAGATAAGGAGCCCCTGGGTAAAGTCAAAAGCCTAATAATAAATGCATAGATTTGTATTCCAGTTACTCAACGAATGACAAATTTGGAGATCATTTGTATTTTTCCTAACAATACAAACCTTTAGCTATTTATACAAACTTACCCGCCAACTCTATCCCCCTTGAAGTCCTACCTCCAAGCAAAGTGAGCTCAATCACAGTTGTCTGAGTGGGAGGGGCTGCACATGCCAGCTACGTGGGTCACTATTTAAAGTATTTTACAGTACCTTTTAACTGTTTTCTATTATTATTGTTGTTTGCATGAATCATCTGTGAGAAGGTGATGGGCAGTACACAATTCCTGTGGGTGGAGCATATTAAAGAATTTGGGCTGGATCCAGTCGCTTCCATTACCCACTATCCATCACTTAAGCTTTGGAAGTGCAACTACAGTAAATGTACTTGGGGCGTAACTCTGGGGTGGGTGATGGCCCTCCAAAGTTTGAGTTAGGGGGGACACAGTATACTCTGATCCCCCCAAAAGTAATAAATATTGTTAGACATCACACTTCTGTGAAGACAATCAATGAAAATTTAATTGTTATTCCTTAAACCATATGAAGTTATTTTGTCTAAACCACTGAGTTCAATCACTGATGATGAGGATTTTTTTTATTTTTCCCTATGACTATGAAATTGTATGGATGCAAGGAGAGAAGTTATATGTGGCAGATAAGCTAAGTCAAAGATATTTGGAAGTGCAAGGTGATACACCACATCCAAGAATCTGCTTATTTAACACCTCAAGATGTACCTCACAAGAGGATGGAAAAAATCCAGGTGGCAGCTGAAAATGATTCACTCTCAACAACTGATAGATTATATCCTACATGGTTGGCCTGAGCTCAGACATGAAGTAGTGGATAAAGCCAAAACATTAAATTTTGAAACATTAGTACTGTATATAAAAATGATATATAAAGGTGAAAGGGTCTTTTCACAGTACTCCAGAAACAACGATGAGGTGAGCAATAGAAACTGTATTGGCCTGGAATACTAAAAGAAGTCGAAATGATGGCAAATGATTGTTAAAGTTGCCAAGAGCTGAAGACAGCTAATAAGAAAGAGCCACTCATTATACATGATTTAGTAAGTCAACCCTGAGAGAAGATTGGATGTGACTCATTTGAGCTTGAAGGGCTTGATTATCTAATCGTTGTTGACTATTGCACCAATTTCATTGAGTATGAATTCCTGAAATATCCAACAGTGAGAAATCTTACTCATAAAATCGAGAAGATATATGCTATATTTGAAAAACTTAAGACTGTTGAGTGACATTAGTTCACATTTCACTAGCCACAAATTCCAAAACTTCATCAAAGAGTGGAACATTGACCACCAAACATTATCACCTTATCACTAGCAAGGAAATGGAAAGTTGAAGGCAGCAGTAGAAATACTAGAAAAGGCTCGAACATGTATCCTGCACTCGAACAAAGAAGTATACCAAGTCGAGAATCTGTTAGTCATTGTGAAGCAATGTTTGACAGGAAAATTGTCTGAATTGCCTGTTAAACAGATGAAATAGGAGGTAAGCAACCCTATCGTTAACTTTATCGGCAAAAGTTAATGATAGAGAAGTCATACAACAGGGAGCTAAAGACTACTAGAACTTTGCATTAATCACTGTGTCCAGGAAGAATGGCAATTCTGAGAGATCTTGGAAAGCAAGCAGAATCATAAAACAACTGGATTAAAGAAAATTCTTCATCTAAAGCTAGAATGGAAGACATATCAGAAAACAAGTTGATTTGAGACTTAAGATCTGGGGCATTTAAACTAGAACCCAATCCATATCTTTACCAGGATTGTGGACAACTCCAAAATACTGACAAATACCAGAATACCAAAAAGGAAACTGCTATACCTAGCAAGACAACCTGCAGTTAACCTGATCATCACCCCTATGAAGATAATGCTCCTGACCTCAGTGACAGCAATTGGTCTGGAAGTCCAAAGAGCATGAAACATGTAAGACAACCAGAAAAACCTACGATTATAGAACGACCTTTCTCAAAGGGAGAGAAAACCCCCAGGAAAACAAAGTCCATGCCTGGAAAGAGACTGATCAAGATTAACTTATATAAATGATCAAGTCTAATGTACTGTAATCTAAATGTCTTATGTAAATTACAGCATAAGTATTTTTTGTAGAAACTGAAATTTAGATCTTGATGATAAGTAGGTACAGTAATAGTTTATTGTATTGTTAATTGTAAGATAAAGTGTTCATCTTAGTTTAGAAAAAGAGGGGTGTTAACGATCTACGTACATATTACGCACAGACTGTGCTGGATATTTCCAGATCTGTGGTGACCCTTCCGGTTGATTGTTTACATGAATGATTCACAGGTTTCAGTATCATTCTAGCATACTCCTTATGTTCATGTATAAGGCTGATAACTGTGATTGCCCTCATTTTTTTCTTCTGTTTTGTTTAGTCGTTCAACCAGTCAGTTAGTTGTATCCACACAGTGCTTTCTTTATATCTACTGATATACTATAGAGGCATTTCTTTTAGAATCACATTCAACCGAGCTTTCTCGTATTGTTTGCAGGTCTTTTTCCATTCTCTTTAAGTCAATTATAATATTTACGTCAATAAAAACATGAAATGGCACAATCCTTGGGAACCTTAATCTCGGCTTGGCCATGGCTATTCCTGAATATTTGGGCAGTTCATATATTCTTTGTTTTTTTATTAACATAATTGAACTAGTATTTGTAGACAAATTCCATATCATGGAGAAAACGTCATGATAATTACGATAGTATAGTGTAGTAATAAGATCGATATTGTAATTTTTTTTAACAAAAACCTTCTCCTTTTTTCATAAACATTAGTAGATTGAATTTCCATAGCATTCTGAATGTGTATAAGTTTTATTGATGTGAAGCATTTCCCTTTCATGTGTTAGCCAACAATACCGGGATTTAAATGGGACGGAGTCTTCGACGCAACACAACCAGGAAAACCATGTGCTCAAGCTGCCTTTGGGATGATGGATGGGACCGAAGATTGCCTTAATCTCTATGTTTATACTCCACAGGTAGGTGCAAATTGTCCATTTCCTTTTATAAGGGAATTCATTAAAGCACTAAAATTTTCTTTTGGGCTGAAAAATCAAATGCAGTTGAGTCTTTTTTCATGTTTTACACTGCAAAATACTTTCTGTAAACTAATTGGTATCTGAAGGTAACTTTTTCATTGATATCATTTACTGTATATCATAATGAGAAGCAGAAAGTAGGATCTATACTATACCATATACAGTAGTATATACAGTAGGTCCACGGACCTTAGTTATTTAGTAGTTTGCAAAAAACAACATACAGTAATATGACAAAAATCTTTTTAAATGAATTCTAAGTATATTTTACATTTTTTTTAATTTTTTTTTTCATTAATTTTACAAGCTTGATTAAACAATCTTGATATTTACAAAGTATTAGTGTTTACATTGTTGTAGAAAATGCATGCAGTCGGGCATCGTTAATCGCGGTTTCTTGCTTTGCGGTTTCAGTTTTTCGTGGCCAAGGAGAAAAAATAAAAATTCTTTGTGGTGATTGTTTACCCAACATTAAGAATTTTATTTCTAATAGTAGGCAACAGAATTGGAATTGCCAAGAAAAATGCAATACCTATTAAATAAAAATTCTCATAAAAATTGCGATAAAATTCAAGCTAGGCGATGATTTCAAATAGCCCACTTTCCTTTACACTGGGAGCACTGCGTGCCACTACCTATCTCTACACCCAGCTGGTCCTAGCTCTCACCTCTCTGTACAGTGTATATCCATTTACTGTGGTAAAAAATTCAGCTATATTTGAAATAAACTGGTTTTTACTTAAACTGTATCCAATAATAATGCATGTAATATTTACATTTTAGTACAGTATCGTATTTACTGTATAACTAAAAACATAGCAAATTATAATCTCATGCATTGTTTACATTCAAATGAGCTGATCAAATCTGCAGAGTCCGTCATCAGCCTATATTCACTTTCATGATATTATCCCACTGATATGACCATTCACTTTCACAAATTTACCTCACTGATATAACCTATAATTCATATTCAAACAGTAACGGAGGAAGGGAACCTTAATAACAGCTCCTTTTTTATTTTTGCCACTTTCACCCTCAAAGTGTAAATGCTATGTGGGGTGAAGATTGCTATGTGGCGTGTCAAGAAAACGTCCCCTGATATTTTGCGATATCCTTAAAGGAAACTTTAAGGATATTCGTGTCAGGAGTTATAATTCTGGAGACCTTAAGTTAAATTCTCTGGGAATATCACTAGTCAAATATACCCTAAAAAGCTACTTAAAGGAACCTTCCATCAGAATGACTTGGCTATCTCACCCAAAAATAGATTTATTGCTTCGCTCAAAATGCGTTACTTAATTCAGTTTCAGTCTTTAAAATTTACCACTTCCTTATGATATTTCTAAACATTTAATGAACTCAGGTATTTTATGTAAAATGTGGAAATATACGATTCCTTTGGTATTTTGCAAGAGATAAGAATACATTATTCAACGGAGTAGTAACTTTTTACTTAGTTGCTTTCATAAGCTTATTATTCACATTTCTACGTCATTTTCCAGGTACGCATGAAAAAGAATAACTCTGCATTACTTCCAGTAATTGTGTGGATCCATGGAGGGTCTTTTGTGTCAGGATCAGCAGCTGCAATTCAGGAATCTTTTTTAATGGAAAGAAATGTAGTGCTTGTTATTCCCCAATATCGTCTTGGTTACTTAGGTATGTGATAATTTTTTTTAATTGATTGAGGCTCCTAATAATTCTACATTGGTAGTAATATATATATATATATATATATATATATATATATATATATATATATATATATATATATATATATACAGTATACATATATATATATATATATATATATATATATATATATATATATATATATATATATATATATATATATATATATATATATACAGTATACATATATATATATATATATATATATATATATATATATATATATATATATATATATATACATATATATATATATATATATATATATATATATATATATATATATACAGTATACATATATATATATATATATATATATATATATATATATATTATATTATATTATATTAAATGTCATATAATAGTAATAATTATCATAATTACTAAATTAACAGCGATAAAAGTAGTGCTGTTTATATTTGTAGCAATAACAATTTGTGTCATACTTTAATTTTCTATTGTTCCATAACTGGAATACAAACCTTAGCTATTTAATAGGGGTATTACTTTCGCTATAGCTGAAATGACTAGCCATTAATTTTTAACGAGGGTTTACTACCCACACCGCTAGTTAGCGTGCGCAGGGCAGGATAGCTTGCTAAACCCGCCCCCCCTCTCACACACCTGTGCTTGAGCTCACTTTGCTCTCGGCTCGGATGGTGGTCGGACGTGTCCACACTCATCCTCGCCGTCATATGGCAGCCATTTAATTGCTTTTGTCTTTTCTTTTTCTAGTTCTGTATATGTGAAGTTGGCCTCTTTTTGAAAAGCAATTTTTAAGAGGGAAGTGTAACATAAATCAAGGAGAAGTAAATTTATAAGTCTTAAAAAATTATTTTAATTTACAATTAAACTGGAAATTTATGACAATTTACAATCCGAAGAATGACTGGCGAAGAGGATGATCCTGATCAGTTCAAATCTCGGAAAAACTTAGCGTGGACTTTCTCTCTCTCCGCCAGAGAACCTGCATTTGGTCCGCACTATTACCCCTTAATTTTCGAAACATCCGAAGGATCTGTAACCCATAGCAAGAAACTTTATAAATGGGAAACGTCATGGGTTACAAACATAACAATGTGTGCATATATGCGGAATCTTAGAAACAAAACGAACGTTTAATATTAATCTATGGAAAATACAAAACCTAGATCAATAAACAGTTTGAAAATCGTAATGTAAATGTCAAGATCAAATTTAAAACTTAATAGGAGACCCTTCAGACTTTATTATATATATATGAGTTTGTTGCTAGACAGAAGGTTATAAAACCGTAACTATAGTTGAAAAATTACTAAGCAAATGCATCGCACTTAATGCAAACCTTACCTCAACTTATAGCCAGTCTTTTAGGTCCATAGAAAAGCAGTGACGAAGGTAGAGGTGATGATGGTATCCCATCCTCATCGCCATTTTCGAAAAGCAATTTTTAAGAGAGCAATGTAACATAAATCAAGGAGAAGCAAAATTATGTCATGAAAAAATATTTTAATTTACAATTAAACTAGAAATTTATGACAATTTATAATCCGATGAATGACTGGCGAATAGGATGATCCTGATCAGTTCAAATCTCGGAAAAACTTAGCATGCGATCATGCGCACCTGCCCTGGGTTTCCCGACCGCCCCTGTGGAACATTCATGTCGGCAGTCGAGACTGATCCTCACGCCCTTGGCCCTTCTTGTAGGGGCCAACGGTGTGATGGCAACAACAGGTGTAGTGAGTGTAGGGAGTGGTCTACCTCCCAGTGGGAGAGGGTTTCGCGACGACGGAAGAAGTCCAAACGGGATATTTCTCCTTCGAAGGTTACTTCGAAAGGAGAAAAACCCAAGGCCTCTTCTTCCGTTACCCAAACCTCCTCCAAAGCTCCCACTCGGTTGGTCTCTTTTGAGAGACCGTCGAGTGGTAGCGTAGACCGATGTATTGTTTACCAACCTCGGAACTCGAGAGATGACGTTGCTTCCCCTAGAGAAGCAGCTCCACTTCTCCCCCGGGGGAGGGTATGTCATTAACCTCACTTTTCCAGCTTTGGTCCTCCTTGGGGCTTACGGGTTTGCCCTCCAAGGAGGTTTTTCTTAACTACATCCGATTGGATGCCGCTGTCAAGCAATCGTCGTCACCGTCAGAGGTTGATCTTCTGTCTCTTGTCGACGTTGTGGTGTCAGAGGTATCCATTGCAGTATCACCCATCACCTCTGCCTCTTCAAACTCTACGGTAGCTGATGGCTAAGTTTCTCCTGTTCCTGTTCAACCTACGAGGGAGAAACTAAGTCCATTGTCAGTCTCTCCTGCTAGTGTTTCTCTCCCTTGGGGAGTTAACTTACAGAGACTCCTCTTTGGAGGACTGCAGAAGGTCAGCTTGCTGTACCAATGGCTCCGAGAGAGCGCATTTGTCGGAAGGCTCGCCTTCCTCTTCGCCTTAGAGGCCTTCCTTCACCTGCGGTGCCTCGCCTCTTTGGTTCAACATCATCGATGCAGTCCACCGCAGAGGAGCCTCGAGACCAATCATCCATCACTGCTCCTGCATTGGTCCTGGCCTGCCGACCTGCTGTCACCGTTTCTACATGGGCCTAACAAGGCTCCACCAAAGCACGCTATTGCGCGCCAACCACATACGCGCTACCCGCCAACGAGACCTGACGGACTCTCCTTAGTAGCTCGTCAGGCCCCAGCACTAAACCCTAACACAGGGCATCAAGGGCGTATGCGCCAACATGCGCATACGCTCCAACAGGAGCATAGCTCCATCACGCGCTATGCACGCCCTCATGCACATATGCGCCCACGTTCTCCTACGCGCCAGGTCTTGCCTGTGCGCCCTGCACTTACGTGCCAACATTCTCCTATGCGCCCGCGCCCAGCTGCGCGCCAATACTCACATGCGCGCCAGCGCTCATGTGCGCGCAAACCACCAGTGCGCCATTAACCTCCTGCACAACGGTGCTCTCCTGCGCGCCATCAGAGTCCTGCCCGCGCGCATACGCGCCCAACATCCAACTCTCCTGCGCGCCATGCTGTGCATCATCATATTCAGGAAAGACCTGCGCGCCAACGATCTACTGATAGGAGTACTTCTGGGAAGTCAGCAATGCTGGCTTCTCCCACGTGCCAACTAGTACCATCGCGCCAGCGTTCTCCCGTGCGCATCCACAAGGATACGCGCGCGCCCTGCGCACGCTCGCCTTGCGCAAGCTCGCCCATCCTCTCCGAAGGATGCGCACCAACATTCTCTCGTACGCCTGCTCGCCAGGGATCTTTCTTCTGCGTGCGCGCGCCCTACGGCTGGTATAGATCCGTGCGAACTCTTTCCCGCGTGCCTGTGCAGTCAACGTGGTAATCCTGCGCGCCCGCGATTACTCAACCACACCCGCGTGCATCCGCGCGCGCACCAACATTCTCCCGCGCGCGAGCCCCGATATTCTCCCTTGCGCGAGCGCCATTATTCTTCCTCGCGTGAGCGTCGATATCCTCCCGTGCGGGAGACTACTGAACTACGCACGGCAAGGTTGCCATCGCCTCATTCCCCTCCCCGCAAACGCATACCACCGCGCATTGTGGGAGTTACGATCAGGATGTCTGGACACCTGCGAAAGTCATCAGCAGCAGTCTACCAGGCAAAGTGGAAAATCTTCTGTGGTTGGTGTCGTGGAAGGGGTATCTCTCCATTCAATGCCACTATTCCAACAATAGCGGAGTTCCTTGTGTATTTGCGTGAAGAAATGCCCCTTTCAGTCTCGGCAGTGAAAGGCTATCGCTCAGCCTTAAGTCTCTCTTTCAGGCTGAAAGGAATGGACATATCCTCATCGCTAGAACTTTCTCTACTCATACGTACAGTAGTTATGAACTTACCTGCCCTCAGTCGGAAGTGAGACCTCCCCCATGGAACGTGGTTCGAGTTCTCAGGTCTCTTAAGAGACCTCCTTATGAACCATTACGCCAGGCATCAGATCGCCACCTAACCTGGAAGACGGTGTTCCTGTTAGCTTTGGCCTCGGCCAAGCGAGTCAGCGAATTTCATGGTCTATCGTAGGACATTGCCCTTTCAAGGGGATGGGGAGAGGTAATGTTCAGCTTCGTCCCTAAGTTTATTGCTAAGACTCAGAATCCAGGAGTAGTAGATCCTCGATTTGACTCCTTCTGGATTTCTAGTCTCCGTACTGTAACAGATGACCCAGACCATCTCTTACTATGCCCAATAAGGAGCTTGAGGCTGTACCTCAAAAGAACAGCCGCAGCCCATCCTCATGTGCCAGCACTATTCATCAGCATAGGAAAGACTAAGAGGAGGGTCACCAAGAACACCATCTCTGCATGGATTCGCAGGGTCATTGACCTGGCACTGAATCCAGACCCTCATCACGTCGCCCCAGAGCACACGATGTCAGGGACATAGCTACGTCCCTGGCCTTCAAAAGAAATTTTTCAGTGACGCAGGTTCTTCAAGCTGGTGTGTGGAAACGTCAAACAATGTTCACATCCCACTACCTGCAAGGCGTGACCCACAGGAGACTCGATACGTTCTCTATCGGTCCTGTGGTGGCTGCACAACAGCTGGTTTAAAACCTCAAGCTCCTTATTGGACAAGTAGCAGAAGGTTGAGGGCATTGTTACCCGGTTTTAGTCTGCATGAATGAAAAGGTTTGACTGGCGCTTATTCTTTTCTTCATCATCCCCTCTCTTGGGGAAAGCAGAATCCTGGGTTCTCTGCATAGTTGACCTGAAACCACTGCAGGTAAACCATGCTCCCTTGTGTTCCTAGTATTAAGATTAATACTGTTACGTCCCCATACGCTGACGAGGTGGTATTGGGAAAGTCCTATTCTACAAGTTTCCATCTAAAGAACTTCAGAACAACTTTCTAGGACGAGTCACACTTCTTCATACATTCACACACAGCTTGTGTAGGCTGCAGACCTTGCGTAGCAAGGTTCTAGCGAGGTGCAGGGACTTCTTATTTCTTGGGTGCTTACACACTCAAATAAGGAGTCCTTGGGCAAAGCCAAAAGCCAGACTGGCTGGGAAGTCCACCCTTCCTGATGGGTGAGTCACCCTATTAAATAGCGTGGTTTGTATTCCAGTTACGGAACAAATGACAAATTCGTAGATAATTTGTACTTTTCCTAACTATACAAACCTTAGCTATTTAACCAAACTTGCCTGCCAGCCCTATCCCCCTTGAAGTCCTACCTCCAAGCAAAGTGAGCTCAAGCACAAGTGTGTGAGAGGGGGGGGGGGGGTGTAGCAAGCTACCCTCCCCTACCCCCGCTAACTAGCGGTGTGGGTAGTAAACCTTCGTTAAAAATTAATGGCTCGTCATTTCAGCTACGCCGAAAGTAATACCCCTATTAAATATCTAAGGTTTGTATAGTTAGGAAAAATAAAAATTATCTACGAATTTGTCATTTTTATTATTATTTTACCTATTTTGTCTTTCGGCCTTATTAATATCACTGTATAGCAGGGCCTGCCGCCCTAATCAACTTTTTCCATCTATTTCTATTCCTTACATCTTCACCCTTCATTCCCACCTCCCTCATATCCCCTCTCACCCTATCCATCCATCAGATCCTTGATGCTTCACAGTCCTCTGAATCGCTGATATGTCCTTAGTTCTCTTGATTGATTCTACCTCATCCTTTCTTACTACATGGCTATAATAGCAGATGGGCTTCCCTAGCCGTATCTTTCACTTCACGCGTACCATACATTCCTATATTTTGTCTCTTCCTCCTTTCCAGTAGCGATATGCCACTAATTTATCTCACCATCCTCAGTCCTCTTCTTTTCAACAGTCCTTCCTCTATCCTTTGAAGTCCCCAAGTTTATACCCCATATAATAGTATGAGGGATAACTGTCTTATAGATCATCAACTTGAGTCATTATGATATTTTCTTGTCTAAACAACTCCAGTTACTTTTTTCTGTTTTTGTCATGCTTCTTGTATTCTCTCTCACTGTTTTTTTCCAGTACCTCCCTCCTCTGTTGTTATTTATAATAAGTAGTTAAACTTATTTTTATATTTTAACACTGTACAGTACCATCTTCCACTTGAATATTTACTTCTTCATCCCCTTCTCTACTACTATTTATTAGCTCTGGCTTTCCATTGTAATCTAACTATTATTTCCTTTATTTGGCTCCTTTCCATGGAAAAAACCTTTGTTGCAGTTCTTTTGTGTCTGCTATAATAACTACATCATCAGCAAACATCATTTCCCAGAATTCTGCATTGTTCCTTACTTCTGATGGCAAAGTGTCTACAGTATAACGACAAGAAACAAGAATTCAATAGACTCAGAACAAAGCCCTGATGGAGGCCAACCTCTACAGGGTATGCTTCTGTCTCCCCATGTTTTGTTTGTATAGTGGTTCTTGTCCCCTCATACATCATCCTCTTTAAACATATTAGCATCTCCGGTGGTCCTCTATTTCTCAAAGATCAATAGACTTACCTTTTGGTACCTTATCATATGCCTTTTCAGGATTGACAAAACATATAAACTCTCTATGTTCCCTTCTAGATACTTCTCTTGGACTTGTCGTACTATAAAGATAGTTTCTAATATTCTTTCTATTATCTTGAATACAGGCTCCTAAAGCTTTATTCCTTTGTAGTTTCTACAGTTTAACATATTTCCTCTCCTCAAAATACCTTCCCAGGCTGTTAATAAATGGGGTTTATTGGCATGAGTGGTAGGATATGTAGAAATGACAGGCAGTTCTATGTAAAGTATGATGTAGTTGGTTATATCTTGGTAGACACAGATTTCTATAATATAGCAACAAATATAAAGAGAGCACTAAATGGATACAACAAATTGACTGGTTGAATGACTAAACAGAACTGGCGTATTGACAGTTATCAGCCTTTTATATAGACATAGGGAACATACCAGAGTCATACCAAATCATATGGACTCCTCTACTTGTAAACAAACCCTCTACCAGAAAGGTCACCACAGTTCTGGAAACATCCAGCAAGGTCTGTGTACAGTACCTACATAGATCATTAATACAGTCCCCTTGCAGTTTCTTTACATCCAAGATGTTTTCTAAATGTTTATCATCCACTCCTTGGCTAGATTTCCCAACACCTTAGTTATCTCTATCGTTTCTCTTGTCACAGTGTTTACTTTTCCTTTCACAGCATTCTCAACTTCACTCTATGCGTAAACATTTTCTAGTTCTTCATACTCATTCTCATTATTTAATAGTTGTGAAAAATAGTCTTTCAATCTTCTCTTGACTTCCTCTTCCTCGTTTAAGATATTTCCATTTCTATCTTTTATATTTATAACTCTCCTACATCTTGCTTGTCTTTTCTTCTCTCTTCTGTAATTCTGTATATTATCTTTTTCCTTCCAGTGCTCCCATAATCTTATACCACTCTCTCCTGGCTACTCCTTTTGCAATCGATACTATTCTTACTGTATCCCTCTTTATCCGTCTATATTCCTCACAAGTTTCGTTATTGTTATCATCTTCCCACCTCCTCATGGCCATACTGTTTTTCTTCATGGCTGTTTAAAACTCTTGATTTCACCATCTGTTTTTCAGTTGCTGTTTATCCCTTGTCCTCCAAAACATACCTGATACTACTGGCACTACACTATTGTTATTTCACTCTCTAGGTTCAAATATAAAGAGTGGCATTTCGGTGATAGAATTTACGGGCTACCAACGCAAAGAACCCATGGTCTGCCTAGATGCGGGCCAATCTTAATCGCATTACATCTTTAATAGAAGCTAAGTCTACAACGGTTTTTTTTTTTTTCGAATTTAGGCTTCTTGAAGACAAAAGGAAGCTTCCCCGGTGGTAATATGGGATTAATGGATCAGCAAGCAGCACTAAATTGGGTCCAGAAAAATGTAGTCGCATTTGGAGGCAATGCTCATCAAGTGATTCTAGCGGGAGAAGATGCTGGTGGTGCAGCTGCTATATACCATATGCTGTCGCCATTGTCAGAAGGTTGGTACGAAATTTGTCTCTGTCATTTCACGGTTTGTTTTTAAATTTGTCTGTGTTGGATCACAGTTTGTTATACAAAGAAATGTGATGATTCAAGTTGGGCTACAATTATAGAACAATAATTCATAGAATTCATAGTTGTTCCGGCGCAACATACACACCTTCCGCTCTTTACTGTAGAGTATTTATTTTGGAGAAGCTAATACAAGCCGATAAGCTTTTTCCAGGGTATAACTACCCACTGCTAGTTAGCAGGGGGAGGAGCACGGTGGGCTAGCCACCTGCTCCCACCAGAAATAGCGACTAACCGTTACTTTTTAATTTGGCTCGGTGGACTGCAAACATGTCTCACTCACCCGATAACAAACAGTAAAATTTCCCAACTGGCTTAAAGCTAAACTTTTCTATATCTTTTCGTGTTTGTCCGGGCACAGAGGGGTGCCGGTGCGGCACCTTCATGTCGATGAAGGAGACAGATTCTCATGGTCTCTGTCCTGCATGCTGAGGCCATCCGTGCACGCAGGAGTCTCCTTGTCCAGTGTATAGGGAGTATTCACCCTCCCAGTTGTTAAGGTTTAGCAGACAGAAGAAAAAGAAGGCTAAAAGAGATTCATTCCCCTTGAAGTCAGCCTTGAATGGGAAGAAGACTCTCCGACTTTCTCCCCCGTATCAATCTCACCATTCCGATTCTGCTCGAATGTCTTCCCATTGGGGCCGTTTGAGTACGAGTGGCACACAGGTACACTGGTTTAATAATGTTTTGTGTGAAAAACTTTATTAATTTTTTTTATACTTAGTAGCCTTAAGTCCCTCTTGAAATGTCGTAAGTAATCTGCAATATATTTTCTGTTTTTCCTAACTGGTAACTGGCAGCACGCCCTTCACCCAGTTTGGAACTATGAAGATAAAGAAAGTACCTACTGAGAATTTTGCTTAAGTCAGAGCAACTTTTATTGTGCCCCCAGTTGAGAAACTTGCTGATATAACAGATGACTCACTCGTCTTCTAGACTGTAGTTGTTGGTGTCATGGTTCTAATGGTGTTGTAAGCAAACCACACTCTTATATAGACTGTATATATGATTATTTCTTGATTGTAATATTTTTCCTCGAGATATGAATGTAGGATCACACTATTTGAGACAAGAATAAGTAGAACATGTGATGAAATAATGTTTGAAGCTGAATACCATTTACTCTTAAATATTTTTTTATTACATAATGATGCTTATCACTGACAGGCATTTTCTCATCTTAGAGTAATTGCCTCCTTTCATAGTGACATTTTCCATGAATAACATTTCATATATTCGTCCCCAGAAACAAGAGAGCACAAAGTGACAGAAGAAGTTCAGGGACAGTCAAACTTTAAGTGCAGTCAGTGTCTAGACCCTATTGACTGGTTACCCAGATAATGTTGCAGAGTGCTTCTTTTAAGTTTGAAGTGTTCTCAGGTTACAAGCTTGGAACAGTGCCACTGAAGGATTTGGACTTCTCTGAAGGGACTATGTTTTGATGTATTTTTTTTGTGAGAAAATCTATATCACAAACTTAATGGCCTTGTTAAACCTTACTCAAGTGTCTTTCCTAAGGATTTAAAGGAGTAAAGGGATTTTGACAAAGGAAAAATCTATTTCTGGGGAGATACCTGTGACGCCCGGTGAAAAGGGTCCTTCTTTACACTTGGTACTACGAAAGAACTCTGAAGGAGAACTCCCAGAGGGATGAAGAATAAGTCGTGTGGGGAGAGCCGAAGCCGGAGTCCAAGTGCAAGGGACCGCCGAGGGGACGAAACCCTGCCGGAGGAGTGCACAAGAATAACAGGAAAGGTACGCGTTCCCGGCTCATGGTATGGAACTCATGGCGGAGTTGGATAGAGGTTCAGACCCAGCTCCCAAGGCCGTAGCGGGGAGAGGATGGAACAAGGGGAGGGGGAACTAATGGTGGCTCTGGGCCAGCCAAAAAACCAATACAATAGACTCACACATGACAGGACCTATTTAGCAAACACTAGTGACAAATAAATTAAAAGTAACCATAGGAAAACAGTAAATAATAAAATTAATGCGTAATTCCCGCAAGGGGAGAGAGAGAGAGAGAGAGAGGAACCACCCGTGATTGTATGAACAGAAAACGGGAACTCCAGCCTCTCGTACTATGGATAACTAAAATGAATGGGAGAGAGAGAGAGGGAGACACGTGACTGGATGAACAGAAAACGGGAACTCCAGCCTCTCTCTCTCGTGGTTTCTACGGCAAAAACTAAAACGAACCTTAAATAAAATACACATAATAGTCCATGATCAAAACAAAACATAAATAGGAAGGAACGAAGAATAGCGAAACGAGAACGCAAAAGAGTGAAACAGGCGAAAATATAATAGCACCAAAAGGTAATCCATCCATCCATATACCAAGGCACTTCCCCCAATTTTGGGGGGTAGCCGACACCAACAATGAAACAAAACAAAAAGGGGACCTCTACTTTCTATGTTCCTTCAGCCTAATCAGGGACTCAACCGAGTTCAGCTGGTACTGCTAGGGTGCCACAGCCCAACCTCCCACATTATCCACCACAGATGAAGCTTCATAATGCTGACTCCCCTACTGCTGCTACCTCCGCGGTCATCTAAGGCACCGGAGGAAGCAGCAGGGCCTACTGGAACTGCGTCACAATCGCTCGCCATTCATTCCTATTTCTAGCACGCTCTCTTGCTTCTCTCACATCTATCATCCTATCACCCAGAGCTTTCTTTACACCATCCATCCACCCAAACCTTGGCCTTCCTCTTGTACTTCTCCCATCAACTCTTGCATTCATCACCTTCTTTAGCAGACAACCATTTTCCATTCTCTCAACATGGCCAAACCACTTCAACACATTCATATCCACTCTAGCTGCTAACTCATTTCTTACACCCGTTCTCTCCCTCACCACTTCGTTCCTAACCCTATCTACTCGAGATACACCAGCCATACTCCTTAGACACTTCATCTCAAACACATTCAATTTCTATCTCTCCATCACTTTCATTCCCCACAACTCCGATCCATACATCACAGTTGGTACAATCACTTTCTCATATAGAACTCCCTGCCCAACCCTCTATTTTTTACTACTCCCTTAACTGCCCCCAACACTTTGCAACATTCATTCACTCTGACGTACATCTGCTTCCACTCCACCATTTGCTGCAACAACAGACCCCAAGTACTTAAACTGATCCACCTCCTCAAGTAACTCTCCATTCAACATGACATTCAACCTTGCACCACCTTCCCTTCTCGTACATCTCATAACCTTACTCTTACCTACATTAACTCTCAACTTCCTTCTCTCACACACCTTTCCAAATTCTGTCACTAGTCGGTCAAGCTTCTCTTCTGTGTCTGCTACCAGTACAGTATCATCTGCAAACAACAACTGATTTACCTCTCATTCATGGTCATTCTCGCCTACCAGTTTTAATCCTTGTCCAAGCACTCGAGCATTCACCTCTCTCACCACTCCATCAACATACAAGTTAAACAACCACGGCAACATCACACATCCCTGTCTCAGCCCCACTCTCACCGGAAACCAATCACTCACTTCATTTCCTATTCTAACACATGCTTTACTACCTTTGTAGAAACTTTTCACTGCTTGCAACAACCTTCCCCCAACTCCATATAACCTCATCACATTCCACATTGCTTCCCTATCAACTCTATCATATGCTTTCTCGAGATCCATAAACGCAACATACACCTCCTTACCTTTTGCTAAATATTTCTCGCATATCTGCCTAACTGTAAAAATCTGATTCATACAACCCCTACCTCTTCCAAAACCACCCTGTACTTCCAAGATTGCATTCTCTGTTTTATCCTTAATCCTATTAATCAATACTCAACCATACACTTTTCCAACTACACTCAGCAAACTAATACCTCTGAAATTACAACACTCATGCACATCTCCCTTACCCTTATATAGTGGTACAATACATGCACAGACCCAATCTACTGGTACCATTGACAACACAAAACACATATTAAACAATCTCACCAACCATTCAAGTACAGTCACACCCCCTTCCTTCAACATCTCAGCTTTCACACCATCCATACCAGATGCTTTTACTACTCTCGTTTCATCTAGTGCTCTCCTCACTTCATCTATTGTAATCTCTGTCTCATTCTCATCTCCCATCACTGGCACCTCAACACCTGGAACAGCAATTATATCTGCCTCCCTATTATCCTCAACATTCAGCAAACTTTCAAGATATTCCGCCCACCTTTTCCTTGCCTCCTCTCCTTTTAACAACCTTCCATATCCATCTTTCACTGTCTCTTCAATTCTTGCGCCAGCCTTCCTTACTCTCTTCACTTCTTTCCAAAACTTCTTCTTATTCTTTTCATATGACTGACCCAATCCCTGACCCCACCTCAGGTCAGCTGCCCTCTTTGCCTCACGTACCTTGCGCTTTACTTCCACATTTTTCTCTCTATACTTTTCATACTTCTCTATACTATTACTCTGCAGCCATTCTTCAAAAGCCCTCTTTTTCTCTTCCACTTTTACCTTCACTCCTTCATTCCACCATTCACTGCCCTTCCTCATGCTGTCTCCAACAACCATCTTGCCACATACATCACTTGCAATCCCAACAAAATTTTCTTTCACTAACTTCCACTCCTCCTCTAAATTACCAGTTTCTCTTACTCTCACCTCGTCATATGCCATTTTCAACCTTTCCTGATATTTACTTTTTACCCCCGGTTTTATTAGCTCTTCAACCCTCACTACCTCCCTTTTACATCCACCTACTCTATTCCCCCACTCTTTTGCTACAACTAATTTTCCTTCCACCAAAAAATGATTAGACATACCATTAGCCATACCCCTAAACACGTCTTTCAATCTTCCAAACATTCTTTTAGTTATCAACACATAATCCATTAATGCCCTTTCTACTACTCTTCCATTTGCCACTCTTACCCATGTATACTTATTTTTATCTTTCTTTTTAAAGAAGCTAGCACTTATTACCATCTCTTGTCCAAAAGGTAATAACTCAACTATAATAAAGCCCCGAACGCTATTCTTCGTTCGCCTAGAATATGGACTCGTAAGTGATAAAAAGTACCAAGATTAATGAAATATGGTTCAAACTATAAAAATATATGGCACACTGCCAGGAGTATATAAAAGATAATGAACCTAAGTGACAAAAGTACCAAACGGGCAAAACAAGATAACAGAGACGTAATAACGTAAACAATAACAATGGCTGCCAACGCCGTGGAAGGCAAAAAGCCGGTCGCACTAAAAACACTAAAAATGGTGTGAGTGTACAGATATGATTGAATGATTTTCGTTATATAGCGCTGAATGGCCTTTGATCCCCCAGTGCTTGGCTTAATGCCTAAATCCTATATTCAATCAACTAAAAACACTAAAAAGAATTAAGTTAACACTAGCCCGGTACTAAAAAATCTGTCAAAAACAACGGATTTTGAGCGAAGCGAAAAATCTATTTTTGGGTGAGATAGCCATGGCGTCCTGATGGAAGGTTCCTTTTTGGTAGCTTCCTTGGGTATATAACTACTAAGATATTCCCAGAGAATTTAACCACAGGTTATCACAGAATTCTAGCTTCTGGAGCGAGTATCCTAAAGGTTTCCCTTTAAGACATCGTATATCAACAGGGGACGCATGTATTAACGCGCCACATAGCTATCTGCACCCCATACAGAGTTAACACTTCGATATGGAGGGACGGAGAATAGCTGGGGAGCTGTTCCACAGCTAATCTCGTCCGTGGCTACTTTTGGTACTCGAGACGTAAACTAACGGGCGCCATTGCTAAATGACGTCACGTCCGTCCTCATCCTTCATTTAGTAGCTTGCCTTACTAGTCGGACTTTTCCCTGTGTGATCTTTATCGACTTGCATCTTAGCCATGTCTCTACCCTCGGCCTCGCCTTCTTCTGGAAAGTTGAGTACAAGGTTCCAGTATTGTTTAAATAAGCTCTGACCGTAAAGTAACTTTTACTTTTCGAGATATTTGATGTTTTGTGGCAGAGCTGTGCCTCGACCGGACCGGCCTTTTATGGCGTCACTGTTGTTTTGCATGCCTTATTTAGATAGCCTCAACAGCATTTTCCGGCCTCATTAACTAATCGATACTATTAGTTATTTAGTCTTCATAGCTAGGAACTTTTATATCGTGTTTTGACGCTTTATTATCGGTCATCAACTGACCCCATACCAGTTGGCTAGTATAGCCCCTAGGCCAGAGCGCCTATATCAGTGTTCATGCATGATATTTATCAGTGATCCTAGGTTTATTTATGAAGATAGTGGCATTATTTTACAATACTATTGACTGTGATGCAAGTGTTTTCGCCTTCAGGGACCATATAAGGGACAGGTTAGATAGTGTGTCTTTCTAACCTAACCTACAAGTAGGACCCCTATATGCTTCCTTCATCCCCTGCCTTAGGGCATCCCCTCTGTGTAGCCTTGCTCCCCCTACCACGTAAGGGGATCAAGCTCATATCAGAGTATTATATCGCTTCTCTGTCCTCCCTAAGGGAATGATCCCCCCTTAGGGTTGCGTCCGAGAATGAGGAACAGCTAGTCCTTCCTCTATTGCTGGGGCTAGGTCTCCGACCTTCCCTGCAATAGCGATACGTCTTCCATCCTTCCTAGTTCAGGGTGTAACATCCCTGCTCTAGGTTAGGTTTTGGAGAGGTTAGTTCTGTACCTTGCTGAAACGATACCCATGCACCGTTTTCAGACAGGCTGCCTTACCTTAGGCTAGGGAGTGTCCTCCCTTCCTTGGTGGCCGCTCTGGTACAGAACCTCCTCCACAGAAGACCCTTCTCTTCTCCCCTCCCCACCTATCTCTTGTATGGCCTAGCCTATACTTAGGTTAGTCTATACCCATCTGTCCCCTGTCCTACAACTCCTCCTTAGGGTGGAGTGATAGGGCTACCTTGAGCTCCTGTGTGCAGTCCGCTCTGGTACGTATACCCTTCATAGTGTCCTATGGGGTTAACCACTGGATGCATTCTGTCTACAGGGGTTCTCCCCCCTCTTGGGTGTTCCCTGCCCTCCCTTGGGCTCCCTTAGCTCCCGGTCCTCTGCGGCCCCTGGTGCAGGAGCAAGAAGAGCTTCGGCCATGATGAAAAACTTCACGAAACAGTGAAAAACCAAGCAGCATAAAAATGAAGAATACGGCGCTTACGAAGTCCAACAGAAGGGTGAAGTACAGATGTCGCTAGTGTCGGGCGTCGGTAGAGTGGCTCAGGTAAGGTAGCTAGGGCCTCTGTTACGGCCCTTCCCTTTGATGAAGGAATTATCTAAATGGAAGTCAGCCTGTGAATAGGGGCCGCAATAGTGTAATTGTGATCAAACATGACAAAGGTTCGTGTGCAAAAGGCCTCAGCCGGAGTCTGAGTGCCGGATTTCACCGTTGCACTCCAAATATCTGACTAGTTCTCACCTAATGAGTATCCATTATAGCGGAGTATAACTCAAGGCGGAGCTAAGGATGTCGGCATAAAACGACCCCAATTAATGACTCATACACTAACGTACCTATTAATAGTGCTAGCTATATTAACAGTAACCACATCAATAAAACGTGTATAACATTAAACGTACTATCATCAACTCGGATAATAAGAGGAGGCCTGAATAACTCGTGATCGTATCAAAACGGAAAACGGGAAATTCACCTCTCTTACTCGAGCTAATAAAGAAAACGAGAGAAGGGATAACTCCTATCTGTAGAACAGGAAACGAGCACTCTATGCTCTCGCTCTCAAGGTTACATAATTAAAAACTAACATCACACAATATAAGAAAAATAATAAAATTGATTGCTTTTTTCTTAGTAATTGTAATAACCAAGAACGAAGAATAACGACAACGTAACAAATAAACAAGGATATAGTCTAAATCGAGCCTTCCTGAGGCGAGTACAAAACTAACAGACTAAATCGCTATTCTTTAAATCGCTATTCTTCGTAGGTCCAAATTGGACTTGCAAGCAAATAAATACCATAGTAAAAACTAATAATAATCAATGATAATACCAATGGTCATAAAACGTAAGTGATATAACCTAGATGACAGAGTACCAGATGGGCAATAATAACTTGAAAATATACCGAAGCGAACATAACCCAAAATGGCTGCCGATACCTCGACAGGACAATCGCTTCCAAAACTAAAAACCACCATACTGGAAACAGAACAAAAACCCGGTACTGCAATAAGCTGGCAAAACAAACTATGGTACTTAACATTGGTAAGGGTGAAGTAGCAACGTCAGTCATGTTGAAATAATGAGAAACTTCGAAAAACACTGTGCAAAAACAATCTCAACTTGCGAGCAAGTCCAAAATCAGAAGGATGACCTGGTGAGCGCAAGTGGTAGGTGTCGGTAGGGTAACCCAACTGTATTCTCTAGGGCCTGTCACGGCCCTCCCCTTTGATGAAGGGATTATCTAAATGGAAGACAGCCTGTGAATAGTGGTTTACACACGCCCTTGTTAGATATACGACACCAACAAGGTGCTCGCGCGAGGGTTGTAACCTCTGCATTCCATGCTTTTATCTTTCTCTAGTATATTTGGAAGATTTATATTAGAAAAGAAGGACTTTCACCGGGCATCACAGGTCTCTCCCCAGAAATAGATTTTTCCTTCGTCAAAATCCCTTTTTATTATCATAACCAGCAACTAAATATGATGGTATGAATCATGCAGAATTGTTTTAATGTCCCTGAAATTTAGTCCATTGGAATTAATTTTGAGGGGAATGATGATGAAGTAAGAAATCAGGTTTTATCTTTAAAAAGAAAAATTCTTAAACATAAGTGCATGGATAAGATAAGCCTTTTAAATCTTATTTACCTTTTTTAAGTGTAAATTCATATTTCACGTTTTATATTTTAAAGAAGAGTTTCATTTACAGATTCTGTTTTCCCTTCCACATTTCACGTACTATAGATCTGTTATTTCTTTTCATGCCAAAATAATTTCTTAGTTACATTTATATTGTTAATTAGGATATAAAACATTTTGTCACTGGAGATATTGAACATTTAGCATGAAAGTAACAAAATGTGCACTTTTTTCTGCTGTGGAAGATTTAATTCATTTAAGTATACCAAGTAATCTCAGGGTATTGACTTCTTTCAAATTATATGTTTTTGCAATGGGCTTATTATTTTTATTGCAAGTCTGAGCATTCCCTTTTTATTTGTAATGAAGTATCAATCTTGGAAGTTTAAGTAAATTTTGTAACTGAATTTCAGGGTTGTTCCATGGCGTGATTTCGTTTTCTGGATCGCCACTTGCACCATGGGCGTACATGAAGCACGAGCATCGTTTTAACCTTATGGTTGCTAATGTTGTGAAGTGCCCATCATACGATCCAGACCTCATGGTGAAATGCTTTCAAGAAACTGATGTCTTTGAGCTGTTGAATGTTGTTCAAATGTTAATGGAGGTTAGTAGCTGATTTTTTTATATAATTAAAAAACTAATGATTATAATTATGGATTCGCAAGACTTGAGAATTTTAGATGCGTTATTGTATTTTTGTTGAGTTATTTTACCATTCACATATCAGACTAGGGATTTACACATCAAAATACAGTAGCCCAAAAAGACACCGAAGCCATCACCATTTTAAATAGGTATGAAAGGAAATTGATAAGTTTTGGTCTTATCAATTACATTTTTAAGAATGCACACAGCAGCAGGTGGTGCTGCTGCAGCCAGAGTGTTTTGGATTAATTAACAAGCAGTTATTCGTAAGTGAAGCCTTTCCAACTTAGCAGACAGATTTTTAGAAGGAATTTATCCTCAAGGATAAATGCAGAAAGAAAAGATACCTCTTGAGATTACAAAAATTGGGAGGGATTTAATATTGCACCGTAATTTAGCTAGTTTTACGATATGCATAGGACAGGGGAGGTTTCTAGCAAATTGTGTGTGCAGATAATTTCAGTACCGTTTCTAAGAAATTAGATAGGGCATTTGATACCTCGATTTGGAATAAACTTAATCTTACAGTAAATGTTGAAATTTTATGCATCAGAATGTTAAATAAAGCTGAATTTATGGTTAAAAGTTAAAAATTTAGGTCTGTATTTTGATCTAAAAAAAAAAAAGGATTTCTGCTTTGACAGACCAAGTTATTAGAAGTAAGAATTTGTTTAACCTTCAAGATATATCATCCATTGGTCTTAGATAATTACAAAAATATAATGACATCAAAATTATGAACGTGGATAAGAGAGAGCGAGTACTAGTGATGAAGTCATAGGATTAGGATACCATTTCAAAGTTTGCTGACTTTTAAGAGTAGCAGATCCTTACTAAAACTCCATTGTAGGCTACAAAATATTCTGACTGTACAAATAAAAGTTAACAATGAAGTACGTAATATTGTTTATAAGTAGACAAAATCCAGCACAATATATCAGTTATTCCAACAATAATACAAACCAATGCTATTTATAAGGGATATTACTTTCAGCGAAGCTGAAAGACGAACCATAAGACTAGCGAGGGTTAACTACCCACCTGCTAGTTAGCGGGATGAGTTTGGGAGATTGGCGTGGGGTAGTTTGCTACCCTGCTCACTCACACATCTTGGCTGAGTAACCAATGTTAATTTTTGGCTCAGTGAGAGTAGACATTCATGTCTCTCCGTCTTAATTTTTCTGGCCATTGGACTTATTTTTTATTTGTATACCTCTGCAGGCAAAGGTTGTACAGATTGATATAGGAAGAAATTACATCTTTTGTTCTCTTTACTTGCCTCCAAATGACAATATCTCATATGATAATTTAGTAGAGGTGATTCAACAACTCCTTCAACCTTTTCTCTTACTGGGGGATTTGAATGGTAGACATCCTTTATGGGGCGATGGTTTAGCAAACACAAGGTGCAATAATATTTCATCAATTGTGGAAAATGAAGATGTGGGCTTCCTTAACACAGGAGAACCCACACACTTTCACGTTCAGACAGGTACCCTTTCATGCACTGACCTTTCAGTTGCAAGCTCTAACTGCCTTCTTAGTTTTGAATGGAGAACATTAGGTGATTGACATACTATTGATCATGCTCCAATTATTATAAATACAAACAATAATGCACCTTTACAGAGATCGCCATGATGGAACCTTGACAAGGCATACTGGAATAAATTTTGTGAGCCAAGTGAAATTGAAGGGTATGCAGCACAATTTGAAAGTGTAAATGATGCCATAGACTTACTGAATGGAACTCTTCATACAGCAGGAGTCCATAAAATTCCAAAAACCACAGGGTTATTCAAATGGCAACCAGTTCCCTGGTGGGTCTTCAGAACTAACTGCCGTGTGAATAAGAAAATCTTTGACTCGATTGCATAGGCACCATACAAGGAGAACTTGATAATATATAAGAAATGTAGAGCACAGTTCCATCGTGCAATGAAAGAAGCTAGGTGCCAGTCTTGTCATCATTTGTTTCCTCTATCAATAGTAAAACACCACCATCTGTATGGAGGAAAGTGAAAAAGATAGCAGGCAAATTTACCCCCAACCCACCACCTGTGTTGAGGGTAAATGGTCACTATATGACTGGAGCAACTGAAGTTAGCAATGCTGCAATGCTTGGCTGAACATTACTCCACTGTATCGTGCAAGTGTGTTACATTCCTGGTTATCACTATAGAAGCATTGAAGAACGAATATTGTTACATTTCACAACAGAAAAGGAGGAATCTTACAATGCTCTTTTTAATAAAAAGGAATTTGATTCCACAATTGCTACGTGCGATGATACAGCCCCTGGACCCAATGACATTCCATATGCAATGCTTAAACATGTACCTGTAAATACTGAGTTATTTATTCTAAGCATTATTTACAGAGTATGGCATAATCATAGTTATCCAAATGTTTGTTATCTAGCCATTATTTTAGCGTTTTTTAAAATCCCGTAAGGATAAGTTTTTAGCAGCAAACTATTGACCAATTGCATTGACATCTTGCTTATGTAAGATCATGGAGAAGATGGTCAATGTAAGACTGGTGTAGTACATGGAGAAGAAAGGTATTTTATCACCTATCTATTGTGGTTTTAGAAAAATGCACTCGACAACTGATGTGTTGTTACGACTGGAATCCTCTATTTGTGAAGCCTTTGCTTCCAAACAGCACCATGTAACAGTCTTTTTTACCTTGAAAAGGCATATGATACTGCATGGAGATATGGTATACTTAAAACCATTCATAATTTTGAATTGAGAGGAGAGCTACCTTTGTTCATTCAAGCATTTGTATCACATAGATATTTTCAAGTTAGAGTAGGTAAAACTCTGTTGGAGAAGAAATGTTAAGAAGTAGTTCCCAGGGTAGTTTGCTGAGTGTAACCTTACTTGCATTAGCCATTAATGGGATATCCTCGGTCATTCCCCAAGATATTCTCTCAACTACTGTATATATGTAGATGATCTCTAAATCATTTGCTGGAGCTAGAATGGCAATGGTTGAGGGAAAATTATAACTCTCAATTGAAAAAATTATCCAGTGAGCTGATATGAATGGATTTAAGTTTTCGACAAGCAAACCTGTTGTTGTCCATACTGTCTTATTCAGGTTGTACATCCAGACCTGGATATATACATCAAAGGTCAATGGATCCCATGTATAAGTGAAGCTACATTTTTAGGGTTAGTATTTGAATGTAGGCTTACATAGGTTCTTCACTTGAAAGTGTGGTGGGATGTTGCAACAACCCCCACACCCTGAATCACTCTACCAGACAATTGTCTCTGCAACACAAACTTTCCCCTTACTTTATCAACTGGACTCTTGGACAGAAGGAAAATTGAAACAAAACATAACCTTAAAGCTATATTTCCTTACAAACTAAAATAATTAATACCAAAAGCATCCACAATCAAAATACTTAAAACTAATCAAACTTAATATTAAATATGCAAAAAATGTAATACCATTCAAATAAAACCAACAAAAAAAAAAAAACACCTGACAAAACTTAAACTTGAACCACACACCAACACCAAATACGTATTTTTAAATATTTAACTTAGCCGGTGAATATATAATAGCTGACGTCTCCGGCGGCTCGACAGAAAAACACAAAAACTCGCGAGCGATCGCTATGAAGGTTGCGGGTGTGCCCACCAGCGCCAACTATCGGCCAGATACCGCATATACATGTAAACAGCTCCAGTTCTTCTCTGTCGGTCTGATCGACAAGTTGATTCCATTACTCGCTGTTAACCTGGAGTTTTTCAACAGTCTTGGTGAAGTACTTCTTTTTGGTTTGAGCTTTCGCAGTGCAGGTGTTTTATCTTCAACTTAAACTCTTGAACTCTTTTTTGGACAGATTTAATTGTTGATGACTTTGGATTGTTTTTGGACTTTCTTTGACTTTTCAAAATGGCTGACCCTTCTCCAATTCCTAAATTTCGTAAATGTAATGCTAGGGATTGTAATAAACGTCTTCCAAAGGCCTCTCTCGACCCACATACTGTGTGTTCTAATTGTCGGGGTAAAACCTGTCAATTAGGAGATCGGTGTGATGAGTGCGTGGTCCTTTCGGAATTCGATTGGCTTGAGTTTGACAAGTATTCTCGTAAGCTAGAGAGAGATAGGGTGAGGAGAAGTTCCTCTAGATCGTTAGAAATTTCCTCCTCCCATGCCCCTGAACCTAATCCTTCCCCAGTAGTAGTTGTGCCTGAACCCTCTACTAGCACTCATGAACCATCAATGCGGGATATGTTACGTGCCATTCAAGCTTTGGGCGAGAGAGTTGAGTCGTTAGCTACGGACCGTAATCAACTCATGGCGGATGTAAAAGAGTTAAAGTGTCAGAGTGCCACATTAGAAAATCGTGGGGAGAAAGTGATTAGTGCGCAAAGTGTTATCAGTGTTGCGACCGAGGGTTCGTCTGTTCGTGCCTGTCGTTCGCCTAGTCCGAGACCTCTTGCAAGCTCCCATGCCCCAGGGAGAAGTAATGTCGTAGGACTTATGGGTTCGAGAGGCTTTAACCAACGAACAGACGTTCCCTCTATGGTTTCAGGCGTGTCTCGTCAAGACCTCCCCTACCATAAGATGAGCGAAACAGTTTTCTCCTCGTCATCCGAAGGCTTATCGCGTAAGAAACCGTGGAGCAAGGTTTCGAGACCCTTAAAGCGAAAGTCAGTCCCTTCAGGACAGGTCTAGCATCCTGGTTGTAGCCATTGGGACAGCTCTGACTCTGTGCAGTCATCGGAAGACTGCTCGCCGCCTAAACAGAAGCGTAACACAGGCTCCGAGAGTCTTAGTGTAGGCAATGTTTTGCAGTCACAGACGTTACCCTCGTCTCTTACCGCACCCATTCCCGTTTATCCTAAATGGGTTGTACTGCAAGACATGCAGAATAAGCTTGCCTCT
This sequence comes from Palaemon carinicauda, assembly GCF_036898095.1. Lineage (NCBI taxonomy): Eukaryota > Metazoa > Arthropoda > Malacostraca > Decapoda > Palaemonidae > Palaemon > Palaemon carinicauda. Next base: position 21,223,683 of record NC_090740.1, on the reverse strand, counting down.
CTTATGGAGGACTATTCTGCTGAGCAGGTTCACGATGATCCTCGCCGCTTAGCTGATCGAGATCCTGGCCGTCAGCCGCCCAAACGAGCCTTTGCTCGTCCTGTTGACGTTGACGTTACAAAGTCACGTCAGTCACGTTTTGTAGAGCCTCACTCGTTGCAGTCCCGTGTTGACTTTCAGCCGCTTGTGGACGTTCAGCCGCTGCCGCATGCTCGTGTTGACGTTCAGGACGTTCGCCAACCAGCGAAGTTGACTTGTTTTGACGTTGAGCGTCAAGCACCGCAGTCAAGAGTTGTTTTGACTGCTCAGTCTAGGCAGTCAAGGCAGTCTCGAGTTGACGTCGAGCGTCCTCCCGCTCCTGTTGTTGTTGCTAGTCAGTCTGTTAAGCAGTTACATGACGTAGCGTCCTGGACGGCTACTGATGCTCCCGTGCGTGTGGACCCTGCTTGTCAAGCATTGCCACCAAGGCAGGTCTCTCCCTTGCTTGAGACTCATCAGTTGTCGGACGAAGCTCCTTCAGATGAGGACGTTGCTGATCCTCATCCTGATGATAATCCTTCAGATGTAGATGAACCTAAGACTGTTCCTCCTTCGATGGATTTTAAGAAGATCATGTTGATTTTCAAGGAGCTTTTTCCAGATCACTTTGTTGCTGTTGCTCCTCGTTCGCCTCCGTCTGAGTTTGCTCTAGGCTTAGCTGCTACCAAGCCAGCCTTTACTAAGCTAGTGCTTTCTCGCTCTTCTAAGAGGGCTTTACGTCTTCTAGGCGACTGGTTGGATACCAGGAGGAGTTTGGGGAAGACGGCCTTTGCCTTCCCACCTTCTAAGCTTGCTTCTAGATCGAGCGTCTGGTATGACACGGGAGAAGTTCTCGGCTTGGGAGTCCCTGCCTCTGCCCAGGGTGACTTCTCAAGCCTCGTAGACTCTCCCCGTCGCCTGGCCATGAGACGCTCGAAGATTTGTTGGTCCTCCTCGGACCTTGACCATCTACTTAAAGGCGTATACAGGGCCTTTGAAGTGTTTAACTTTCTTGACTGGTCATTAGGAGCATTAAGTAGGAAGATCTCGTCTGCCGACCAAGATGTTTCCTTACTTATCATGTCCTGTATGGACAAAGCCATCCGCGATGGCTCCAATGAGCTCGCCTCCACCTTTACGTCGGGAGTCTTAAAGAAGAGAGAAACCCTTTGCTCTTTCCTTTCGGCAGGAGTTACTCCCTGTCAGAGATCGGAACTGCTATTTGCTCCCTTATCAGCGGCTTTGTTTCCACAACAGCTGGTTAAGGATATAGCGGCTTCGCTTGTGCAGGACACACATGACCTGATGGCGTCCTCTGCTCGCAAAGGGGCTCCTTCTTCATCCTTTGCTGTGAGACCCAGGATCGAGACTCCTGCGTCTAGATTTATCCCGCCCTTTCGTGGCAGAGCTCCCAGCAGTGGTGGCTCTCGTGCCGAGGGAAAGAGAGGTAAGAAGAGAGGAGCCAAGTCCTCCCGTGGCAGAGTCTGACTGCCCACAGCCTCAGACAGCGGTAGGTGCCAGATTGAAGAGCTTCTGGCAGGCCTGGGAGAAGAGGGGTGCAGACCAAGAGTCTGTTCTGTTGCTCAAAGAGGGGTACAAAATACCGTTTGTACGCAAACCTCCTCTAGTAACAACTCCCATAGACCTCTCTCCCAGGTACCGAGAGGAGTCAAAGAGACAAGCCCTAAATCAAGAAGTGTGTCTGTTGCTAGAGAAGGGAGCGGTGGTGAAAGTCTCGGACCTTCAGTCACCGGGGTTTTACAACCGTCTCATCCTAGTCCCAAAGCATACAGGAGGTTGGAGGCCAGTGCTAGACGTCAGTGCGCTCAACGTTTTTGTTACAAAAACAAAATTCACGATGGAGACCACGAAGTCCGTCTTAGCAGCGGTCAGAGAGGGAGACTGGATGGTCTCTCTCGACCTACGAGATGCGTACTTCCACATTCCTATACACCCGGATTCCCAACCGTTTCTGAGGTTTGTTTACAGGAATGTGGTGTACCAGTTTCGAGCCCTGTGCTTTGGCCTCAGTCCTGCTCCTCTCGTGTTTACGAGGCTCATGAGGAATGTGGCAAAATTCCTCCATCTATCGGGAATCCGAGCCTCCCTGTACTTGGACGACTGGCTTCTCAGAGCATCGTCCAGTCATCGCTGTCTGCAGGATCTACATTGGACGTTGGGTCTGGCCAAGGAGTTGGGACTTTTGGTCAACTTAGAAAAGTCCCAACTGATCCCATCCCAGACTATTCTATATTTGGGGATGGAGATTCGCAGTCCAGTTTTTCGGGCTTTTCCGTCTGCCACCCGAATAGAACAAGCCCTGCTCAAAGTCCAACTAATGCTGAAAAGAGAACGTTGTTCAGTCAGGAGTTGGATGAGTCTCGTAGGGACTCTCTCATCCCTGGAGCAGTTTGTCTCGCTAGGGAGACTACACCTTTGGCCTCTCCAGTTCCATCTAGCCTCTCACTGGAACAAGGGCAAGACTTTAGAGACGGTATCAATCCCAGTCTCCGAACCAGTAAAGGCATGCCTGAACTGGTGGGACAGCAATATCAGTCTGAGAGAGGGACTATCCCTAGCAGTCAAGAACCCAAACCATGTGTTGTTCTCAGACGCGTCGGATTTGGGTTGGGGTGCGACCCTGGACGGTCGGAAATGCTCAGGTTTGTGGACCTCAAGTCAGAAGAGCATGCACATCAACGGCAAGGAGCTATTAGCAGTCCACTTGGCCTTGATGAAATTCGAAAGCATTTTTCGAAACAAAGTGGTAGAGGTCAACTCAGACAACACCACAGCTTTGGCGTACATCTCCAAGCAAGGAGGCACACACTCCCACACGTTGTACGTGATCGCAAGGGACCTTCTCATATGTTGACGAGATTCATCCAGGGGGACTTGAACGTCTTGGCAGACTGTCTCAGTCGGAGGGGTCAGGTGATACCCACGGAATGGACCCTCCACAAGGACGTGTGCAAGAGTCTTTGGGCGACTTGGGGTCAACCCACCATAGACCTCTTTGCCACCTCGTTGACCAAAAGGTTACCGATCTATTGCTCACCAGTCCCAGATCCAGAGGCGATCCACATAGACGCGTTTCTACTGGATTGGTCTCATCTGGACTTATATGCATTCCCACCATTCAAGATAGTCAACAAGGTACTGCAGAAGTTCGCCTCTCACGAAGGGACAAGGTTGACGTTGGTTGCTCCCCTCTGGCCCGCGAGAGAGTGGTTAACCGAGGTACTTCAATGGCTGGTAGACATTCCAAGAAGTCTTCCTCTAAGGGTAGATCTCTTACGTCAGCCCCACGTAAAGAATGTTCATCAAAGCCTCCCCGCGCTTCGTCTGACTGCCTTCAGACTATCGAAAGACTCTCAAGAGCTCGAGGCTTTTCGAAGGAGGCAGCCAGTGCGATTGCAAGAGCTAGGAGAGCTTCTACCATCAGAGTATACCAGTCGAAGTGGGAAGTCTTTCGAGACTGGTGCAAGTCAGCATCTGTGTCCTCGTCCAGTACCTCTGTAGCCCAAATCGCAGATTTTCTTTTACATCTGAGAAATGTTCGCTCCCTCTCAGCTCCCACTATTAAGGGCTACAGGAGCGTGTTGGCTTCGGTCTTTCGACATAGAGGCTTAGATCTTTCCAACAATAAAGATCTCCAAGATCTCCTTAAGTCTTTCGAGACCTCTAAGGAACGTCGTATGGCAACTCCTGGATGGAACTTAGACGTGGTCCTAAGGTTCCTCATGTCAGACAGGTTTGAGCCATTACACTCAGCCTCCCTGAAGGATCTCACCCTCAAGACGCTTTTCCTAGTGTGCTTGGCTTCGGCTAAAAGGGTCAGTGAAATTCATGCCCTCAGTAAGAACATCGGCTTTTCTACAGAGAAAGCCACATGTTCACTTCAACTTGGTTTCCTGGCCAAAAATGAACTGCCTTCTCGTCCTTGGCCTAAGTCTTTTGATATACCTTGCCTGCCAGAGATCGTAGGCAACGAACTTGAAAGAGTGCTGTGTCCAGTTAGAGCTCTTAAGTTCTACTTAGCTCGTACTAAGTCCTTACGAGGTGGATCTGAGGCCTTATGGTGCTCAGTTAAGAAACCATCATTACCTATGTCAAAGAATGCTTTGTCATATTTTATCAGATTTTTAATCCGAGAGGCTCATTCTCACTTGAATGAAAAAGACCGATGCTTGCTTAAAGTTAAGACGCATGAAGTAAGAGCTATAGCAACTTCCGTGGCCTTTAAGCAAAACAGATCTCTGCAAAGTATTATGGACGCGACCTTTTGGAGAAGCAAATCGGTATTCGCGTCATTTTACTTAAAAGATGTCCAGACTCTTTATGAGGACTGCTACACACTGGGTCCATTCGTTGCAGTGAGTGCAGTAGTGGGTGAGGGTTCTACCACTACATTCCCTTAATTCCAATATCCTTTTAATCTGTCTCTTGAAATGTTTTTAATCTTGTTTTTGGGTTGTACGGAATGCTAAGAAGCCTTTCGCATCCTGGTTGATTTGGCGGGTGGTCAAATGTCATTTCTTGAGAGCGCCCAGATTAGGGGTTTGATGAGGTCCTGTTGTATGGGTTGCAGCCCTTAATACTTCAGCTCCTGGGAGTCTTTCAGCATCCTAAGAGGATGGCTGGGCTTCGTGAGGAAGACAGACTAACAAGGCAGAGTAATCGTCTAAGTCAACTTCCTTACCAGGTACCTATATATATTTGGGTTTTGTTATGATATAACTGTCAAAAACTCTAAGCATATACGCTGTAAACTTTATTAATTCTGGTCTCTACCCACCACCATGGGTGTGAATCAGCTATTATATATTCACCGGCTAAGTTAAATATTTGAAAATGATATTTTGATTATAAAATAAATTTTTGAATATACTTACCCGTTGAATATATAAATTAAAGGCCCCCCCTTCCTCCCCGATAGAGACCCAGCGGGATGAGAAGAACTGGAGCTGTTTACATGTATATGCGGTATCTGGCCGATAGTTGGCGCTGGTGGGCACACCCGCAACCTTCATAGCGATCGCTCGCGAGTTTTTGTGATTTTCTGTCGAGCCGCCGGAGACGTCAGCTATTATATATTCACCGGGTAAGTATATTCAAAAATTTATTTTATAATCAAAATATCATTTTTATATATATATTTTATGGACACCAACACAGTCGTCCACACACTGCCAACTGTCTTTTGCAGCCCACTACCACAGCTTTGTGGTCAACAATCCACTGGGTGGCAATTTGCCACAACTGTCTCGGTGATTAGGTGGTACTTATAATCATCATCATTATCATCATCATCATCAATTGAAAGTAAACGGGCCAGGTCATCAACAATCGTCAATCCAAAGAGCAGTCTTAAAACAACATCAATCACAGCCCAGGTCATCAACGGTTCAGCAATCCAAAAAGCAGTACAAAATCAATTCCAGGCCAGGTCAGCAACTATATAAAAGCATTCGAAAAATAACTCTCCAAAGGAGGAATCATGGCCTGCCAAAATAAAAAAAGAAAAACACTTAGGAACACTCCTAGCTAACTAAACTATCGCACTATAATCAAAGATAAATAAATTGTTCCTATCATTCACAATCACGACAAGCAAAGATAAACAAAACTGTACTTACTCAGAATATAAATAAACACTTCCACGCTGGTCGAAAAATGACTTAGAATATAATCCAGCATTCACAACAGCCTCTAGCCGCAGTCAAAATCAAAATAAGCATTCACCCAGGACATTCACCACTGTCACTGTCGTAACCTAATTAAAAACATAAACAAACAATCTCATTTATACCAACAGTCTTTCTCACAACAAACAATCGATACACACACACACACACTCTCTCTCTCTCTCTCTCTCTCTCTCTCTCTCTCTCTCTCTCTCTCTCTCTCTCTCTCTCTCTCTCTCTCTCTCTCTCTCAGGATTTGGCAAAAACAACAAAAATAAAAACAGAACAAAATTTAATCCTCCACAAAAGCACTAAAAGTAAAATGTCTTCAGCTCTGAATCTTTTAAAAGTTTTGTCCCATATATCATGGGGGCCAGACCGCAAAACTTTAAAATTATCATCATCTCATTTAGAGGAGGAGTGGAAGTTAGTCAAAGAAAATTTTGTTGGGATTGCAAGTGATTGTGTGGCAAGAAGTTTGTTGGAGGCAGCATGAGGAAGGGCAGTGAATGGTGGAATGAAGGAGTGAAGGTAAAAGTGGAAGAGAAAAAGAGAGCTTTTGCAGAATGGCTGCAGAGTAATAGTGTAGAGAAGTATGGAAGAAATAGAGAGAAAAATGTGGAAGTAAAGCGCAAGGTAAGTGAGGCAAAGAGGGCAGCTGACCTGAGGTGGGGTCAGGGATTGGGTCATTCATATGAAGAGAATAAAAAGAAGTTTTGGAAAGAAGTGAAGTGAGTAATGAAGGCTGGTTCAAGAATTGAAGAGATGGTGAAAGATGGAAATGGAAGGTTGTTAAAAGAAGAGGAGGCAAGGAAAAGGTGGGCGGAATATTTTGAAAGTTTACTGAATGTTGAGGATAATAGGGAGGCAGATATAATTGCTGTTGCAGGTGTTGAGGTGCCGGTGATGGGAGATGAGAATGAGAGAGAGATTACAAGAGAGGAAGTGAGGAGAGCACTAGATGAAACTAGAGTAGGAAAACCATCTGGTATGGATGGTGTGAGAGCTGAGATGTTGAAGGAGGGGGGTGTGACTGTACTTGAATGGTTGGTGAGATTGTTTAATATGTGTTTTGTGTTGTCAATGGTACCAATAGATTTTGTTTGTGCGTATATTGTACCACTATATATAAGGGTAAGGGAGATGTGCATGAGTGTTGTAATTGAAGGGGTATTAGTTTGTTGAGTGTAGTTGGAAAATTGTATGGTAGAGTACTGATTAATAGGATTAAGGATAAAACAGAGAATGCAATCTTAGAAGTACAGGGTGGTTTTAGAAGAGGTAGGGGTTGTATGAATCAGATTTTTACAGTTAGCCAGATATGTGAGAAATATTTAGCAAAAGATAAGGAGGTGTATGTTGCGTTTATGGATGTGGAGAAAGCGTATGATAGAGTTGATAGGGAAGCAATGTGGAATGTGATGAGGTTATATGGAGTTGGTGGAAGGTTATTGCAAGCAGTGAAAAGTTTCTACAAAGGTAGTAAAGCATGTGTTAGGATAGGAAATAAAGTGAGTGATTGGTTTCTGGTGAGAGAGGGGCTGAGACAGGGATGTGTGATGTCGCCGTGGTTGTTTAACTTGTATGTTGACGGAGTGGTGAGAGAGGTGAATGCTCGATTGCTTGGATGAGGATTGAAACTGGTAGACAAGAATGACCATGAATGGGAGGTAAATCAGTTGTTGTTTGCGGATGATACTGTACTGGTTGCAGACGCGGAAGAGAAGCTTGGCCGATTAGTGACAGAATTTGGAAGGGTGTGTGAGAGAAGTAAGTTGAGAGTTAATGTGGGTAAGAGTAAGGTTATGAGATGTACGAGAAGGGAAGGTGGTGTGAGGTTGAATGTCATGTTGAATGGAGAGTTACTTGAGGAGGTGGATCAGTTTAAGTACTTGGGGTCTGTTGTTGCAGCAAATGGTGGAGTGGAAGCAGATGTACGTCAGAGAGTGAATGAAGGATGCAAAGTGTTAGGGGCAGTTAAGGGAGTAGTAAAAAATAGAGGGTTGGGCATGAATGTAAAGAGAGTTCTATATGAGAAAGTGATTGTCCAACTGTGATGTATGGATCGGAGTTGTGGGGAATGAAAGTGATGGAGAGACAGAAATTGAATGTGTTTGAGATGAAGTGTCTAAGGAGTATGGCTGGTGTATCTCAAGTAGATAGGGTTAGGAACGAAGTAGTGAGGGTGAGAACGGGTTTAAGAAATGAGTTAGCAGCTAGAGTGGCTATGAATGTGTTGAGGTGGTTTGGCCATGTTGAGAGATTGGAAAATGGCTGTCTGCTAAAGTAGGTGATGCATGCAAGAGTTGATGGGAGAAGTACAAGAGGAAGGCCAAGGTTTGGGTGGATGGATGGAGTGAAGAAAGCTCTGGGTGATGGGATGATAGATGCGAGAGAGGCAAGAGAGCGTGCTAGATATAGGAATGAATGGCGAGCGATTGTGACGCAGTTCCGGTAGGCCCTGCTGCTTCCTCCGGTGCCTTAGATGACCGCGGAGGTAGCAGCAGTAGGGTATTCAACGTTATGAAGCTTCATCTGAGATGGATAATGGGGGAGGGTGGGCTGTGGCACCCTAGCAGTACCAGCCGAACTCGGTTGAGTCCTTTGTCAGGCTGGGAGGAATGTAGAGAGGAGAGGTCCCCTGTTTTGTTTCATTTGTTTGATGTCGGCTACCACCCAAAATTGGTATATGTATGTATGTATCATCATCTCCTACGCCTATTGACGCAAAGTCCCTCGGTTAAATTTTGCCAGTCATCTCTGTCTTGAGCTTGTAATTCAGTACTTCTCCATTAATTATATCTCACTTCACACTTCATAGTCCTTAGCCATGAAGGCCCTGGTCTTCCAACCCTTCTAGTGCCTTTTGGAGTCCAGCTAAAAGTTTGGTGAACTAATCTCTCTTGTGGAGTGCAAAGAGCATGCCCAAACCATCTCCATCTACCCCTCACCATGAGCTCAGTTTCATTTCTAATCCAGTCCTGCCATTTAACTCTTAATATCCTTCTGAGGGTTTTGTTCTCAAATTTAGTTATTCTATTGGATTTGTTGCATTATCATACATGACTCATGTCCATTTAGTAACACCAATTTCACTAAACTGGTGTATAGTCTGATTTTATATATAATTTCAGGCAATTTGATTTCCAAATTTTACTGAACCTAGCCATTGTCTGATTTGCTTTTTTTCAACCTTTCACTAAACTCTAATTCTAAAGGCCTTAATGTTTTCAGAAATTAGTTATGGGTGTGAAATATACTCCTCAGCCACTGTAAGCAGTTTAAATGTTCTAGATTCTATACACCATGCTGGTATCAGATTGTCCACAGGAGCCTTTAGAACTTCACCTGTCCTAAGCCTCCTTGTTGCTGCTGTAGAATTACCTTTAGAATTTTACCAGAAGTCTTCTACTGTTCGATATTGGTTTAGGGTGTAAAGACTTCCTAATTCTTTAGCCTGTCAGACTGCAAACCTTGTAAGGCATTGTAGGTATTTTGAGTTGCACCCAAAATCTCCTCAACCTTATGGTTTCCAGGTAAAAACATTAGTAGACAGTCAAGATATAGGTAAAAACAAGGTACTCCCATGTGGATATCATCAACCTCTCCATGGAAATTACCGTAGATATCTTTTTGCAAATATTTTATTGGTATATAAAAGAATATGACTGACTTAGAAGACAGGTCCCTCTTTATGGAACATGTTGCTGAACATAGGGAATCGACTTTTATGTATACTGATGGCTCCAAATCTGATGTTGGTGTTTGATTTGGAGTATATAGTAGTGCTTTTAATTGTAGAGGTGCACTTCCTCTAGTATCATCTATATTTACTGCCGAACTATGTGGCGTACTAACTGCTATTGAGAAAATAGCGTTAAAATATGAAGGAAATTTTACCAGTTTTAGTGATGCAAGAAGTGTCCTTCAAGCTTAAGAAGCTTTTAGTTCCATTAGCCCTTTAGTTTTAAAGATTTTAGAATGGCTTTTTATTATTGGACTGAGGGGTGTAACAGTACGATTTTGTTGGTTTTCGGCACACGTAGGTATGTCTTTAGAGTGGCTTTTTATTATTGGACTGAAGGGTGTAACAGTACGATTTTGTTGGTTTTCGGCACACGTAGGTATGTCTGGAAATGAGAAGGCAGATTCACCGGCAAAGAATGCTGCTGCTGAGTTCCTACCAAGAAGTTATGCCATTCTGTGTAATGATTTTTTACCCAGCATTAAGAATTTGATTTATGATAATTGCCAACAACTTTGGGATAATTCAGTTGAAAATAAGATGAGAAAAATAACGAATGTTATATCCCCTTGGAGATATAACATGATGCCCCGAAAGTGGGAGACTACTCTTTTTGTCTCTGCATTGGTCACACTCGGTTGACACACAAGTTTCTGCTAAATGAAAAATAACAACCATATTGCAACGACTGTTTGGTACCCTTAACAGTGAGGCATTTGTTAACGAAATGCCCTAATTATAGCACCTTAAGAAATAGATGTCTGTTTGATGCTCGGAGTGAGGATAGCAGGTTTATCCTTGCCAAAATTCTTGGACATGATGTGACGTACTATGCTAGTATTTTTAGATTTATTTCAGACGTAGGTCTTCTGAAAGCTATTTAAATTTTATATTGACATCGCCTTCATGGTTTTAATTGAATATTCTTTTATTCTTTATATCTGATAAATGATATCAGCGTCAATGACCTACGATGTCAGGATGCCAGAAAACTTAGAATCAATCACTCAATCACCAGTGAGACATTTCTTGCCCAGCAAACTAGTCACGCCAAGCTTACCTGTCTACAACTCCCCAACGGAGATCCTACGAGAATTGGATTCATCCATTCCCTGCCCTTGATCTTCAGGAGTACCCTGCCCTTGATCTTCAGGAGTAGGCCATTAAACTCTGTCTTGCCCAGCAGTCTTGTCACGCCCAGCTGACTCATCTGCAACTGCCGATTAGATCCCGAGAGAACTCCCTCATTAACAATAACAGCCACATGTGAACACCTTTCACAAGTTGTATCTTCACCACGACTTCACGTCTGGAGACTACCTAGATCCTTCTCTCTCGGAAAGTCCTTTCTGCAACTAGTTGTAAAGAGGATGTCTGGATATCTGTGTAGCTCTTCGACTTTGGCCTTCCAGGCCAAGGGGACTGTAGGGGATAGCATGGAGGGGGTATCTCTCCCCTTGATGTCACTATTCCAGCAATAGAGGAGTGCCTCATTTACCTTCGGGAAAAAAGCTTCTCTCTGTCTCGGCTTTGAAAAACCACCGCTAGTCCTTGAGCCGTGCATTCAGACCGAAAGAAATTTAACTTTTCCTCTACGTCGGCATCACCCATCTTCATATGGAGTTTCAAGCCTACAGGCCCTCAGTATGAAGGGAGACCTCCTCCACGGGCCATGGTTCACGTCCTTTGGTCTTTAAAGGCTGCAACTTACAACCCAGGACACCAAGCAGCAAATCATCACCTGATCTTGATGATAGGTCTCTTGCTTGGGTTGGCTTCGGCCATGAGAGTCGGCAAACCCCATGGACCACCCTCAATGTCGTTTATTCACAATGATGTGTCAGGTAATACTTTACTTCGATGCTGGCAGCTTGGATCACAGAATGTGAGCCCTTCGGACTGGGAGTCTTTCACAGAATGACTAATTATCCAGATCAATGGTTACTATGTTAAAGAAACGGTTGTCTCTACCCTACACTCGAGCACACTATTCTATCTTATTTCTCTTCCTCTTGTTGCGTTAAAGTTTATATAGTTTATATAGGAGATATTTATTATAATATTGTTACTCTTCTTAAAATATTTTATTTTTCCTTCTTTCCTTTCCTCACTGTTATTTTCCCTGTTGGAGCCTCGGGGCTTATAGCATCCTGCTTTTCCAACTGGGGTTGTAGCTTAGCAAGTAATAATAATAATAATAAGGAAACTACAAGAGCTCACCCCCGAGTGATCGCACTCTTCGTCAGCTTGGGGAAGGTCAAGAGAAGGATCACCAAGAGCACGTTCTCTGCCCGGATTTGCAAGGTCATAGACCAAGAGTTGAATCCTGATCCTTCTCATAAGGAGACGGAAAGCTCATAATGTTAGGGGCTGGAGTATGCCCTACTGTCTTTACGAAGACTACTCTGTGACGCAGGCATGTAGAAGCGTCAAATTATCTTCACCGCCCTCTTATTGCATGACGTGACCCACAGAAACATGGAGACTTCACAATAATGGTTTACTCATCTGAGGCTCCTTGATGGACAAGTAGCAGATGAGAGAGGGTAGAGTTTAACCCTGTTTAAGTTGGGGTTGAATGATGAATGACTGGCTCTTTCTTTCATCTTCCACCCTGTGGGGTAACAACACCTATGGTAATTTACAAAGCTGACTTCTCTGTTTGCAGGTAGAACTATTTCCCTTGTGTAATCTGGTATAGAGAGATATACTTGTTACTTGAAGGTAGAACCATTTCCCTTGTGTAATCTGGTATAGAGAGATATACTTGTTACCTCCCCATACCCCCCTGGCGAGGTGGGATCGGGTAACATCCATAGTTGATTCCAAGAGTCAACTTTTTCTGAGAATTTATACCTAGACTGGTCACATTGCCAGTATCACAAGCACACAGGTTGCGTAGGCCGCTGGCCATGCATATCACGGTTTTAGCGAGGTATGTGGTTTTTACTAGTTATGTGTGGAACATGTACAGTACGGGGAAACACTGGGTCAATGCTGAAAAAGCCAATTGGCACAGACTTTCACCCTCTTAAAGGGTAAGTCATCCCCTATAAATAGCGTTGGTTTGTATCAGTGACGAAACGAAAGACAAATTCATAAGTACAGTAATTAGTATTTTTCCTGACAATACAAACCTGTGGCTATTTATACGGATTGGCCCACCAGCACCTACTCCCCTAGAAGTCCTACCTCCCAGCAAAAAGTGGTTACTCAACCCATTTGTGTGAGTGAGTGTGGTAGCAAACTACCCCCCACCCCGTGCTAACTAGCGGTTGGTGGTTAACTCTCGCTAAAGTCTTATGGCTCGTCTTTCAGCTTCGCCGTATGTAATATCCCTTATAAATAGCTACAGGTTTGTATCTTTAGGAAAAATGCATATTACTTCCAAATATGTAATTTTTTTGATAAATCTTTCTTTATTTGTTAGGTTAGAGTAAGTTGGAATGTATATACAGGTAATCAATTTTTTGACTCTGAAATTTGAAACATTTTCAACTTCTAATTTTTTTCATTTTTTCATTTTATATAACATATAATTTTAAAATAATTAATCATAATTTTTTTTGCTGAACCTCATATTCAAAAGAAATTATAAACTTATGTTAATCAGCAATCACATAATAAAGACATAGTTTTGTCAAAACAGTGCTGTAGTGATTATTGATGAAATAAATGAAGAAAAAGAATAGTCATAGTTTCTTCAACCAAAGGCTTGCATTTGAGAATCTAAATCTGGGAAAATACGAGGATAACTATAGGAGACACATCGATGCCACTAAGGCAATTGCGTTCAATGCAAATTCTATTAAATGCTGGTGCACTTTTGACATCAACAAAACCTCTAAATAGGCATGCTGAAGGTAATAATTTTTTTCCCAATTTACAGTTTGGCTTTCACAAAGGCCTTGGAGCATATGATGCCTTTCTTACAATTTCTGGAGGTCTACAGAAATCCCTTGTTTGTGGTCAGGAAGTTTGTACAATCGGCCTTGATTTTAGTACTGCCCTTAACCCTGTTAATCATGAGATCCTAATTTTTTATCTATTATCTTTGAAGCCAAGTCTAATTTAAAGTGCTTAATTCCAGTTTTCAATTATATTATTTAATTTACCAAAACAGTTTTGCCTTCATGAAAGGCAATGTAGGACTTACTAATAAATATCAGAATAAGTACAAAAGTGACTGCCAGGCACTTTAGGCAAATATATCTATGAACATGGAGCTGATTACATCAGCGCTAACTATTTGATTACCTTCTAGAAAAGGGATGAGAACAATTCCACAAAACCAAGAATATTATGTTATCTTGGGAAACTAATTTGTGAAAAGGGATTTTGACGAAGGAAAAATCTATTTCTGTGAAGAGGCCTGTGACGCCCGGTGAGAAAGGTCCTTCCTTATACCTTTCCTAATATAAATCTTCCAAATATACTAGAGAAAGATAAAAGCATGGAATGCAGAGGTTACAACCCTCGCGCGAACACCTTGTAGGTGTCGTGTATTAAACAAAGGTGTGTGAAAAACCACTATTCACAGGTTGTCTTCCATTTAGATAATCCGTTTTAGTGATCTGCCTTACATGTCAGTTGTGAATTCTGTTGATCTGATTATCTCCAGTTAATAATGGGGCCACATCTGTTGATATATTGGATTTAGTTCTGACATATTTTTAAGCCATTGTTTGGAATGAATAGCTGATTTGTAATTTACTGACATCATAACATCAGTGGTCATTGATGCTAATTTAAGTATACTTAATTAATCATTAAATACTTTAAGATAAAAAACTATAATCTATAATAAAAACACAAAATGATAAATAACTTAATAATGAAGCTTTTAAATTTTAATATATTTAAAAATAAGTAAGAAACCCAGCTTCCAATATGAACTTGAAAATGCCTCTGGCCTCATAAAAACTGTCACCTCCAAGAATCTTGGTGAGGATATACCTTCCATCCTCACCACGAGCTTCGGACAGAAATTGTCTCCTGTTACTGTACCCACAAGACTGGAACATTCAACAGAGGAACCAAATAATCATCACAAAATGGCTGACACCTGCCACTCATCAGGAACTTGTGAGTCAAACATGTATGGCCAATTCTAAGGCGACATATTCAATAAAAAATTACAAAACTGACTATTGGTATATAGGCTATAAATGGACATTTTAGGTAATGCTTATATTCCAACTAGTATTATAAAATCTGTAGGTAAAGTTTCATACCAACTGTGACAATGGTTCATGTTGATAGTACTGTATTCATTAGGAGTTAAAATAATGATTGTAGGTAGTTATAATTGCAGAGTTAGATGTGAAAAACAGTTGGGACTACTGTTACACTGGCAAATGATTTAAAGTGAAAGGTCAGCATTGTTATTACTGTTCCTCAACATGATCTCGTAATCAAATGCAATAAGCTAAAAAGGCCAGTAATTCACCAAAAATAGTTCCCATATAAAAAAGAAAAATTTAATCTAAATAATATGCAGATAAAACCTATAGCATAATTTAAATCAGTAGTTAAGACAGACATGTAAAACGCTGCCAAGAGGGCTTCTCACAATCTGGCAGTACTGTATATGTATATTGAAGTAATTATCTTTGGTAATAGGTATTGATTTTTATAACATTGCACTCATTTTACATGTAAGTATAATCAATGTGATAACTCAAGTTCTTTTATAAAGCATGGAGTATTGAAAATAGGAAAAAGGGCAATTTTAAATATTTAACTTAGCCGGTGAATATATAATAGCTGCTGCTCCAGCGGCCCGACAGAAAACACACACAAAAACTCGTGAGTGATCGCTATGAAGGTTGCGGGTGTGCCCACCAGCGCCAACTATCGGCCAGATACCGCATATACATGTAAACAGACCCAATTTTTTCTCTGTCGGCCTTAATGACAAGACGTATCAATACTCGCTGTATAACCTGGAGTTTTCTCAACATATTTGGTGAAGTACTTCCTTTTGGTTTGAGCTTTCGCAGTGCAGGTGTTTTATCTTCAACTTAAATCTTGAACTCGTTTTTGGATAGATTT
This sequence comes from Palaemon carinicauda, assembly GCF_036898095.1. NCBI lineage: Eukaryota > Metazoa > Arthropoda > Malacostraca > Decapoda > Palaemonidae > Palaemon > Palaemon carinicauda. Next base: position 21,208,179 of record NC_090740.1, on the reverse strand, counting down.
AATTTTTGATGAATTTGGATTGTTTTTTTGGACTTTCTTTGACTTTTAAATGGCCGACCCTTCCCTTAGTACGGAAGTGTGTTTTAGGCTTTTAGCAATTATCTTATCACGTTATAAATTAATTATAGATTTTCCTCTATATATTTTATATCTCGACCGCCTTTATTAGGCCTCTTCGATTAGCTTTCCATTTATAATAAACATCAAGATAAATTTTAATGATTTGTTTATATGCGACCTTTCCTGAGAGTAGGCGGTCCTAACTTGGAAACCGAAGTTAAACAACGTTGAGCCCTTTCAATCGTAAATAACTTTTACAGAGCAAATGATTTAAAACTTATTAAATGAATATTTTTTAGTAGATATTTTATGAAAGATTTTCTTTGAATAGTCTTCGTACTGTTTCAAAGATGAACTAACGTTTAGTTTATGCTACGCAGTTTGCGCTCTATCGTTACGATAGAGAGAGAGAGTATCCCGGTTTCACTTTGCAGAAAGAGCAAATCGATTCTGACGTTTTGTTCATTCTTCTTTCAAAGCTTAAATGTTTTAAATACTATTTTAAAGGAACTTTTTAATTGAAAAACCTTTCAGTTTTTTCCTTTGGTCAAATAACCTGTTTATTGACGAAAGGTAAGTGGGCTCTTCTCTTCGGTGCGAAATCAAGAGAGAGAGAGAAAGAGAGATAGAGACGGAGGGGGAGAGAGGAGAGAGAACGTTCCGATCTTTATTCTCGTCCCAAGCGAGTAACGTTTTACTCTCGTCCCTAGTCTCTGTACGGGGAGAAAGGATAAAACGTTTTTAGTTTTTATTCTCGTCCCAAGGCACTGTTCGGTGAGAGATTGAAAACTTAGTTTTGAATGAACTAGTGTTTAGTCTCCTTCCCAGCCACTGATCTTTTTATCTTAAGATATGTTTACTGTTTTTTGCTTGTATTAATGTGCTTACATTATACGACTGATTTCGCAATTATAACCTTTTGATGAGGGTAGAATTGCGTACTTCAGGTAGAAATCAGTTTTATTCATACCTAATGTGAATTGTTAAAAAATTCGATTTCAGTGAAATAAGTGCAAAACAGAAAATCGTATTGATAAAGTGATATTGCGCAAAGTGTTATCAGTGTTGCGACCGAGGGTTCGTCTGTTCGTGCCTGTCGTTCGCCTAGTCCGAGACCTCTTGCAAGCTCCCAAGCCCAGGGGAGAAGTAATGTCGTACGACTTATGGGTTCGAGAGGACTTGATCAGCGAACAGACGTTCCCTCTATGGTTTCAGGCGTGTCTCATCAACACCGCCCCTACCATAAGACGAGCGAGACGATTTTCTCCTCGTCATCCGAAGGCTTTTCGCATAAGAAACCGTGGAACAAGGTTTCGAGGCCCTTTAAGCGAAAGTCAGTCCTTTCAGGACAGGTCCAGCGTCCTGGTTTTAACTATTAGGACAGCTCTGACCCTATGCAGTCATCGGAAGACTGCTCGCCGCCTAAACAAAAGCGTAACACAGGCTCCGAGAGTCTTTTTGTAGGCAAGGTTTTGCAGTCACAGACGTTACCCTCGTCTCTTACCGCAACCGTTCCCGTTGATCCTAAATGGGTTGTACGGCAAGACATGCAGAATAAGCTTGCCTCTCTTATGGAGGACTATTCTGCTGAGCAGGTTCACGATGATCCTCGCCGCTTAGCTGATCGAGATCCTGGCCGTCAGCCGCCCAAACGAACCTTTCCTCGTCCTGTTGACGTTGACGTTACAAAGTCACGTCAGTCACGTTTTGTAGAGCCTCACTCGATGCAGTCCCATGTTGACTTTCAGCCGCTTGTGGACGTTCAGCCGCTGCCGCATGCTCTTGTTGACGTTCAGGACGTTCGCCAACCAGCGAAGTTGACTTGTTTTGACGTTGAGCGTCAAGCACCGCAGTCAAGAGTTGTTTTGACTGCTCAGTCTAGGCAGTCAAGACAGTCTCGAGTTGACGTCGAGCGTCCTCCCGCACCTGTTGGTTGTTGCTGGTCAGTCCTTTAAGCAGTTACATGACATAGCGTCCTTGACTGCTACTGTTGCTCCTTTGCGTGTGGACTCTGCTTGTCAAGCATTGCCACCACGGCAGGTCTCTCCCTTGCTTGAGACTCGGCTATTGTCGGACAAGGTTCCTTCAGATGAGGAAGTTGCTGTTCCCCCTCCTACTGATATTCCCTTGAGGACTCTGTCAGACAGAGAGGAGCCTAAAGCTGCTCAGCCCTCTATGGACTTTAAATAAATCATGCTGATTTTTAAGGATCTTTGTCCGGATCTTTTTGTAACTGCTGCTCCTCGTTCGCCTAAACGTCAGAGTTTACACTAGGCCTAGCTACTTCGAAGCCGTTGTTTTATAAGCTAGTGCTCTCTCGCTCTTCTAAGAGAGCTTTACGTTTGCTAGGCGACTGGTTTATCACCAGGAGGAGTTTTGGGGGAGACAGCCTTTGCTTTCCCTACTTTTAAGCTGGCTTATAGAGCGAGAGTCTGATATGACACGGGAGAAGTTCTCGGCTTGGGAGTTCCTGCCTCTGCCCAGATAGACTTCTCAAACCTCATAGACTCTCCCTGTCGCCTGGCCATGAGACGCTCCAAGATTTTATGGTCGACTTCAGAGCTAGACCATCTCCTGTTAGGAGTTTTTTCGAGCGTTTGAAGTTTTGCTGTACAATTATGTCATGCATAAACAAGGCTTTCAGGGATGGCTCCAATGATCTGACAGCCACGTTCTCTGCAGGAACAAGTCCCTCAGTGATGGCTCCAATGATCTGGCAGCCATGTTCACTGCAGGAGTACGTAAGAGGCAAGTGCGCTCAATGTGTTCATTGTCAAGACAAACTTCACGATGAAGTCTACCAGGCTGTCTTGACAGCATTAATGGAAGGCGACTGGATGGTCTCTCTCGACCTTCAGGAGGCATACTTCCACATTCCTATACACCCGGATTCCCAACCGTTTTTGAGGTTTGTTTACAGGAATGTGGGGTACCAGTTTCGAGCCCTGTGCTTTGGCCTCAGTCCTGCTCCTCTCGTGTTTACGAGGCTCATGAGGAATGTGGCAAAATCCCTCCATCTATCGGGGATCCGAGCCTCCCTGTACTTGGACGACTGGCTTCTCAGAGCATCGTCCAGTCTTCGCTGTCTGCAGGATCTACATTGGACGTTGAGTCTGGCCAAGGAGTTGGGACTTTTGGTCAACCTAAAAGTCCCAACTGATCCCACCCAGATTATTCTCTATTTGGGGATGGAGATTCGCAGTCCAGTTTTTTTTCGGGCTTTTCCGTCTGCCACCGAATAGAACAAGCCCTGCTCGAAGTCCAACTAATGCTGAAAAGAAAACGTTTGTTCAGTCAGGAGTTGGAACAGTCTCGTAGGGACTCTCTCATCCCTGGAGCAGTTTGTCTCACTAGGGAGACTACACCTTCTGCCTCTCCGGTTCCATCTAGCCTCTCACTGGAACTAGGACAGGACGTTAGAGACGGTATCATTCCCAGTCTCCGAACCAGTAAAGGCATGCCTGAACTGGTGGGACAGCAATATCAGTCTGAGAGAGGGACTATCCCTAGCAGTCAAGAACCCAAACCACGTGTTGTTCTCAGACGCGTCGGATTTGGGTTGGGGTGCGACCCTGGACGGTCGGGAATGCTCGGGTCTGTGGACCTCAAGTCAGAAGAGCATGCACATCAACGGCAAGGAGCTATTAGCAGTCCACTTGGCCTTGATGATATTCGAAAGCTTCTTCAAAACTAAGTGGTAGAGGTCAACTCAGACAACACCACAGCTTTGGCGTACATCTCCAAGCAAGGAGGCACACACTCCTTCACGCTGCTCGAGATCGCAAGGGACCTTCTCTTATGGTCAAGAAATCGAGGCATCTCCCTGTTGACGAGATTCATCCAGGGGGACTTGAACGTCTTGGCAGACTGTCTCAGTCGGAGGGGTCAGGTGATACCCACGGAATGGACCCTCCACAAGGATGTGGGCAAGAGTCTTTGGGCTACTTGGGGTCAACCCACCATAGACCTCTTTGCCTCCTCGTTGACCAAAAGGTTACCAATCTATTGCTCTCCAGTCCTAGATACAGAAGCAATCCACATAGACGCATTTCTACTGGATTGGTCTCTTCTGGACTTATATGCATTCCCACCATTCAAGATAGTCAACAAGGTACTGCAGAAGTTCGCCTCTCACGAAGGGAAAAGGTTGACGTTGGTTGCTACCCTCTGGCCCGCGAGAGAGTGGTTCACCGAGGTACTTCAATGGCTGGTAGACTTTCCAAGAAGTCTTCCTCTAAGGGTAGATCTGTTACGTCAGCCCCACGTAAAGAATGTCCATCAAAGCCTCCCCGCTCTTCGTCTGACTTCCTTCAGACTATCGAAAGACTCTCAAGAGCTCGAGGTTTTTTCGAAGGAGGCAGCCAGTGCGATTGCAAGAGCGAGGAGAGCTTCTACCATCAGAGTATACCAGTCGAAGTGGGAAGTCTTTCGAGACTGGTGCAAGTCAGCATCTGTGTCCTCGTCCAGTACCTCTGTAGCCCAAATCGCAGATTTTCTTTTACATCTGAGAAAGGTTCGCTCCCTTTCAGCTCCCACGATTAAGGGCTACAGGAGCATGTTGGCTTCGGTCTTTCGACATAGAGGCTTAGATCTTTCCAACAATAAAGATCTCCAAGATCTCCTTAAGTCTTTCGAGACCTCTAAGGAACGTCGTTTGGCAACTCCTGGATGGAACTTAGACGTGGTCCTAAGGTTCCTCATGTCAGACAGGTTTGAGCCATTACATTCAGCCTCCCTGAAGGATCTCACCCTCAAGACACTTTTCCTAGTGTGCTTGGCTTCGGCTAAAAGGGTCAGTGAACTTCATGCCTTCAGTAAGAACATCGGCTTTTCTACAGAAAAAGCCACTTGTTCACTTCAACTTGGTTTCCTGGCCAAAAATGAACTGCCTTCTCGTCCTTGGCCTAAATCTTTTGATATTCCTTGCTTATCAGAGATCGTAGGCAACGAACTGGAAAGAGTATTATGTCCTGTTAGAGCTCTTAAGTTCTATTTAGCTCGTACTAAGTCATTACGAGGTAAATCTGAGGCATTATGGTGCTCAGTTAAGAAACCATCATTGCCTATGTCAAAGAATGCTTTGTCATATTTTATCAGATTTTGAATACGAGAAGCTCATTCTCACTTGAATGAGAAAGACCGATGTTTGCTTAAGGTTAAGACGCACGAAGTTAGAGCTATAGCAACCTCCGTGGCCTTCAAGCAAAATAAATCTCTGCAAAGTATTATGGACGCGACTTTTTGGAGAAGCAAGTCAGTGTTCGCGTCATTTTACTTAAAAGATGTCCAGACTCTTTACGAGGACTGCTACACACTGGGTCCATTCGTTGCAGCGAGTGCAGTAGTGGTTGAGGGTTCTACCACTACATTACCCTAATTCCAATATCCTTTTTAATCTGTCTCTTGAAATGTTTTTAATATTGTTTTTTTTGGGTTGTACGGAAGGCTAAGAAGCCTTTCGCATCCTGGTTGATTTGGCGGGTGGTCAAAGTCATTTCTTGAGAGCGCCCAGATTAGGGGTTTGATGAGGTCCTGTTGTATGGGTTGCAGCCCTTAATACTTCAGCTCCTGGGAATCTTTCAGCATCCTAAGAGGATCGCTGGGCTTCGTGAGGAAGACAGACTAATAAGGCAGAGTAATCGTCTAAGTCAACTTCCTTACCAGGTACCTTTATATATTTGGGTTTTGTTATGATATAACTGTCAAAAACTCTAAGCATATACGCTGTAAACTTAATTAACTCTGGTCTCTACCCACCACCATGGGTGTGAATCAGCTATTATATATTCACCGGCTAAGTTAAATATTTAAAAATGATATTTTAATTCTAAAATAAATTTTTGAATATACTTACCCGGTGAATATATAAATTAAAGGCCCCCCCTTCCTCCCCGATAGAGACCCAGCGGGATGAGAAAAATTGGGTCTGTTTACATGTATATGCGGTATCTGGCCGATAGTTGGCGCTGGTGGGCACACCCGCAACCTTCATAGCGATCGCTCGCGAGTTTTTGTGTGTGTTTTCTGTCGGGCCGCTGGAGCAGCAGCTATTATATATTCACCGGGTAAGTATATTAAAAAATTTATTTCAGAATTAAAATATCATTTTTCTCATCATTATCTAAGTTATGTTTACCATTGCAAGGAAAGCAGCTTGAGAAATTTTGTCTTAGAGATTAAATCGCTAATAAAAACAAAAACACAGTTTGAGGCAGATGACCCAAATGTCATCATCCCTATGGATTTATGGAGATGGATAGGTATTAGTCTGGCTTTATTAGATAATATAATAATTGTTGCATAAAAAGAACTTCAAGCATAATGTATCATATAGCATATCCAAATACTGATTGTAATCAAACAACATTATACCTGCACATGCACACTGAATCATGAAGACAAAGTAGAGGCATGTTATGCAACATGCAAATCATTTAAATGGTCCTTTCTTTTGTTTAGAATCATACCCCAATAAGTAAACCAGTTATTAACGTGTCCAAAGCCTCTTTTAAAGGTATCGGTCACCTGATTTTACATTAGGGAAAAGCCAAAAACCTCTAAAAAGGGTTGACCTAATCACATTGACCATATCGTGTAAACTAGATGTAACTTGGGGTTTTTGCCGTAGGCTTACACTTTAAGCGTATTTTGCCTTAATAATCTCTCATAGACCAGTGTGTCTATCCAAATAAAATTAAATCCATTGCTGTAGACAATAACTCCAATTTCAAACAAATTTGTATTATATCCGTATGACTTTTCAATAATTGTTATTAGAACATCACTGTTCATTTCCTCATGTTGAGTGTGAGGCACATTACATCTGTAAAGCCATTGCCGTTTATACTTCAGGTCTATTTTAACAAAAATTTAAGATTATTTATGCTGAGAATATTTGACTAACAATAATAACCATAATATTCTATTATTTAATGATGTTTTTTATTTAAAATTGTAGACCCGTGATCCTGTCGTGGGCAATGACAAAATGGGCCCAACTGCTCAAGATGCAGAACATGCAACTGAGACAACCCTCGTCATACCAGATCATCCCCTGAAGTTACTCTCAGCCGGAAAATTTCATAAAGTTCCTGTTGTCATGGGAGTTACCAGAGACGTGGGAGGATACCTGGTAGATATGCGTAAGTTTTGTGAAGGCACGTGTTCTTTCCATATAATTCAGCAGCTTTAATAACTTATAAAAGGTAATTTGATGGATAATATTTTCATTATTTAAAATGTTTCTTCAAGTTATACCCAGTTAAACAATTTTCTCAAATCCTAAAATGTGAAGTTTTTCAGAAAATTATAGGTGCTGAAAATTTTTTTCTGGATATCTTTTACTTTGTTGTCATTTTTTCCCAATTTAAATATTGAACATTAATGTTTGAAACATGTTAGTAATGTTATAGTAAAAAATGTACTTTAATTTTTTTATGACTACTACTATAGTTGATATCAAATCAAAGAGAAAATTCTGAAGGTGTTTACTGAAATTCTAACATAAGAATGTATGACGTGAAATTGGTCTCATCTATTTAGACATAGCATTGGTTTCATTCTTAAAATTTGTAAGTCTTACTTCTGATGGTGCAGAATGGAACTGAGTACCCAACTTCATTGTTTGGTAGTTAATGCTCTAAGTTATATGGTGACTGACACGTATAGCTTAACCGTAGTCAATGTACAATACAGTACTGTAATGCAGAAAAATTTTAATGCAAAAAGATGAGTCTAAAAACAACTGGATAAAATGAAAGAAAAGTGGTAAGAAACAGCAGAGAATCTGGACAGTTACACCCAAGAACTTTAGCCTCAAGTCAGTTATTTTAAGAGAGATGCAGTCCCACTGAGACACACTTTTTTCGTCACTTTCAAGTTTGGAGACTCGTGACTGATTTGTTATTTTAAATGTTACAATGACATATTAAAATTCAACAGGAATTGCAGACTAATATTGGTGATGATTGCAAGGCCTCTACCTTAGATCCCTACTAAACATGATAATACTTTTGGAGTTCATCTGGTATTGCAATAACCAACAATGTTGTAGATTCAGTTCCTATTGTTGCCGTTCTTTGCCCCATCAGCTACATTTCACTTATCACAGTCATATGAATTGATAATAACTACTGCTTTGGTCTATACAAGATGTAGACACCTCAGCATGTGTGAATGTGACAATGGCCCTGAGAGATATAACAGTTCAATTTTCCTGGGTTTTGGCACAAATAGGTGTCTCTGGAAATGAGAAGGCAGATTTACTGGCAAAGAATGCTACACCTTAGTTGCTACCAAAAAGGTATCTCATTTTCTGTGATGATTGTTTACCCAGAATTAAGAATTTGATTCATGATAATTGGCAACACCATTAGGATAGTTTTGTGAAAATAAAATGAGAGAAATAACAAATGTTATATCCCCTTGGAAGTATAACATAATGCTCCAAAAGTTGGAGACTACTCTTTGTCATCTCTGCATTGATCACACATGGATAACACATTAATTTCTGCTAACTGGCCAATACCATCCATATTGCGATGACTGTTTGGTACCCTGGACAATGAGGCTGACGGCATGCCCCACTTAAAGTACCAAAAAAAATAGATACCTGTTTGAGGCATGAGGTGAGGATGGCAGGTTCATCCTTGCTTAGATTCTTAGACATGATGTGACGGTATTTTGCTAGCGTTATTTTTAGATTTATTTCAGACGTAGGTCTTCTGAAAGCCATTTAAATTTTATGATGACATCTTTGCTTTTATTGTATTATGTGAATATTCATTTATGCTTTATTTATAATAAATGATAATGTCATCAATGACCTTCAATGGCAGGATGCCAGAAAACTTCAAATGAATCAATCAATCATTCAATCAAGATGGAGGTATTGCATAGTCACATAAGTGAAGTACAGTGTGGCTTACCTACATTTTCTATGTTTTCTTGGTTTGAGGGTCACATGTATCTTACAAAATAATGGGCGACCCAGATCGGCAGAGATAAGATTATTCACAACATTTATTTTCAATAAAAAACAATTATGCAGCACAAACACAAACATGAATCTATAAATCCACAAGCGAGAAAGGAGAATTGAAAAAAAGAAGTCATTATACAACTAGTCGAATGACTTCTGGGATGTTATTTCGAGATGTATATTGCTACATTGAATTCAAATTACGCAAGAAATCTTGGCATAAACTGATGATGGTAGGTAGGGGAATGTCTTGTCCTGTACCTGAACATAATACTACATCCAAATCTCAGGTATTACAATAATCAGTGAGACTATAGGGACAGGTTTCCATGATGCCCTTCCGTATCCCCATGTCTATTCATCATTTATCACCCATCTCAACAATGACAACAACTGGTACTTCAGCCTTTAAAAGATTTGGGAAATTCAGTAGATATACTGTATATTTGGTAATAGGTATAGCATTAGTTCATTGTATAGTTGGGAAACTGATTGATTTGTTGTGGCCAATATTGTTCTCCAGTAGTCTTTAGATTTGTCAAAGGCAGCACTGGTGGCACACGGACCAAACAAGGTTACAATTATGTGAGTGGGACAAATGCCAGCAAGGGCAACTCAAGCAAGAAAAAGGACATTTGGCCTAAATCAGGTTGGACTTAGTTATTGTTAAGAGACTTCATTAACAGGTTCGTTTCTTAGAAGAGGAATGAACACCTGTTCTACCCGGCTAGAGTTGCTGTGTGCAAGTTGTGGTGCGTCTAGGGTTTAAATTTTATCTTCCTTGTCCCTGTATAATGACATGTGGGAAATGGAATCATAAGTATGATTTTAGATTATTGCAAGAACAAGAAAACAGTACATTGAATCACCTGTAATTGCATCCCATTTTTATTCAGAACAAGGCTCAATATAATAAAAAAATAACAGGGTGGGGTTAGTAAAATTTTTTGGTTGTTGACATAAATTGTTTCAATAAAAGAAAAAAGAAGTGAGCGATTAGCTAGTCATTTTACAACTTACTACAAAAATTCAAAAGTATGGATTCTGATAACCAGAAATTGTAATCATTTCCATAATTATTAATCAGTTTCCTTACGTTGTGCTCCTACTCTGGTCGTCTCACAGGATCTTGGATAAATTCAATGTTTGTGTCTGGGAAGAGAGAAACAACGCTTAATTCTTAGGTTCAACGAGAGCTTGGATAACTTTTTTGCTTGAACAATGATGTGTGGCTGCTATGGACTACATTATGGTGGAAGAGGGCTCTTTAATTTTGCAATTACCTACTCTTATTCTTACATTCATGCATGTTACTTTGAATTAACACCAACATCAACAATGTTCAGAGTCTCTACTTAAACACAAGGACAAGGGGAGAAAAATTAAGCACACTGAGTTGAGGGAGGGAATTTCAACTCACAAATAAGCAATGAAGACAGTAAGATGTCCAATTAAGGATGCAAACAAATGTTCCTGAACTTGATAGAACAACCCAAATAAAGGATAAACAACCCAAACAAAAATGGTAGGTTTCAAGACAAGGAAGTGAACTTGGTAACATAGCATGTGCAGGATTAAATTTGAAAGACGTAGATGAATTTATGTATCTGGAATCAACAGTCACCTCAGACAACAAAGTTGAAGATGAAATAAAGATAAGGATAGCTACAGGAGCAAGGTGCCTCTGCTCACTGAAAGAAACATTCAAGTCCAGAAACCTGAGCAGGAAAACTAAATTTATAACCTATACAATAATAGTCAGGCCTATCTTTGCTTATGGTTGTGAAACATGGAGGTTAACTGAAGAAATGGAGAGAAGACTTTTAGTATCTGAGAATGGTATATTGAGGAAAATGTGGGGACCAGTATATGAACAATGAAGAGTTTTGGCGAAGGAGACATAACCATGAATTGAGACAGTTGTCAGAGCTTCCCTTAATAACCAACATCATAAGAGCACAAAGGCTGCAGTGGGCTGGAGGACAACAGGATTGCCAGGGGAGTGGTGCTTGGTAGACCAGAGGGAAAACAACCCTTGGGGAGACCACGTATGAGATGGGAAGATAATGTTAAAAGAGATGTGGAACACTTGAGACCTTGAGCGCCTGCCCGCTGGCATGATACCGCACTAGATAGGGAAGAGTGGAGGAGTTTTGTAGAGACAGCTAAGGACCACATGGACACAGAGCCAGTGGAGTGAGTGAGTAAACAAAAATGTTCTGAGATGTAAGTAGAACAGCATCTTGAATGAGTTCTACTAGTTCCTCTACATTATTCTTATTAACTAACTATACAGACAATGTAGAGGACCATGTTTGATATCACTGTCTGACCTACTTTCCCAACTCTGTTTTTACTTCACAAAATAAGTTTTCAACCATAGTTGGGCACGAGTCATGGATCGTTTCACAGGCTGACTCGTTCCTCAGGATGGCAGTATAGAAAAGGATGATTTCCTTCTGGCTTCACTTTGAGTTGCTTATCTGGTTCAGAAGTTTTCTCATCATGCCACTCCAAATAGGAATTTTTACTCGGGCCGATTATACACAATCTTGGCATGAACTCATATGAAACGCATGATTCCATCTAGATCTTAGTATAATGCTTCCACCACTCTCAGAAGCAGGTAATGTTTCTTTGTATCATCTAATACAAACAGAGCCAAGATATCTTATTTCAAGGGGCTAACTTATTCCAATAGTTACTATGCCTCTCACCAAGGGTCAGCTTGAAGTTGTCCAACTAAAACCCCAGTTTCCTACTAAAGAATCTTCACACCAATTAGGAAGATGAGACTGCTTATGCATGATCAGAGTGTGTGGGGAAAGAGCTGCGATTAGTCCCTTCCCATTTTTGGACGTTGCTGTTCAGTGGGGCATGGCATGAAAATAGGGCAGCTCCCTGAGTTCCATGGTGAAGTTGCGCTCATGTGTGACAAATTGGATGAGTTGTAATGCTCATCCATTGATGATTCCGAATTGGGTGAGGGGAGAGGAGGCCTGAATTTGCAAGATGGACAATTGTAAGGTCACCTTGACAATGATGGTCTTTACCAGGGTTAGCAGTCTCTTATAAAACCCATCTATTTAATGGGAGCTGGGCATAATCAAGATCCAAGCCATCCCTCATTGAAAGATTATTAAGTTCATGAGGAATACATCTAGCATTTATAAACAAATTCCCAATTAAAGAAGATAAGAGAATTAAAATATTAATCCAAGTAAAATTGTCCATTATTAACAGGTAGCTCATTGTCCATCCATATATGACCAAGGATATGTGTAAAAACTTGGTAACTGATGCTTATTGGGTAAAGCCAATTATTTCATGGTTAACTGCATGTATAATATCTTTGAAGTTGTAGAGGTTAAGAAGTAGAAATGCTATTTAGAAATAACAGCTAAAATGATTTTTTTTATTACTGTACATACCATGCTGTTCTTTTCTTTGCACAATGAAAAAAAATCTGTAACATAAATGGGAGGATAATCACTAATTAGAATTACATGAATCTTACAAAATTTTATACCACTTATTATACCTTTTCTAGACTAAAAAAGCAGTAACATGATATTACCTAGAACAGTAGCCAATAACATTTTATACATAAAATCTGTAAGAGAATGTTGATTTTAATAACCTGTCATATCAGATGAGCTCTATTTTAGTAATAAACTGGTTAAGATATGAGTGTTGTATGCCAGCATCTAGTTAGTATTAAGTACTCTGCATCAAGATTTTGCAGAGGAAGCTTTCTTAACAAATTACATTGATAATCCTTTGATTATAGTATACAAAATGTTATATAATTCTATGATTGTTCA
>NC_090740.1:21020315-21185315 GCF_036898095.1 Palaemon carinicauda | reverse complement strand
TGTCTGCTTCTTAAAATGTTCCTGAAATAACACGGGCAAACTTCATTACAGTACTAGCACATGACCTTTGAGAATTTTTTCTGGGTGTCTCTTTTCTACGAGAGTCACCATTTTAAAGTAGCTATCTATACCCTCTTTAATTTCTGCCGTTGTTAGTGGCTCATCCTCCTCCCCTCACTGTACTCTTCCTGAACGACGTTCACTCGCATGGCCTCCAACTCCTTCAGGTCATCCGTCGTAAGTTCCTCTTGGTGCTCCTGGATAAGATCATCAATGTCAGCCTCATCAACTTCCAGATCCATGGACATCCCGAGTGTAACAATATCGGCAACTTCAGATTGAGGATCAGGTTCAGGATTGTCAACATTTCAGAATCATCTTCAGTTTGGTCTGCGTGGAAGCCCTTGAAATCTCGTGCGGAGACGGCATCAGGCCACAGCTTCCTGCAAGCAGAGTTCAAGGCTCACCTCAAAATCTCCTGCCAAGCTTGATTGATCATTTTGAGGCATATGACAATAGCAAAGTGCTCCTTCCAAAATTGGTATAGGGTGAGGTTTGTGCTCTCAATGATTTCAAAACATCTCTTTAAGAGATATTTCGTGCAGAGTTTCTTAAAGTTGGAAATCACTTGCTGGTCCATGGGCTGGAGGAGAGGGTGGTGTTCGGTGAAAGATAGAGAATCTTGACGAAGGAATATTGTGGTGCAATATCTTCATAGAGGGAAGGAGGGTGAGCAGGGGTATTGTCCAGTACCAGCAGGCATTTCATAGGGAGGCGCTTCTCTTCCAAATACTTTTTCACAGTTGGGCCAAAACAAATATCCACTCGATAAACAATTGTCTTGTTACCCAGGTTTTTCCATTAGCCCTCCACAACACTTATAGACTTTCTTTCCTTAGTGACTTTGTGGGTCTTGAAGGCTCGAGGAGTATCGGAGTGATACACCAGCAGGGGTTTCACCTTGCAATCCTCACTGGCATTTGCACAGAGTGCAAGGGTAAGCCTATCCTTCATAGGCTTATGCCCAGGTAGCCTCTTTACTTCTGCCGTGATGGACGTTTGACGAGGCATTTTTTTTCCAAAAAAGCCCAGTCTCGTCGCAGTTGAAGACTTGCTGGGGAGTGTAGTCTTTCCGGACAGTCAACCTCGAACGTCCTAACAAAGGCTTCGTCTGCTTTCGTTTCCAAGCTTGCAGCCTCCCCATGACGCAACCCGAATGAATGCCCGAGCGTCTCTTAAATTTTTCAAACCACCCATGAGAAGCCTTGAACTCTGGGGGTTCCTGCTTCGATTTTCCTTCTCCTGTGTCGATTTCGGCCTGAGCGTACAAGAGATCGCCAAAAATGGCACTGGCTTTCTGACAGATTATCGCTTCAGTGATAGTGTCTCCAGCCATTTCTTTGTCCTTTATCCAGACAAGTAGCAGTCTCTTCATCTCATCATGGAGGGGGCTCCTCTTGCTCGAGAAAACAGTCACGCCCGTAGAAGGTGTTGCTGCTTTGATAGCTTCCCTCTGCTTCAGGATCATTCCTATCGTAGATGGATTTCAGCCATATTCCTTAGCGAGCACACTTAACCGCATGCCGGCTTCGTATTTCTTGATTATTTCCATCTTCATCTCCATGGAAAGCATCATCCTCTTCTTTCCCTTAACATCAGCGACTTTCTTGGGACCCATGGCTAATGATGTATCGTAGGATCACACACGATAACAGTACGTACATTAAATTGTTACGAAAGCAAAATCACAAACACTTAAGTCAATGCGTACGATACCGCTGCCGGAACGAAAAGACATAGGAATGCCAGTGCGTAGATGCATGATGGAATACAGTACAGCAGATGTCGACCAATAGGAGAGTAGGATCTCATGGTGGTAACTAGCATCCAAGTAGGGAGATAACCAGTGGAAACGCAGAAGGATGGTAGCGTGTTTACGGGCTAGCGACTCGCGAATTTTAAAATCCGTCTCGGATACGGTTGAGCTCTCGCTCTGTACCGCCTTTCGTTGTCCGAAACATTTTTCATGATCAGAGTCATAAAATTCTTCGCATCTCCTTTCGTGAAGTGAAAATTTCGTAAGCCGATTCTTTCGTAGTGAGAGGTTTGACTGTGTGTGTGTGTCTGTATATATATAATATAATATAATATAATATATATATCTATCTATCTATCTATCTATCTATCTATATATATATATATATATATATATATTATATATATATATATATATATATATATATATATGTATGTATGTATATGTATATGTATATATATACATATACATATACATATATATATATTTATATATATATATATATATATATATATATATATATATATATATATATATATATACACACATATACATATACACACACATACATACATACAAACAAATGAAGATAAATGTCTAGGGGTATGAAAACTCGGGGCTGGTAGAATAGATTATCCTTTGATCAGAACTTTACACACTTTAGTAGTTTGTTTATTAACAGTATTTTGTTAAGCAATCCTCTATTCATTTAATACTATGAAAGATTAACAAAACTTAGGATGCTTTCTTTTCTTTGTATTAGACAATGTTTTCACTCAAACATTTCTGTCTGTCTGCATATGATTAAGCCAAAAAACTTTCTATTTCATCCATCATGTATAATTAATTTGTTACTGGTTTTATTTCTTTTATATTTATACCTCTGCACATTAACAGTCCATATATGTCATGACCATTTAGTTATAACTTGCACTGCAAAGATTTTTTATTTTCAATTTTATGATGAAAAGTGGATACCAGATGAAATATCAGTGCTACTTCTGTTTATTTAAAGTTAGCTAAGGGAGTTTGTGTACTCTTTGCAATGGATATATTTTTTATCAGGGCTTTGTTTTATTTAAGCAATTCAACCTAATATCAGTAACGTCTATTGCTCTTAGTTTGTTCTTAAGGAATAAACTAAAATCAGTCCGATTTTAAGTTTGTTTCACGTGCTATACAATTTTTATTTTATTTCTACAATTTCAGATGCTTGGCGATATTCATTATAAATCAAGTATCCTTAGCACAGCAAGGGTTCTCTCAGAGTATGTTCCAGTTTGGATGTACAGGTCAGTCAGCATGGAATTGGTTTATTTCCAAATATGATGTAGATTACTTGTATCTTATTGCTCTGAGTTGGGGTCACAAATTCAGGCCTTTCAAAGCAATGTATGATCTGAAGGCATCACATCAATTTATACTCATTTGTTCCTTTTTATTCTACAAACTTAAGTTGTAATCACAAACATTTTTTCCACTCCACCTTTGGAATTCCTCTGACAGCTTCAGTTGCAGCAAACAGATTTCCTACACTTTCTTATGAGTCCCAGCGATCACATGAACTCGCATCAGTTTTGTAGATTGGACTCATCATGTCATCATGATGGCCAGCAAAGAGCCTTGATAAAAATAACTTCAGCAAAGGGATCTGCTAACTTCTATAACCACTCTCACTGTCTTCATTTTTGACCCAACTATGCCTTCACATACCCCCACCTCCCCTGAACTTACCACCCCCTTTCTCACCTGTATTTCCACATCTAAAAAAAAAAAAAGATGATTGGACAGTGCCAAGTACTGAGAGTTGCCAGCTGACATTTGGACTCCATGTTATGTTGAAGCTGAAAATGCTGGCTGCAATAAATCGCATTTTTAAATATAAAACTTACCCCCTGGTTATATAAGAATGGCTAAAGTCTCCTGACGCCCCGGCAGAAATTTCAAAATCTTGCGCAGCTTATCGCAGATATGCCAGGTGTACACTAGCGCCCTTGCGGTACAACAGGTAGAACTATACCCACAAGCTTCAGATCTTTTCCTGCCGCCATAGCTGGCTGTCATATTGGAAATTCTCTCTCACTTTATTACTCTGTTTGGACGTTATTTGGTGATGTGTACAACTTTTTTTGAGTTTGGGCTATCGCGTAATTGTTTTCTGTTTCATTTATTCTTTAAATCTTTTTGTTTGGGGTTATGTTATTAATTTAACCTTTGTTTTATGTTGTCGGTCTTTCTCTTAACTTTTCAATATGGCCGACCCCTCCCCTGTAATTCGTAAGTGTGTTAGTGAAGGGTGTCGTACTCGACTCCCTAAAGGTTCTATAGACCCACTCAATATTTGCATTAAATGTAGGGGAAAATCATGTTCTTTCAGGGATAGGTGTAATGAATGTTTTTCATTAACAGAAAATGAATGGGTAACATATGAATGTTATGTTAAGAGATTAGAGAGGGACAGGGGTAGGCGTAGTTCATCACGCTCTGTTGATTTAACCTTGCCTAATGTCAGTGATCCTATTCCTTCCTCCGTAGTGGTAGATCAGCAACTGAAGGAACCTTCTTTGAAGGACATATTTACCGCTATGCAGGCTCTCGGTGAAAAAGTTGAGTCTTTAGCGGCGGATAGAAATCAGATTTTATCCGAAATCAAGGTACTGAAAAATTGTGACTGAAGGAAATGTGAAAAGTGTTTTGAATGTGTTCAGTGTTGTGGAGGGTGCGTCTGCACGATCTTGCCAAAAACGAGCTACCCACCAAAAGGTCGGGTCCCTGGAGAATCTACCCTCCGAAGGAAGATGTCTCTCTATGTCCAGTAGAGTGTCTAAAGGTCTATCTTCGTAGAACTTCAGAATTCAAGGGAGGACAGCTCTTCCTAGGTGAAACCTCAGGATCAAACTTATCCCTGAAACAACTGAGGGCAAAGCTCACCTACTTCATTTGCAGAGCGGATCCTGATTGTACACCCACAGGTCATGGACTTTGAGAGACTCCACTCATACACTGGTTAGAAATCCTCTAGAGTCTTTTATAAACATTATGTGAAGCAAGTGCACGATTTGAAACATTTTGTGGTGGCGGCAGGAAGTGTTGTGAAACCTGTCGTCTAATGCTGCGATGAACAGTGAACTGTTTGGGAGTGTGACAGTTTGGGTGATAAAGTGTTAACGCCTTGCAGTGTAATACCTTTTATTAAGGGTCACCCTGGTGCCCCTAGGACTGTTCTTTATAGGTGTAGAATCATACCAGTGACACTAGTGTCATGTGTACACTTGTACGCAGTGTTAAAACTCATCCAACATTTACAATAAAATCATCTTAATAATTTTTTAAAGGATTTCGAGTGGCTAATATAGATATCTTCCCTTTTTGGGCTCAAGCCATGATGTCCTGATGGAAGGTTCCTTCTATATATGACTACAGTAGATATTCCCAGAGAATTAAACTAAAAGTTTCACAGAATTCTAACTTCTGGCGCGAGTACCCATAAGATTTCCCTTTAGGATATCGTATAATAACAGGGGACGTATGCCTGACACACCACATAGCTATCTGCACCCCACATAGCATTTACGCTTCGAGGGGGAAGTGTGGCAAGTATGGCAAGTATGGGAGGAGCAGATACAAAACTCTCCTCCTTCGTTACTGTTACGGTACTCGGCAACGTCACATCTGACCGCCATGTTGGATTGATGCCGCCAGGGCGCGCTTTTCCTCATTCCTTCTTCTGTAGCGTTTATGACTATGTGCTTTTTTCCCAGTTTTCGCTAAGTAATTCATAATGTCGCAATCTTCTGCCTCGCCTTCTTCTGGAAAGTTGAGTACCATATTTTTGTATTGTATAAATAAGCTCTAGCCGTAAAGTAACGTCTTTTTATCTTAAAATTCTGTGTTTTGTGGCGGAGCTGTGCCTCAACCGGAAGCGTCATGATGCCGACGCTGTTGTTCGCTTCGCATGCTTTAATTAGTTAGCCAGAACAACCTTCCCGGTCTTATAATTAATTATCAGCATTAGTTATTTAGTCTTCATTGCTAGGAATTAGTTATATTATGCCGACAGTATTCTTTTTCGGCGAATATAGGTAGCTGAATTCGTTTGCTAGATTGCTAGCCTAGCCCCTAGGCTCGATAGCCTAGGCATTTTTGTTTACTTTCATGCATGATATAATAAGTGTTCCTAGTGTTAAATTAGGAAATGAAGATATAGGCATTTATACATATAAGATTCAGTGATTGCACATATGTTTTTTCGCCTTTTAGGAAGTATACAAGGTTTCGGTGATCTTGGTAGTCGACTCCCTTGCCCCTAACCTAACGCTAGGGCTCTTGTATACTTTCTCACCTCCCCAGTTACCTTATCCAAGGTAATCTCCTCCCTCTGAGGTAGCCTAGGCTACATCCTAGCCCTCCTTACCTCGAATTGCATTCGGGTAAGGTTAGGCTAGGATTTTTTCTTTCCCCACTCCTTGCCATAGTACATGCGCTTTGAGTTTGGGACAGAACCTCAGAGTACCAGTCGTTTTGCCCCCAGCTTCCCATTAGGAGAATGTACTCTCCTTCTAGTCCACACTTGGTTGGGTTAAGACAATTCCTCCTTGTGGTCTAGCGACTTGTCCTACCCTTGTCTTAACTAGTTTGGGGGACTAGCTCCCCTAGCCTAGGTTAGGCAGTCCAAGGGGATTCTGTTTCTTTATAGTTTAGGACAGGACACTAGTGCTGTACCTTCTCTGTGCTAACCTACCCTAGGCTGGAGAATGAATTCTTCCTATACCTAGATAGGGCTAGCCCTGAACAGAATCCCCACCCCTGGGAGTGCCGGCGGGAGCTTCGCCTCCTCCTACACTCCCCATCAGTACCCTCACCTCTACCCCCTCTGTCCCTTTGTGTTGGCCCAGCCATCACACCTCTGTCCGCCGTCCTACAACTCCACCGCGTGCCGGCGGATTGTGGGTTCAGCTCGGTCCTTACGTTGGTTAGTCCGAACTGCTACGCTTCCCGCATATAGTCGAACTATGGGATGACATACGACAGGTCGGGCTGCCGGCGAAAGACCTCACTATCTTAGAGTGTTCTTCGGTCCTCCCTTGGGCCGCCACCTGCAACTCTAACCAGCTGCCGGCTCTGTTGCGGCTGGATGAAAGGTTGCCACCCTCTCCCTTTCATTTGAACACTCTCTCTTTCCAGTGCCGGTCCACTGCCGCCTCCACTTTTCCGGCGTCAGCCGTCAGTGTCTTCTGATATCCTCTCTATCTCATTGATTGATGTCAGTGTTGGAATACCTTCGCTGATCGCTTGCCGGCTGCCGACTTGCCAGCGATCTGCCATCACATAAAGGTGTCACCCTCTCTCTGCCACATAGACTGATGGCTTGGAAGGGTCTTCCTCTTGATGGAGATTTGCCGGCGCTACGCGCGCTTCCGGCATGCCGTCACGCCGCCAGCGCCATCTAATCAGTTCTATGCAGTGGACAGTCACTCCTTCCCTCTGCCGGCCCAGTGCCGGCAGTGATTATTGTACAGCTATGGACGATAGCCAGTACATCTATGGTATGATATATACCCTAGACTGAAAACTATTGTGTATAGTTGTGCAGTAAAAATTTTCCAGCATACTCTGTGCATCCATGCACAGTCTCTTGCCGGGACATAACCTGAATAGGGAAGATTAGATCTCTCCCTCCTTTTCTTATATACTGAATGAATTCAGTTCCCCCTCTCTCACCGTATCTAATTCCTCGAAGGAAGTCTAAGTTTTGCTCATCCAATGTAGATGTTTCTTCCTCCTATCAGGGCTCATGAGGAACCCTTAGAATTAGTTGTGGTGTGGGGTCACGGCAATTGACTGGGCGGGTTACACAAGTATGTGTCTTTCCTGCCTTCTTTCTAGCTTACCTATCCTAAGCTTACACGTGAAAAGGAATCTTATAAGTTTTTATAACTTTAATACTAATCTAAGATTACTGTAAGTCATGACTGTTATTGACTTCCAAAGACTCATTTGCCTCTTTCTTTTACAGGAGGAGTACCTACGGTGTGAGAGCGCCTTCTGCAGCGTTTGTTGCCCCAAATTCTACGGCCACCTGGCGTGCCGAACCCACGCCGTCTGTTCGATCTCCCAAGGGAATCTTCGTTATTGGGACCCGCAGGTCTGCGCTGTATGCAAGAACCTGCTCGATGAGGCATTCGACAACCCTCCGTCAGCGGAGGCCAGGGACATCGCCCGAGAGAAACTGCGCAAGTGGCTGCGTGGTTTCCAAAAGAACGCCACGGTGCCTTATCTCCCAAACAAAGGATGAGAGCTTTGCTCTTCCCTAAGGCATCTGCGGATGCCGTCATACCCAAGGCGGAGATCCCCTGCGTCCAACTGACGGTCAAACCGGACGTTTCGGACGCTCTCCAAGACTGTCATATCGACGAAGTGGAGAGGATGTCGGAAGTGTTGGATAATACCGAAAGGACCCTGATGGCTGAGGGTCAAGAAGAGGAAAATCAAGTGGAGACTCCCGACTCCGAGGCCGAGGTCGCCCGCGCCCCCTCTGTTTTTTCCGTTGCCATATCGGAACCGATCCCCTCTACCTCTGCCACCCCAGTGCCTGCAGCGGTGGGCACCCAGGATACCCTCCAAGCCTTGGTGGCACTCCTGGATGAGAAGTTCCGCCAGGGACATGCGGACCTTAAGAGGGAGATCATGCGCATGCAGAAACAGACGCCGAAGAAGATCAGCGTCAAGGGTCTTCCCTCCTGCTCAGTGACAAACCCTTGGTGGCATTCAGAACACATACCCATCACGAGCGGACGCATCGTCATCAACCCTAAGCTGGGTGCCGTTCCCCTTGAAGAGGTGGAGTTCTGGCCTAGTTTCGAAGACTACCCGGACTGTTACGTCCGTCTCAAATCCGAACCAGTTTCCAAGGAGGAGACCGAGCCTAAGGAGGTCATAGTATTCGACCATGCTAAGGCCCAAGCTCTTCTAGCCGACTGCCTCAAGAGCAGGGGCTACACCAACTCCAAGGTGCCGGCCCTAAGCAAGAAGCACCCATCCTTTCTTGCTCCTACCACCATAGTCTTTCCTTTCGCCGAGAAGTCCCTGCTGGCAGTGCTGAAGGCGGTGGAGGAAGGGAAACCCTGCCCTACATTGGAGGAATGTAGGCCTCTCTCCCTCGCCCTCCCTCCCGACGAAAAAAGCTGGAAAGATATCCAGTTAACTTTCGCGGTAGGAAAGTTTAACGAAAACCTCCCCAAGCTTACCGAGTACCTTATGCGTCGGGAGCAAGACACAAAAGAGAGGCTGGCTGCCTCTCTGTCTCTTCAAGTACAGCTTGAGACAATGGCCGGGCACATTTGGGTCCCAGGCTTCTACATGGTTCTTGCAAAGACCCACCTTGCCACCTTGACGAAGGACTTATATAGCTTCATCAAGGCCCAGAGAGCCTGTAGAGAATTCGTGTTTGCGGATGCCACCGTCAAGCACGAACCCCGGAAACTGATTTCCTCCAACATTTGGGGTAAATATCTCTTTCCTAACGACCTCGTGAAAGAGATCGTTGACAGAGCCGCCACTGAGAACCGGAACCTTTTCAACAAGTGGGGCATATCTCGAAAGAGGAAATCTTCTCAGGATGATGGCCCCCAACCTAAGAAGAAGTCTAACAAGCCCCGTTCCCAGCAGCATCATGCTGAACGCCAGTTTCCGGCACCCGCTTCTCCCCAGTTGGTGGCTCAGCTACAACAGACCTTTCAGTTGGTCCCTCAGCCGGGGGTGGCTCAGTCAACAGTCTTTACACCAGCCTACGAAAGGCAATCCACTACCTTTCGCCCCAAAGGTAGAGGCTTCGGCAGAGACTCCTCTCGACGTCCATCTAGAGGGAGAGGAGGGAGGGGAGCAGGCGGCCGAGGTGGCAAACCCTCGGGAAACCAGAAGCAATAAAATGCTTCCGGTGGGAGGAAGACTCCGCCACTTTCAGGATTGTTGGACCTTCGATCCTTGGGCCCACAGTATCGCAAGAAGGGACTAGGGTGGAGCTGGGTAACACCACCTCCAACCTTCCACCAATTCTTCCAACACTCCACCCCCGTCCTGGAAGAATACGTCCTAGAACTCTTGAACAAGAAGGTGATCAAGAGGGTGAAGTCCACCAGGTTCCAAGGAAGACTATTCTGTGTCACCAAGAAGGACTCCGACAAACTCCGTGTCATTCTGGACTTGTCCCCTCTCAACAAGTTCATAGCGAACAACAAATTCAAGATGCTGACTCTTCAACATATAAGAGCCCTACTTCCTCACAAGGCCTACACGGTCTCAATAGACTTGGCGGACACCTACTGGCACATTCCAATGAATCACCAGGCTTCCTCCTACCTAGGATTCAAGCTTCAAAGACGGCAGTACGTCTTCAGGGCCATGCCCTTCGGACTCAATATAGCTCCAAGAATCTTCACGAAGCTCGCAGACACGATCGTCAAACAGCTAAGCCTTCAAGGCGTCCAGGTGATGGCCTACCTAGACGACTGGCTGGTTTGGCCAGCATCCTCAGAAGAATGCTCGCGTGCTTCCAGAAAGGTGACCCAATTCCTGGAACATCTGGGTTTCAAAATCAACACCAAAAAGTCTCGACTGTCTCCAGCTCAGAAGTTCCAATGGCTAGGAATCCATTTTAACCTTCAGTCACACCGTCTTTCCATCCCCCTGAAGAAAAGGAAGGAAATAGCGGGATCTGTCAAGAGACTCCTAAATTCCAAACGGATTTCAAGACGACAACAGGAACAGGTGCTCGGCTCCCTTCAGTTTGCCTCAGTGACAGACAAAGTGCTACGAGCACAGCTAAAAGATGCATTGTGAGTCTGGAGAAGAAATGCATCCACCGCTCGAAGAGATCCCAAAAGACCTCTACCAACCAGGCTTCGCTCACTCCTAAAACCATGGTCGGAGGCAAAGAACATGAGAAGATCAATTCCTCTTCAGCCACCACTTCCGGCGGTCATTATCCACACGGATGCTTCACTAGAAGGATGGGGGGCGGGGGTGTCAATCCCATCAGCGACAAGTTCAAGGAACATGGTCTCCCCTATTCAAGACGTTTTACATCACCATCTTGGAGGCCATGGCGGTTCTTCTTACTCTGAAGAAACTGTCTCCACGTCCCTCGATCCACATCCGTCTAACTCTGGACAGAGCCGTTGTGGTCAGGTGTCTCAACCGTCAGGGCTCAAGATCGCCCCAACTCAACCAAGTGCTATTGCCCATCTTCCGCCTAGCGGACAAGAAGAGATGGCACCTCTCAGCAGTTCACCTACAAGGATTCCGCAATGTGACGGCAGACGCTCTATCGAGGACAACCCCAATAGAGTCGGAATGGTCCCTAGATGCAGAATCATTCTCCTTCATCTCCCGTCAAGTCCCGGAACTGCAGATTGACCTCTTCGCGACAAGCGACAACAAGCAACTTCCTCTTTATGTGGCCCCATACGAGGACCCCAGAGCGGAAGCGGTGGACGCCATGTCCCTGGACTAGAACAGATGGTCCAAGATTTACCTGTTCCCTCCACCCAACCTTCTGCTGAGAGTCCTCACCAAGCTGAGAACCTTCAAGGGAACAGCAGCCCTAGTGGCCCCGGAGCAACTGGTTCCCTCTAGTCTTGGAGTTACAGCCCAAGCTGGTCCCTCTGCCGGACCCAGTTCTCTCCCAGCAGGTTCAGAAGTCGACTGTCTTCGCTTCATCAACGAAAACCCGAGACCTTCATCATGATTTTCTCTCCCTAGCCGTGAAGAGGTTTGGGATCTCGACAAAATGTTTAGACTTCTTAGAGGAATACAAAAAAAAAGGTTACCAGAAGGCAATACGAGTCATCCTGGAAGAAGTGGGTGTCCTTCGTCAGGGTTAAAAATCCTACAGAAATCTCTAAAGAATTTTGTCTGTCCTTCTTCATTCGCCTTCATGGACAAGGCTTAGCAGCCAACACGATTTCCACTTGCAAATGGCCTTGACAAGACCATTACTTTACGCCTTCCAGATAGACCTGTCCAATGACATCTTTAACAAGCTACCAAAGGCATGTGCTAGACTCAGACCCGCACCTCCACCTAGACCCATCTCCTAGTCTCTTGATAAGGTGCTCCATTTTGCCTCTAGTCTGGACAATGAATCTTGCCCTCTGAAAGACTTGACTCAAAAAGTGATTTTCCTTTTTGCTCTCGCCTCGGGAGCCCGAGTTGGTGAAATAGTGGCTTTATCTAGAGAAGAGGGCCAGATACAGTTCGCCGAGACAGGGGAACTTACCCTCTTCCTTGACCCAACGTTTCTCGCCAAGAATGAACTTCCCACTAAGAGGTGGGGTCCCTGGAGAATCTGCCCTCTGAAGGAAGATATCTCTCTATGCCCAGTGGAGAGTCTAAAGGTCTATCTTCGAAGAATTTCAGACTTTGGTGGAGGACAGCTTTTTTAAGGAGAAATATCGGGATCTGATTTGTCACACAAACAACTAAGGGCAAAGATCACCTACTTTATTCGCAGAGTGGATCCTGACAGTACACGCGCAGGTCATAATCCCAGGAAAGTCGCCTCTTCCCTAAACTTCTTTCAAGCAATGGATTTCGAAAGCCTTCGATCTTTCACAGGCTGGAAATCCTCAAGAGTGTTTTTCAAACACTATGCGAAGCAGGTGCATGAACTGAAGCGTTACATGGTGGCAGCAGGTAGTGTGTTAAAGCCTGCTGCTTAGTGCTGTGCAGAACAGTGAGTTATTCGGGACTCTAACTCAACGGGTGCCTGTGTTGACCCTAGTGCGAAACATAGTGATTTTAAGTGCCACCTGGTGACACTGTGGACTGTTCTTCTTCAAAGGTGAAGTAACATAGACAGGAACACGTGTGCCACATGTTTTTTGGACATGAAGTGTATATAAGACTTTTAAAGACTTTATAGTTCTCTTGGAACTTATGTGTGTAATGGCAAGTTCTTTCTTTTCAGATTCCACACCCACGTCTTCTGTTGTCTTTAGTCTATGTTTGTTAACTACATTTTATTGAAATTTATTTCTTTCATATTAATTCTAAAATTTTACTGAATAAAATAGAATTTTTCGTGAACATATGTGTCTCATTTTGCCCTATCATATGAAATAAAGTACTGGTAGAGATTTTATTATCCTTATTATTTGATCATTATTATAATCTATGTTATAATATTGCTCTTATCTGATGCATACTCACCTAGAGAAAAGTAAAATTTGTTCCAACACAATTACTTAACTTTCCTGATATGTCTACGAGACCGGCAAGATCTTCGTCTACAGGTGAGTTTCTTCATCAAGGTAACTTCAAGATATTCTCTATGTCCATGTAGGACTTCCCTGCCAGGGGGGCAGGAAGCCATAACATAGTATATGCTATCGGTAGTGAAATGTAACGGAGATGTCACGGTCTCTAAGGTCACCAGACCAAAGGAATATTGTTTAGAAGTCGAAGGCACTACAAAAGGGAAAAAATCCACGATACATTAATTCTCTAGTACACTTCCATCAGGACGTCATGGCTTGAGCCAAAAAAACGGATTTTGAGCGAAGCGAAAAATCTATTTTTGGGTGAGATAGCCATGACGTCCTGAAGGACCCACCCTGGTTCTCTATTTCGGCCTGTCAGGCCCCTCCCTATCTTATTGTATCATGGAGACTGGCATAAACACCGAAGGAATGAGGAAAAGCGCGCCCTGGTGGCATCAATCCAACATGGCGGTCGGATGTGACGTCGCCGAGTACCGTAACAGTAACGAAGGAGGAGAGTTTTGTATCGGCTCCTCCCATAACTTGCCACACTTCCCTCAAAGCGTAAACACTATGTGAGGTGTAGATAGCTATGTGGCGTGTCAAGCATACGTCCCCTGTTATTATACGATATCCTAAAGGGAAACCTTATGGGTACTCGCACCAGAAGTTAGAATTCTGTGAAGCCTTTAGTTTAATTCTCTGGGAATATCTACTGTAGTCATATATACCCTTAGGAAGCTACTGAAGGAACCTTCCATTTATCACCAACCTACCTTGGCTGACTGACCAGACAGCCTTCATCTGCCTGTTAGTTACCATCCTCGGCTCACAGACCGCCGATTCACCGATCATCGGCAATTCGCCAGCAGTTCATGACTCAGACTTACTAGTCAAACTCTGCCTCTAGTTCCCAGATCAGAAGGTATACAACACACTTCTTGCTACTGGCCGTTCGCCATCACACTAAAGTGATCGGCAAACGATCGACGACCCTCATCAGCAGCTTGTCGATAGTGGACTACTTGCGAGCACTCTCCAACTGCACAGTAACCATGATACCCAACTGTTAACCATTGATTAACATTCGCCAGATTGATTCTATTCTAAGGAATAGCATCAATCCCATCAGGGCGCATGGTAGGGTTAAGCATTGCCTTCCTTCTGTCAGTTAAATGAATTCTCTCTCAGCGAAGAATCCTTACACGGTATCGCGTCTGATCCTTTACACCACGAGTCAAGACCCCCAGCGTCAACAATCTCCCATGCAAAAGGATCTGCAAGGAGCTGTCCCTTTGGGTCGATGTCCACACCATGTTGGAGTTCGAACAAGGGCTAAGACCTCAGGTCTTCATTTGGACACTGGACCTAAAGGACACATACTTCCAGGCCCAAACCATCCATCTAGGAAGGTTGGAAGATTCAGTCTAGACAAACAAGAAACACCAGTTCAGGGCACTGTGCTTCGGTCTTTCCACTACACCCATCCTAATCTCACAGGATCGGCTTCTGTTTCCTCTCTCTTGGGACGACTGACTAACCTTAGCAGATTCAGTGGCAACCTTGCATTAGCACTGGAACTTCTGAAGTCTTTTTACCAAGATCCAGTGATCAAGGTACACCTGTGGAAGTCTTCCCTACTTCCCTCCCAGAAGAATGGTGTATCTGGGAATGATTCTAGACACCAATCTCCACAAAACTTTCTCAAAACGAGAACTCCCATCCCAGAGTGACTAGAGTCTGATTGGAATCAGGCCCTCGATCCCCCAGACATTCTGACCCCCATGGGACCAGAAGTTTGGACAAACCTCAAGGGATGGGTGTCAGTCGAGAATCTACAGAGTGGTATAACCTTCTTATCCTTCCCCACCCCTCAGACTTGATGCTGTGCTTAGAACACATCAAAAGAAGAGAGGAGGAACCATAGTGCTGCACCACACGACCTCAGCTCTCTGGACAGAGTCCAAAAGTACCTTCACTTAAATCTCTTAAGAGATGAAGGCCAACTTTCCGGTCCTTCAGCAGCCTCATCGGTTCCTAACAGACCACTCAGTGATGTGATGGGCGACAATACCACACACCACAGAGAGGCTCACATCGGCAAGCAAGAAGGAACTTGCTCGTAACCTCTTCCCATCAAACAGTATAAACACTAAGATGGGCCAAAGTCCATTTGGTGCCACTATCAGCCCGCTTCATTCCAGACCAGAGGAATGTGCCCGCCGACAATCTGTGCACAGCATCTCAGATAAGGTACTGTATACCGAATGGTCTTTGGATCACCTTGTAGCCGACAAAGTCCCGACTTTACGGGGTCCTTCAACTAGGGATCTGTTCGCAACGCTCCTGAACCTCATGCTGCCGTTGCTCCCTAGCCCTAGACCCTAAGGCTCTGGCAAAAAACAGGCCGACAACGGTGGGTACAACAATGACGTTTACATCTCGTCCCTGTTTTGTCTGGAGAAGGGCACTCAAGAAGGCTTGAACATCAGTCAGCCTCTCAAGGACTTTCATAGCTCCACTATGGCATTACACAGAACAGTTTCCAAACCTTTTGCAGGTCCTGATAGTTTCTCCAAGAGAACCCGCTCCACATCACAGACAACCCACTTCGACACCTACCAGAAGCTATAGCTTTGCTATGATTGTACGCCTGGAGACTACCCAATACCTCCTCTCCCACAGAGGCTTTTCGCAATAAGTTGCGAAAAGGTTGTCTAGATATCTGAGGAATTCCTCAGCATCAGTCTACCAGGCAGTATAATGTCTTGTGTAGTTGGTGTCATGTGTAAGTGTGTCTCTCCACTCGATACCTCTATTCCAGCAATAGCGGAATCCTCGAGTATATGCAAGAGAAAAAGACCCCCTTTTCAGTTTCAATAGGTAAAGATGATCACTCAACCTTGATCCTTCACCTTCAAACTGAAAGGAAGGGACATCCTCTCATTGCTAGACCTTTCCTAACTCATACGGACTTGCAACTTGCCTTTCTCCAGTCGGAATTGAGACCTTCCTCTCGGAACATGGTTCAAATTCTCCGGTCTCTAAAGAGACCTCCTTATGTTCCACTTCACCAGGCAACAAATTTCCACCTGGTTTAAGAAGACAATGTTCCTACACACTCTGACAGCAGCCATACGAGTCAAGGACTTCATGGTCTCTCTTTCGACATCGCCTTTTAATGAGAAGGGCGAAAGGCAATGTTCAGTTTCGTCCCTGAGTATGTCACCAGACACAGTCTCCAGAGGTGACGGATCCTACACAAGTCTCCACTCGGTAATGGACGATCCAGATCATCCGTTACTATACCCAGGGTAAGGTATGAGACTTTACCTTAAGAGAACGACAACAGCCCACCCAGGTCCCTTCTCTTGTCATCAACACTGGGAGAGACTAAAGGAGGATCACCAAACCATCATCTCAACATGACGACTCACGATATCAGGGGCATAGCTATGCCCCTGGCCCTTCCAAGCAGATTACTCTGTGATGCAGGTTTTACAAGATAGGATGTAAATGCTCCAGGTGACTTTCACAACCTTTCTCCTGCAAGATGTGACCCACAAGAACTCGATACGATCTCTATCGGTCCGGTGGTAGCTGCACAACAGCTGGTTGTATACCTCAAGCTCTTTATTGGAGAAGTAGCAGAAGGTTGAGGGCACTGTTACCCGGTTTTAGTCTTCGTGAAGGAAAAGATTTGACTGGCTCTTATTCTTTTCTTCATCCTACCCTCTCGTGGGGAAAGCAGCATCCTGGGTTCTCTGAATAAGCTGACCTCAAACCACTGCAGGTAAACCGTGCTCCCTTGTGTACATAGTATTAAGCTAATACTGTTGCGTCCCCATACCCTGGCGAAGTGGTATGGGGAGAGTCTTGGTTACATCAGTTTTTTCCTACAATAGACTCGGAATAACTTTACCTAGACAGTCACACTTCTGCATGTCTCAACACACAGCTTGCGTAGGCCATGAACCTTGGTAGCAAGGTTTTAGCAAGGGCAGGGTCTCCTTATTTTTGAGTACTAATATACTCAGATAAGGAGCCCTGGGTAAAGCCAAAAGCCAGATTGGCAGGGACGTCCTCCCTTCCTAATGGGTGAGTCAACCCTAATAAATTGCATGGTTTGTATTCCAGTTACGGAACAAATGACAAATTTGTATTTTTCCTAACTATAAAAACCTTAGCTATTTATACAAATTTGCCCGGCAGCCCTATCCCCCTTGAAGTCCTACCTCTAAGCAAAGTGAGCTAAATCGCAGGTGTGTGAGGGGGAGTGGTAGCAAGCTACCCCCCTACCTCCCGCTAACTAGCGGTGTGGGTAGTTAACCCTAGCTAAAATTTTAATGGCTCGTCATTTCACCCCCGCCGAAAGTATAACCCCTAATAAATAGCTAAGGTTTGTATAGTTAGGAAAAATACAAATTATCTACGAATTTGTAATTTTTCATATTTACATTCTTTTCATGATTAGATTTCTATTACTATTATTATTATTATTATTATTAGTAGTAGTAGTAGTAGTAGTAGTAGTATTATAATTGTTATTACTAGCTAAGCTACAATTCTAGTTGGAAAAGGATCCAACAGGGAAAAAGTAGCCCAGTGAGGAAAGGAAATAAGCAAATAAACAAACAAGAGAAGTAATAAACGATCAAAATAAAATATTTTAAAAACATTAACAACATTAAAATAGATCTTTGGTGTATAAACTATAAAAAGAGACTTATTTTAGCCTGTTCAACATAAAAAACATTTGCTGCAAGTTTAATTGCCATGAAGTCTTCCAGTCTTCTAAATACTGTACATAAAGAATTTTAGATTATTTTTCGTATGAAATTAAGGAAATTATATCAATAAGTACTTCAGGGAACTAGATTTATACAAATTGCTAAAATTGTTACTCCCATAGGTTTGAGTACGAAGGTGGACCTAATTTGTTTGATGTTAGATTCCCCGATCCATCATCTGCTCCACCAATGCCCCCTGCTGTTGGACATGGCGATGAAGTGCTACATATTCTTCCTGAAGTGGACCTTGCCTTCGATCCTTATCAGAGAGAGATGAGTGAAGAGCTTTTAGATGTGGTTGAAAATTTTGCATACGGCAGGTATGTTTTGTAATACAGATTGGGACAATTAATATTTAAAAGTAATAAGATCTCTTTAGAGTCTAAAGGTTTAAAGACCGTTCATGAATGTCAGAGGCAAGGGACAGTTACAATGCCATAGCAAGCAGGACAATGCTTAAGAAACTGACCATATTACCATATAATCAGTGCCCAAGCCCTCTCTCCATCCAAGCTAGGACCAAGGAGGGCCAGGCAATGGCTGCTGATGACTCAGCAGATGGCCCTATAGGCTCCCCCAAACCCCCAATCCTTAGCTCACAAAGATGGTGAGGTTGCAGTGACCAGAGAAACTTGACAAGATTGAGCGGGACTATATGAAATGTATTTGCTTTTCAACTTTAGAACCTAACTCAGTCAAGTAATTATGTTTAATAGAGCATATTTTAGGTGTATCTAAGTATACTACTGTAGATGTACTTGTTTAGTAGTCATTAAAATTTTATATTTTTTTTCAGCACCGTTGACCATTCTCTTACTTTCTCTTTTTAATTAAAAAATAATAAATGGTAAAATTTACTATCAACCGTAAAATTTAAGATTTTGCATTATCATTATTATTATTATTATTATTATTATTATCATTATTATTATTACTACCTAAACTACAACCCTAGTTGGAAAAGCAAGTTGCTATAACCCCCAAGGGCTCCAAGAGGTAAAGATAGCGAAGCGATGTAAGGAAATAAACAACTATATGTGTAGTTAAAAACATGTAAAATAAAATATTTTAAGATCAGGAACAGTATTAAAACATCTTTTATATATAAACTAAAAAATACTTATGCCAGCCTGCTCAATATAAAAACATTTGCTGCAAGTTTGAACTTAGAAGTTCTACTGATTCAACCACCCCCATTTAGGAAGATCATTCAACAACTTGGTCACAGTTGGAACCAAGAAACTGTTCATAAACACACACACACACACGAACAGGGGCAAAATAAAATTAATAGAATACTCTGTAGTATTGAGCCTCATGATGGAGAATGCATGGCTGTTAGAATTAATTGTATACCAAGTATTATTACGAAAAGGATGGTACTGCCTGGGAAGATCTGGATGTAAGGGATGGTCAGAATCAAGAAAAATCTTATGCAACATGTGTAAGGAACTAATTGAATGATGGTACCACAGATATGAAGATCAGGAATAAGAAATTTAATAGACTGTAAGTTTTTGTCTAACAAATTAAGATGAGAATCAGCAGTTGAAGACCAGACAGGAAAACAATACTTAAAACAAGGTAGAATGAAAGAATTAAAACAACTCTTCAGAATAGATTGATCACTGAAAATCGTGAGATTATCAATAAGCCAATTTCTTTTTGTGCAATTGAATAAGACACAAAAGTAAACATGCTATTGAGATTCACAACTAAAATGTTAAGACGTACAGATATAAAGAAACATTATCAATGCTGAGATCCGGATGTTGAGGAGCAACTGTCCTTGACCTACTTATAATCATACTTTGAGTTTTTATGAGATACAGCTTCATGCCCCATAATTTACACCAATCACTAATTTTAGCTAGATCTCTGTAAAGGGATTCAGCAACCTCAGATCCACATTCAGGAGATAAAATTGATGGAAAGAGATTAGTATAATCTCCATATGTAATGAGCTTGTTTTCTAGGCCAAACCACATGTCATGTGTATATAGTATGAAAAGTAATGGGCCAAGAACACTACCCTGGGGAACCGCTGATATCACATTCCTATACTCATTAAGGTGCCCATCAATAATTCTGCAATCTATTACTTGAAAATATAATAATGATGCTAAGAAAAGACCCTCCCACTCTCAACTGTTCAAGTTTCAAAACGAGGGCCTCATGATTAACATGGTCAAAGGCAGCACTAACATCAAGGCCAATCATAACTTCCTGACCACAATCAAGGGATTTCTGTACAGCATAGGAGATTGTAAGAAGGGCACCACATGTTCCAAGACCTTACGAAAGCTAAATTGTAAACTAGGGAACATATGATTACCTTCAGCTAACCTATTTAAATGTTTTTCCAAAAGATGTTCAAAAACTTTAGATAATATGGGAGTTATGAAAATTGGGTAGTAATCAGTTGGACTTGAGTAACATTACCAATTCTCTAACAGGTGCTAAAAGCTCATATTCTTGCTAACTTGCGCAAAAGAGCAGATAGCTTTGGAGCTAAGAAATCTGCAGTCTTTATAAAAAACAAATGAGAAATACCATTTGGGTCTACACCTCCATAAGCATCAAGGTCTATCAAGAGAGTTTTAATTTCATGAGATCGAAAAATTAAACTATTGTAGTTAGTTTAGCCTCAGGAAAGCAAGAATGAGGAAGATCAAGTTTTTCATTTCTCTGTTTACTGGGGGCGGGGTGGCACATCGGCCAAAAGGGTTGCCTTTTCCTTTGGACAGTGAGTGACTGAGCCATCTGGTTTAAGTTAAGGAGGAACTGTTGCATCTATGCCAAAGAAGGCAGATTTAAAGGTAGCCCACCACTTATGTTCCTGGGGTGTACCAGAAAGGGTTTCTTTTATGGCTAAATTGTATTCCTTTTCAGTTGAAGCTTAAACTCTCTGAGCAAAAACTCTAACCGAGTATAGTTATTCCAAGGCAAATCTGATCTGTTACCCTTCCTAAGATGATAGGCCTCCTGCTTCTGAAAATAAGCACGTCTACAATCATCAATGAACCATGGTTTTGTCTTTAACTCAATGCCTTAGCACAAGAGAAGGGATACGCTTATCAATTACGTTGACTAGATTTTCATTCAAAGGAACAAAAGGATCAACACTATTATACAATTGTGACCAATTCGAGCGCAAAAGATTACTCATAATGCCATTCCATAGGGACAGTTATATTTATGGGATGATAAAGAAGAGAAGATGAATTTAAGAAATTTTGGCATTATGACTTCCCATCCAATTTATTTCTTATTTTTGCATGTCCCTTTGATTAAGCCTCTCACTTTAATCAGTATTCTGGGATTCCATGCTTCTTCAAACTTAGTCATGAAGCATATACAGAAGAGCAGACTGATAAAACAGTTTTTAAAAAGTGCAAATTATTCAGCTGCTTCCAGTTCATTGTTTAAAGTAGCTCTAAAATATATATTTACTTATTCCTCTTTTAGGAGCATTTATACCTGCTCTCTCTCTCTCTCTCTCTCTCTCTCTCTCTCTCTCTCTCTCTCTCTCTCTCTCTCTCTCTCTCTCTCTCTCTCTCTCTCTCTCTCTCTCTCTCATTATTATTATCATTATTATTGTTATTATTATTACAAGCTAAGCTACAACTCAAGTTGTATATATATACAGCATATATATATATATATATATTATATATATATATATATATATATATATATATATATATATATATATATATATATATGTGTGTGTGTGTGTGTGTGTGTGTGTGTGTGTGTGTGTGTGTGTGTGTGTGTGTGTGTGTGTGTGCGCTAAGCTACAACCCTAGTTGGAAAAGCAGGGTGTTATAAGCCCAGGGGTGGCTCCAACAGGGAAAATAGTCCAGTGAGGAAAGGAAACAAGGAACAAAATATTTCAGGAACAGTAACATTAAAATAAATATTTCCTATATAAACTAAAAATTTAAACAAAGCAAGAGGAAGAGAAATAAGATAGAAAGGTGTGCCTGAGTATACCCTCAAGCAAGAGAACTCTCATCCATGATACTGGAAGACCATGGTACAGAGGCTATGGCACTACCCAAGACTAGAGAACAATGGTTTGATTTTGGAGTGTCCTTCTCCTTGAAGAGCTGCTTACCATAGCTAAAGAGCCTCTTCTACCATTACCATGAGGAATGTAGCCACTGAACAACTAAGTGCAGTAGTTAACCCCTTGGGTGAAGAATTGTTTGGTAATCTCGAGTGTTGTCAGGTGTATGAGGACAGAGGAGAATATGTAACGAATAGGCCAGACTATTCGGTGTATGTGTAGGCAAAGGGGAAATGAACTGGAACCAGAGAGAAGGATCCAATGTAGCACTGTCTGGCCAGTCAAAGGACCCCAAAACTCTCTAGCGGTAGTATCTCAACTGGTGGCTGGTGCCCTGGCCAACCTACTACCTATATATATATATATATATATATATATATATATATATATATATATATATATATTTATTTATTTATATATATATACATATACTATATACATATATACACACACACACACACACACACACATATATATATATATATATATATATATATATATATATATATATATATATATATATACATATACTATATACATATATACACTCACACACACACACACACATATATATATATATATATATATATATATATATATATATATATATATATACATACATACATACATACATACATACATACATACATACATCATCAGCAAATAAAGTTCATGTGCTAAGAAATTCTCTTTACATATTCCACAAGATATAGGAGTTTAAGTCACATATGTGAAAGGCTAAAATTTTAAGACGTTCTAATATCTTAATGTTTATTCAATTCCAACAATGAATCCAGAAATAGGATTTTTAAATCATTTTTTATAATGTTAAAAAATTAGCATTCCTAGCAATATGATGCCAACGTCATATTTCCATATTTTTTTCAAGTACCTGTTGTCTGAGTTTAACTCATATATTACTGTTGAAGTGGACATGTACTTATTTGTGCTATTAAATTTATTATTGTTACGATTTTTTAACTTAGTAAAATCTGAAAAACCCTTTATACTCTCAACAGGTTACCCTACAAGGATTGGCCTCTTTTTAGTGATGTGACGTTTGAAACACTTGTTTGGAAGGCGGATGGGTCTAGGGCCATAAAGCCTTTTGCTACATCAGAGGCGATAGAGATGTTGGACAAAATCCATACTTATCATCATGAGAAAATTCTTGGTCCCTTGAGAGAGAAACCATTACAAGCTGCTACTGACATTGGTCACGAGGAATTATAATAGTTTCTTATATTACCATGTTTTTCATGAAATTGCCTGTGAAAACCAAAGGGCACACTTACATCTCTCCTCTTTGTACCTCTAATGTTGAGCTGTAACCAACAGCAATAGTTGGCATTTTGCAAACAACACATATGAAAATAAAATCATCAAAGTTTCTCAGACATTCAGTGAAAAATTTTCTACTTAAGACATTTGTTCTTATATAGTGCTCCCATAGTACTGTCATTTGACAGGAGTTACATTCCAAGTTAAAAACCAAAACCAAAAATATCCTAGTGCTAGAACACTTTGTATTGATATTTCATCTGAAAATATTAGTCCTTCTCCCATACACAAGGAAATATACATCTCATTTTTTCTTCAGTATGCATAAGTTCATACTGCATCTTTCATAACTATTTATATTGTTTTGTTTAAAACCAGCCTCTTTGACTGGCTTAATTGCTCAGAAAATTTTATATTCTATGCTATAAGGATTGGTAATTTTAACCTAATTTAGATTATCCATATTTTTTTTTCATTTAATTGTGCTGATGTTCAGGATGTCTTCAGCTTATGAAATAAATTTTTTTCTTTTTGATTATCGTTTTCTCTAATATGCACATTCCTGTGACCTAGATTAGAACTTAACAGAATGTCAATGAAGGTATCTCATCAGTTTAATATATAATTTTTGATAGCATTACCAATGACATGAAAAACCAAATCAATCTCTATTTGAAATGATTGGTTGTGGACATAACCACTCGAGGCTGTAATGAAAATCGTACAGTTAAAGCAATTGCTGACATGGCCAAATAATATAGATAATACGAAATGGTTCAGCAGTAAGTTTAACACCGAACATTTAAAGGTTTAAAGCCCACTCATGAATGGCAGAGGCAAGGAACAGTGACATTGCCCTATCGAGCAGGACAATGCCGTAGAGACTGACCATTTATACATATGATCAGTGCCCAAATCCCCTCTCCATCCAAGCTAGAACCAAGGAGGGACAGGCAATGGCTGCTGATGACTCGGCAGATAGACCTATAGGCTCCCCCAAACCCCCCATCCTTAACTCACTAGTGAGGTCGCATCGACCAAAGAAACTAACGAGTTTGAGGGGGACTCGAACCCCAGTCTGGCATTCACCAGTTAGGGACGTTACCACATCGGCCACCGCAACCAAATTTTACGTAAATATAGGGTAGACCAGGATGTAGAGTACAGAGAACCTGTGGCTGCCTCTGTTCCTTGCATTTTAGTATTTAGCAATGGTTCAGGAAGCAATGGTTCACATGGGTGAGCAATTTAATTAGTTAAGTGTGTAGATTATGTTGTTTTAGTAAACAGTATTTTGTCGTGAACTCCATAAAGCTCTCTCATGTGAAAGTGCTAGACTAATCGTTATCTCATGTCATTTACTGTGTTGTAAAAATTCTCCTTGCCTGTTTCTGACTCATGTTTTTTTTTCACATAATGGCCAAGGTCTACCTTGATGATGGTATGCCCAGACTACGTTTCCAAAACCAAAATCCACAACACTGGAAACAGAACAAATGCCCAGTACTGCAATAAACTGTCAAAATAAACTATGGTACTTAACATTGGTAAAGGTGAAGTAGCAACGTCAGTCATGTTGAATTAACGACAAACACTTCGAGAAACACTGGGCAAAAAATTTTATCAACTTTGCGGGCAAGTCGAAAACAGAAGGATGACCTGGAGGGTGTTCGTGTAGGTGGCGGTGGCGTGGTGCAAGTGTGGTTTCTGGGGTCTATTTTACGGCCCTTCCCTTTGATGAAGGAGTTATCTAATTGGAAGACAGCCTGTGAATAGTGGTTTTCACACGCCCCCGATGTAGACACGACACTCACGAGGTGCTCGCGCGAGGGTAGTAACCTCTGCATTCCATGCTTTTATTTTTCTCTGGTATATTTGGAAGATTTATATCAGAAAAGGTAGATAGAAGAACTTTTCACCGGCCGTCACAGGTCTCTCCCCAGAAATAGATTTTTTCTTCGTCAAAATCCCTATATATATATATATATATATATATATATATATATATATATATATATATTATATATTATATAATATGTATTATATGTTATATATTATATATATATTACATATATATATATATATATATATATATATATATATATATAATATATATATATATATATATATATATAAATATATAAATTATATCGTCGTCGTCGTCGGCGCCCACTCGTGTCCGAGTATTGGGTTCTGTCGTTAGCCATCAGCCTCCTATCTGTGGGGTGGGTGCTTATGCCTGATGTGGCTGTTAAGTCCTAGTCTGTGGTGGAAGAGTCGCGGACAGTGTTCACAAGGGAGGGTAGGTGGTGGGCGGGGCTGTTCTAATCGCTCTCTCCTTCTTCTCCTCCTAGCCTCCTCATTTTGTCTCCTCCTCTCCTCGAAGTCCACGGTGCCATGGTGTACTGTACTCCTCCAGGTTTTCCTGTCCCTGGCTGTTTCTTCCCATGAGGAAGGATCGATGTCAGTTAGAGCCAGGGTGCGCTTTAGTTGATCTTTATAGCGCATTTTCGGGGCTCCTCGTGGTCTGGTGCCCTGGGTCAGTTCTCCGTAGAATATTTTCTTTGGGAGGCTAGATGGTTCCATCCTATGCACGTGTCCTATCCAGCGGAGGCGGTGGTGGATGATGGTGGCCTCCACGCTGGTCAGCGAGGCACGTTCCAAGACTTCAATGTTGGTGGTGTGGCTCTCCCAGGGGATTTTCAAGATCTGCCTCAGTTTCATTTGTTGGAAGCGTTCTTGGATTTTAATATCATTTCTATATAGCGTCCATGTTTCACATGCATACAGGAGCGTGGAGAGGACTACTGCCCTGAACACCATTATTTTGGTGGTCATTGTCAGTGCGTGGTTGTTAAATACGCGGCAGTTGAGTCGGCCAAAGGCGGAGTGGGCTGCCCTGATCCTGTTCTCCACGTCCTTTTTGCTTGTGGGAGCTGATGTTAGGATGCTCCCTAGGTAGGAGAACTGGTCCACCTGTTCTAACGGTTGGTCATTCACTGTGGTATTGAAGTTGGGGAGCATCAGTCCTGGTGGATGTTGGACGAGGGTCTTGGTTTTGTCTGAGTTGACTTGCATCCCAAAACGTTCGTAGGCAGAGTTGTATGCATCAGCTAACGACTGCAGGTCCTCTGCCGTCTGACCTGGGGTGGCATTGTCGTCAGCATACTGCAGTTCTCGCACTGCACACAAGGTGGTCTTGGTTCTGGCGCGGAGTCTAGCGAGGTTGAAAGCGCCTCCATCCATGCGGAAACGTAGGTCGACTGAGGGTGTGTCTGGGGGAATCTCGTTGAGCATTGCTGCGGTGTATAGCGAGAAACACGTCGGGGCCAGAACACAGCCCTGCTTCAGGCCGCCGTTGATGGGGAATGGGTCTGAAAGAGAGTTCTGGTGGCAGACTCTCCCAACCATTCCATCATGGAGGGCACGCACCAGCTTGACAAAATCGGGTGGGCAGCCATATCTTTTGAGGACAGCCCACATGGCAGGTCGAGGTACTTTGTCGAAGGCCTTTTTCAAATCCCAGAAGATGAACATTATGGGCTGTTGTTGTTCGAGGCTCTTCTCTTGTAGTTGTCGCGCACAGAAGATCATGTCTATGGTCCCGCGGGAAGGTCGAAAGCCGCACTGGGACTCTGGCAGGACGTCTTCTGCGAGAATAAGGAGGCGGTCAAGGAGAATCCGAGCGAAAATCTTACTCGCGATGCTTAGTAGTGATATTCCCCGGTAGTTGTTACAGTTCTCCCTGTCTCCCTTCTTGAAGATGGTAACGATGTTTGCATCGCTGAAGTCACTGGGGGGGGGGTCTTGGTCTCCCATATTTTCAGTATAAGGAGCATCAAACGGTTCCTCAAGCCGGGGCCACCGTGAGTGAGGAGCTCCAACGGGATGTTGTCTGGCCCTGGGGCTTTGCCGGGCTTCATGCGCTGCAGGGCCTTGTTGAAGTCATGGATGGAGGGTGGTAGTGCCATCCAGTGACGGACGGGATGCTGCGGGGTCATTCGCAGGAGATCGTCTGGGGTGTCTGCTTGGTCATTGAGGAGGTTCTCAAAGTGAGACCTCCACCTGGCCAGGATGCCCTCGCTGTCGGTGATGGTCGTGGCCCCATCCGCGTCCTTCAGGCTGCCCACTGATGACCGTGTTCGACCGAATATTTCTTTTGTTGCTGCATAGAAGCTGCGCAGGTCACGTTGGTCAGCGAAACTCTGTATTTCTGCAGCTTTTCTTTGCCATCAGGTGTTCTGGGCTTCACGGATACCTCTTTGGCAACCAGCTTCAGCCACCTTGTGAGCACATTTGTTAGCTGCTGTTGGTTGGTTTTCCAAAGTCAGGCGTGCTTGTCGTTTGGTTTCAATGAGAAGAGAGATGGTAGCATCATTCTCATCAAACCAATCCTGCCGTTTGTTGGTGGTGTAGCCTAGTGTTTCCTCCGCGGCACGGGCCATGGCGTTTCTGAGGGTGGTCCAGTGGTGCTCGACAGTGGCCTGACCCACAGGGTCTGCGAGGTATTGTTCGCAGGCCTCCTTGTAGTTCTGTGCCACCTGTGGGTTGCGGAGCTTACTACAATCAAAGCGTTGGTGTGGTACGCTGTCAGGTGCCCTTCTGGGTGGTCGTAGGGTCGTCACGGAGAGTCGGGAGATGAGGAGTCTGTGGTCCGTCCAGCAGTCGTCCGCTCCGGGCATGGATCGGGTGATGCGGACGTCTCCTCGGTCTCTGGCTCTGGTCAGGACGTAGTCCAGGGTGTGCCAGTGTTTAGACCGTGGGTGTCTCCATGTGGTCTTTTGTCGCTTTGGTAACTGGAAGATGGTGTTGGTTACCACAAGTTGGTGTTCTGCACACAGACCCAGTAGGAGTTGGCCATTGGCGTTGCAATTTCCAATGCCATGGCGGCCGATGATTCCCTCCCACAGGCGATGGTCTTTGCCTACTCGGGCATTAAAGTCGTCAAGCACAACGAGCTTGTCATTGGCGGGCACTGCCTGGATGGTGCGGTCGAGCTGGGTGTAGAAGGCAGCTTTGTTATCATCGGTTGAGGTCATAGTCGGGGCGTAGACAGAGATCAGGGTGAGATGTCTGTCCCGCGTGATGGGGATGCGGACAGTCATCAGGCGCTCACTGATGGCCTTGGGAGCGAGGTTGTGCTGCTGCACTAGCTGGGAACGGATGGCGAAGCCGACACCGTGGATGCGAGGCTCCTCTAGGGCCTTGCCTTTCCAGAAGATGGTGTAGCCTGTTCTAGCTTCCCTGATGTTGCCCTCTTCGGGTAGTCTGGTCTCGCTA
Organism: Palaemon carinicauda; assembly: GCF_036898095.1. Taxonomy (NCBI): domain Eukaryota; kingdom Metazoa; phylum Arthropoda; class Malacostraca; order Decapoda; family Palaemonidae; genus Palaemon; species Palaemon carinicauda. Next base: position 21,156,818 of record NC_090740.1, on the reverse strand, counting down.
AGAGCCGCCACATCAACATTGAAGCGGGCTAGCTCCTTGCAGACGAGGGCTGTACGTCGTTCCGGGCGTTTGGTGTTCGTCACGTCTTGGAGGGTGCGGATGTTCCACGCACCTAAGGTTAATATTTTTTTCTTGTTATTTCGACCGCATTAGTGGGATGTCCGCCAGCCGCGGTGAGCTGACCAGACGGGTTTGCCGTGTCCGATGTTTACCCCACCTTTTCTAGGGGCCTCCCCATGTGGGGTGGGCTGCGGTGTCCTCAATAGGCCAGCCCAGTCACGGGTCCAGCTGCCGAACTCTTGTGTCACTGCACCGTCACCAGAGAGCGACTGATTCTTAGACTCGCCGTCTGAGTGCAGTCGTGGGCTAAGGGCTTCCAGCTATCCAGGCCTGCCCCCTTCACCCACGGTGCTGTCGCCGCAGGACTTGCTGGTGGTGATGATGATGATGATGGTGAGAAAGAGATGAAGAAGGGTGGAGGAAGCGACAGAATGCCAGTAGCTAGGTATATTGTTTTGGGTGGTCGTGGGTTTGCAACGGCCACGCACACACACTTGGCCCACATCATTTTCACCGCGGCTCAAGACATATGAGACAGGCGGTTTCTCCGATGTTGGTTGCATCGGGCTGCCGGGTTCTTGTTATGTCAAGGCCCGCCTTGTTGCCTGCCCGACAGGCATTGCCCTCTTCCGCCGGCGCTGGGAAGCTCCGCCGATGGGGTCTTGATATATATATATATATATATATATATATATATATTTATAAATATACATATATATATATATATATACAGTGGAACCTCTACACACGAACGTATCTACATCCGAATTTTCCAACATCCAAAGTAAAATTCGAGCAAACTTTTGACTCTACACCCGAATTTTATTTCGACACACGAAGTAAACATTACGCCATTGAGCGTCGAGTGCTCAGTTCTCTATTCTTGTGTGTATCGTGTGGTTGTCTTCTGTTTGGTCTGTTATTAACAGTGCTTATTTTCTTCCTTTTCTCACATTTCCTTTTTGATTTTACCTATAATCATGGTGCCTAAGAAGCCAAATTTCAGTACAGGAAGAAGGCAATTCTTTCATTAGAATTTAAGCAAGTAATTATAGAAAAACATGAGAGCAGTGTGCATGTGAGTGATACTGTATGGCTAAACAATATGGCCGGAATAGGCCTATGATCTCGAGGATCATCAAGCTGAAGGCAGCCATTAAAGCAAATAACCATCAAAGGGGTTCACCATTATTACAAGACATCGTAGCAATACCCTGGAAGAGATAGAACGCCTTTTGTTGATAGGGATAAAGGACAAAGAGATTGTTGGCAACGATCAATTGTGGGAAGGGCCAGCGTGATGAACAGAAAGAAAGAAAAAAGTGAAGCAAAGAAAACCATGATAGCATTAACAAGCTCTTTTAAATAAGACTTCTCTCTTTTTCTGTGTCTCTCTAAACATAGCATTAACATGTTCTTTAAATAAAATCTCTCTCTCTCTCTCTCTCTCTCTCTCTCTCTCTCTCTCTCTCTCTCTCTCTCTCTCGTTCTTCTTCGCTGTTATAGTGTTAGATATGTCTATTATTTTTTTTTCCGAGAGAGAGAGAGAGAGAGAGATTAAACAAAAATGTGTTTAGCGTACATAATATTTTTAACAGCGTCAACGAGTTGAAAAACAATTAAATGTAACTAAGAAAGTAATAACAGCTAATCTGAATTCCTTTATTAACTAAAACAAATATTGATACAAACACACTTGTGTGCGTATGCACAAACACACACACACAGGTGCAAAAATTGCTACGCAGTAAGAGAGACGGTCGGGGAGGAGGTAGAGATGGTGACTGCGATAACATACCGTAACTCGTCACTGAAAGTGATGAAAATAAAAAATCAAAAGAAAAAAGATGTAAAAAATATGAAATATAAAAATAAAAAAAAAATAATTAAGCTAAGTTAGATTAAAATTTCCGTAGTGTAAGTTACGGTATGTTATCGCAGTCACCATCTCTACCTCCTCGCCGATCGTGTCTCCTCGTGCGTGTGTGTGTGTGTTTGCGCATACGCACACGAGTGTGTTTGTATCAATATTTGTTTTAGTTAATAAAGGAATTCAGATTCGCTGATATTGTTTTTTATTAACTGTCTTTCAACTCGTTAACGCTGTTAAAAATCATATGTACACAACACATTTTTGTTTAATCTCTCTCTCTCTCTCTCTCTCTCTCTCTCTCTCTCTCTCTCTCTCTCTCTCTCTCTCTCTCTCTCAGAAAAAATTAATAGACGTCTCTACACTAACAGTGAAGAAGAACAAGAGAGAGAGAGAGAGAGAGAGAGAGAGAGAGAGAGAGAGAGAGAGAGAGAGAGAGAGAGAGAGAGTATTTATTTAAAGAACATGTTGACACCATGTCTACCTTCTCGCCGATCGTCCGTCTCCTCCAGGCGTAGCAAATCCTACACCTGCGTTGGCCTGTCTCTAAGGTAAAGTGGCAATAAAACACATTTTTTATTTATTATTTCTTTATAATTATCTTTTTTACATGCTTCTTTCATATTATGCAGTTATTTTATTATGTGTAATTACAGTGTGTAGCCATTTATTAAGGATTTATTATGGGTTTTTAGGCTGAGGTACGAATTAAATGAATTACTATGTATTCTTATGGGAAAATTCGTTTCTACATCCGATCATTTTCTACATCCGAAGTTGGTTGTGGAACGAATTAAATTCGTATGTAGAGGTACCACTGTATATATATATATATATATATATATATATATATATATATATATATATATATATATACATATATATATACAGTATATACTGTATATACATATATATATGTGTATATATATATATATATATATATATATATATATATATATATATATATATTTATTTATATACTGTACCATATATTTATAACGGATTTTGAGCAAAGCGAAAAATCTATTTTTGGGTGAGATAGCCATGTTTTCCTGATGGAAGGTTCCTTTAGGTAGCCTTTCTAAGGGATATTTGCTACAGTGATACTCCCAGAGAAATAAGCTGAAGGTTTCCAGAATTCTAACTCCTGGCACAATTCATCCATAATATAAATTTAAGGATGTCGCATAGTATCAGGGGACGTATTTTTTAGATACGACACATAGCAATCTTCACCCCGAATAGATTTAACTCTTTGAGGGGGAAGAGTGGCGAACGAAAGGGGGCACCCGGTGGACCTCATCTCCGTACTACCACCGGTCGCCATTCCCTTGCTGCATTTAAGCGGGAATAGCCGCAGATAGAGCAGTTTCAGGTGAGGTCATCCAGAAAGAAGGGTGGGTCCATCAGGACAATATGGCTATCTCACCCAAAAATAAATTTTTCGCTTTGCTCAAAATTGGTTTTTTGGGCTCGGCCATGTCGTCCTGATGGAAGCATACCAGAGAATTAACATGAAAGTACTATATCTGTGGGTTTGTGTAAGTGCCTTTACTTTGAATGAGTTCCTTATATGGTCTGCTAGACCTGTACATATGACATTACTGTTATTTGTCTCATCCACTAAGCTTGGAACTAGCTTAGGGCTTCCTGTCCCCTGCAGGGAAAGTGTCGACTTCGACTATAAGGATTCAAAGTTTGTATATCCGTAAGAATGAAAGGGAAACTTTTAGAAGTTACCTTCTCATGCTTTGGACATTTTTACATGTTCAAGCTTCTATTATAGGAATAGAATAAAACTCTCGGTTGCTTTATTATTATCAACCGAGGCTGAATTAAGACGCATCTTAAATGGTCTTGAATGGGATACTATTAATGATACCTTGAATGTTAAATTACCCCCTGAATTAGAGATAAGTTATTCCCGCATCAACACTAAAAGAAAGGTCGTGTCCTTGTTTTCTTCCATTTATGACCCTATTGGTCTTATTTCTTCTTTTACAATTCTAGGCAAACTTTTCATTCAAAAACTGTGGATGACTGACAAGGGCTGGGACACCCCTATTGACCCTGAGCAAGTTCAAGAACTAAGTGATATCATCAAAAGGTACAAAGGTCTTGAACAAATTAAAGTCCCTCGTAATGCGCATGATGGCAGTCAACGAGCATTGCTCATTTTTGCCGATGCCTCCAAGCTCGCTTTCGGAGTAGCTGCTTAAATAGTCACCCAGGAAGGTAATTCTCGCCTCCTTATGGCTAAAGCCCGAGTCGGCCCTAAACGTATGTTGGAAATGGATTAAAGTTTAACCATTCCCAAACTTGAGTTAACTGCGCTCTTACTGGGCTGTCGTTTAGCCAAACACTTGTCAGAACTGCGGCCTGGCATATACGCTTCGGTCACTGTTTGGTCCGACGCTTCAACTGCCCTCCAGTGGGTCCATAATTCTAAAAGTAACTCCCCTTATGTCCTTAACCATGTGGAGAAGATGATCAACATTAAATTAACTTGTAATCTTAACCTGAAGCATGTCCCCACTAGTAGCAATCCTGCGGACCTGGCATCGCGTGGTGTCGCTGTCAGGCATATTCTTAAGAATAAATTTTGGCTACAAGGCCCTCCTTGGCTCAGTAACCCTTCAGAGTACCCCGATCAAAGCAGGTTCTCTATTAACCCGAAGATATGTGCATGCCCTATTTGGCTCCATCCCCCCGGAGTACTACTGTTTGATCATTACAGCTCCCTTGACGACGCGATCAAGTGCTACACTGCACTCCTTCGTTTAATTCCCCAATGGATACAACCCTTGTCACAACATTACCCTAATCTAACCAATAAATTCAACCTTCCACCCTTAACAGTTATGTTGAAATGTTCCCAGGCCCAAAGTTATCCTAACATTCTGAAGCAGGTGCAAGGTGAAGACGTTTGTCTCAATTCGGACAAACGAGCTTTCATCGGCCAACGTAAACCTTACCAGGATAACCAAGGTCTTCTCAAAGCTAGTTCCTGTCTCAGTAATGCCCCCGTGGAATTAGATTATGTAGATCCCATTTTGCTGGAACATCATTGTGCCCTTTGGACACTTATCATCAGACATTGGCATGAACGTTTGCTGCACTGTAATACTTCAACACTCCTTGTTGAATTGCGTAAACAATTTTGGGTTCCCCAAATGTGGCAGTATATCAAGAAAATTTTGCGCCGTTGCATCCATTGCCGGAGGGTGCAAGCGGCCCCGTACCCAATGCCTCCATTAGCCCAGTATCATCCCAATCGCCTCATTTCAAGAGTGCCCTTCCGAGTAACTGGCTTAGATTTCACTGGAGCTTTTAAGGTATACAGTTCACATGTAGATTTTGTTTACATCTTGCTTTTCACCTGCGCAGCAACCAGAGCCAAAGCTCTAGAAGTCACAACTTCATTAATGGTCATCGAATTTGTGCAAGCAGTGCGCAGATTTGCCGCTCGATTTGGTATGCCACACTGTATCGTCTCTGATAATGCTTCCACTTTCCAAGCTGGTCAAACTCTTCTAACTGAACTTATGCATCACCCTGTAATTGATGGGTTAAAATCTTCCCATAACCTGACCTGGAAATTCATCACTCCCCGTGTCCCTTGGCAGGGAGGTTTTTATGAAAGGCTAATAGGCTTCACCAAACTTAATTTAAGGAAAGCCATGTATCACTTGTATCCTACCTATAATGAATTTGTCACTTTGGTACAAGAAGCCGAATGCGTCATCAACGATAGACCTTTAGTTTACTTGGATGTCAATGACGTTACTGATACCCCCTTGACTCTGAGTCATCTGCTTTACGGTCGAACCCTCTCACTTGTTCCTCAGGTCTTTATGACCGACCTCAATGACCCCACATATAGGGAAGGGAACAGCCTCCCGGCTAGTTATCAGAAACTCACGAACATGTTGCAAGTGTTTTTAAAATGATGGATCCAGGATTATGTCAATTCCCTTCATGAACGTCACATAAAAAATAATCGTATCCACCCTGTGCCTCCTAAAATTGGAGATTTATGTTTGTTAATTTTGGATGAAGTAAATCGGGAAGATTATCCCATGGCCCGTATTCTTGAAACCTACCCCGGTCAAGATGGTCATATTAGATCTGTGAAGGTGCGCACCCCTCATGGAATATATGTGCGTCCCATTAACCGTCTTATCCCATTGGAGATAAATGTTGCAGGTCCCTATATCACTGAACTGGAGCAAGGTGGTCCTGATTCGCTCACGACACCCCAGTTACCAGATCCTCCCTCAGAGGACCCTCTAAATGACGATTCTTCTGATGATGTCGCCCCTCTTCCCAAACCCGATTCTGTGTCCTCTCGAAGGCAACCTCGTAGGGCGTCGGCAGATGACGCCTGTGCCTTATTCCAGAAAGTGCCGTAAATTTGAAGGGGATGGGGAATGCCCCCTTCCTTCCGTACCCTCCACCTATTGTTAGTGGACCTCCCTTTCTCTCTCGCTCTTACTTGGCAGGGTGTGGAAATTCTTTCCATGCTTTATTTTAGTCACCCCCGTTATTCCATTTTTTATTTTTTTGTTTATTTTCTGGGTTTTACTCATCTCTTTTTTTCTTTTGTTTCCTGTGTAACCTTCATTATTATAACCTTAAATATTCATTGCTGCTAACATGTCTATCATTCCCCTATAATGCTTTACCTTTCATCACCTCATTCCTCTGTAGATGATTTTCTCTCATTTCGTGAGCTCACAGTACATTGCTCTGACGATGCAACCGACCGTCGACAATTTTCAAAGACAGCGCTTGGTTACGTTCTGTTCCAAATGCTCTTGGAGCTTTGGATGTTTAACCACAATTGGTTTGTATTTAAGTAACTTTAATTTACGTAACTCATTGATCTTAGCTTATTGCTATTTACATCTCAGTACCTATTTATGAGTCTGTTTAGCTAGGATTTTTTCCTGTGTTATTGAACATCACTAAACACCACTTAATTTTTTTGTATGTATATTAAATATAATTTTTATAAACCAGACAGTAGGATTTCTTTATAATTACTATCCCCTGGAATTTCAAGAATGATCCTTGTATTTATAAAAAGCACCCTTCAGCAAACCACGTACTCATGGAAATTTGAAGAAGAAGACTCGACCGGCTCGAACCAGCTCAGCGGCGGGAGGCAGAAGCGTGTGAGCGGCCCACTTAAAAACCAGGAAGCGTGGAAGGCGGACGTAGGCATAGCCTCTTCATCTGAGACATCGTTGTAACTTAGGCATCGGTTCAACTACCTGTTGGTCAAGCAGTTACTGACCAACACTATCCCTTACTTTGAGCCATTATTTAGAAGATAGGCATACGAAGATAAAACACGACTGTGCAGAACTGAAGATGCACCGTGTTCTTAACAGTTCACAAGATGCTTCCACTAGTCTACAATCAACCCTCAAGAGCGTGAGTACTAATTAACGGTACTCAACCTTGGCCAAGGAACTGTCCCCCCCCTTTTTTTTTCTAACCTTTGACGATGTGCACATTTAGGTAGGAAGTCATGTTCAAACTGTCTGGTTTAATCATTCGTGGCGTGCCCATTAACATAAGTTGTGTTCCCGTTCCCCTCTATCAAGTTTGAAATTTTATTGCCCGAGAGGAATGTGTTCAAAGTAGTGAGTAGAACTTTTGGTATTATTTCAGTCACCATTTTTACTTTCATTGGTTGATTAGTCATTTGATTATTGATTTACGATTTAATTTATTTGACCGTTATCTTGGCATTTTTCATTTTTCATATGCCATGCGGTCTTTATTCAAATTTCAATTAGGTAGTTTTGCTGTTTTTTCCTGTGTCAGTTAAGTGAAAATTCCTGTTGTACTTTATGGAAATAAACGCCATTTTTAGGTTAAAATTATTAAATGTTTTTAACTTGACCTTTACATTTTGAAATGACTAAATGAGTTATCACATGAGGTGAGATATGACTTAAGGGTAAGTTTATATTTACATCAATCTAAAGCTATCGGTGTCAATCCTTTATTGTAATGTTCTACGGTATTACCTCCCGGTGGTCTTTAAGACGTTTTGACTTTTACAGTACTGCTCCCCCTAACTCTTTGTGAAACTGTCGTTAACGTAACTGATTCAGTCCAACCATACTTGATTGGGATTTACTATTCTGCGCCCTGGAGTAGCGTCTGAACATCAAGGTGATATCGGTGCCGACAGTCCTGCTATAGAGTAATCTGTGGACTAGAACGTGTGCAGGGAAAGGAAACCGTCTTCGTTGCGGTTCTCTAGTTTGTCAAGTGTGAGAGTGTTGGTGCTCTATTCTTCAGGCTCGGGTCCGGAAATCAGAAACGGGGAAGCCTTTCCCGGAATCATTTCCCACTCCCGTAATTCTTTTGCTTTGAAACAGTGTTACCAGTTCAAACAGTCCAAGGCAGTCAATAGCCACAAGCAGACAAACGTATGACACCGGACAGGGTGCAGTCAGAGTTGTGACTGGCAATAGTCAGGCACCTATCCAGTGCCTCAACAACAGGCAGCCGCTTATGTGGTTTGTCTGTTGTTTCCTCGACTACACCGTCTTCTACACTCTTAATCATCACCCATAAAACAAAATTGGTAATAGTGTCTGCCTGCCGTGCATCTGCTTGTGTGGAAGGGCCTCAAGCCTGACCTTTTGATGCAACAGGCCTTATATGGATACAAATCATTATGATTGGCAAGCTGGACAGAATGCTGAGTACTATATCTTGCACCAGTTAATCCCTGGGTTCCATGGCTGGCCAATTTATTGGGATTGTTGTCCTTGAAATATCAATATGCCTAATAAATCAAAAGCTCATGTGTTCGGAAATACCTCAACTCCTACATTTGGCTTTGGAGTAGAGAGGAATTAAGGTTGGACAGCAAGCTGAAAATAGGGGTGGTGTTGAAGGAATAATTGGAGTAAAGCAAAAGTATAGATATTTATATATGAACGGGGAAAACGTAATCCCCATTATGAGAGAACTATTGGCTCTCCATTTCAAAGCCGATCAACTTTACCACGGTATTTCTTTTTGACACGGTTATCTTTATTGAGAGTTAATGAGTCTGTAATTCTGGACTAATAGAATTTTACTTTTCAAAGGTTAAGGTTCAAGGATATAACTCAAGCTTATGATGAAATAAGAGCAATTAAATTTCATGAAAGAAATCTTATCACTTATATATTACAATCATTTTTATTTAATATTACGGGCCCCCTGTGGCCGCGGGGGGCATAAAATAAATTAGAGTAGTGCCAACGTATCCTTGCGTGTCGTAAGAGGCCACTATAAGGGACGGGACGAGGGGCTGGGAACCCCCTCTCCTGTAATATAATCCTATGAGACATCAAAGAGGAGGGGAGAGTGACTGCTCCCCGCACTCTAGTTTTGGGGTGTTTGAATGTGTGTGGATGAAGTACAGTAGAGAGTAAAAGATGTGAGATTGGAAGTATGTTTAGGAATAGAAAGATGGATATCTTGGCTTTGTGTGAGACAAAGATAAAAGGGAAAGGTGAAATGTCTGGTAGAGTGTCTGGGATTGAAAGGGGAAAAGCAAGAGAAGGTGTGGCTTTATTGCTGAGTTAATGGATGACAGGTAAAGTAGTGGAATGGAAGGAGATATCATCTAGGTTAATGTGGGTAAGTGTTAGGTTGGGTGGGGAATGTTGGGCTTTTGTCAGTGCATATGGGCCAGGTTGCGAGAAAAGTGAAGAGCGGAACGAGTTCTGGAATGAATTAACTAGTTGTGTAGAAGGACTGGGTAGAAGGAATTACGTAGTTGTTATAGGTGACTTAAATGCTAGAGTGGGCGCTGGAGAGGTAGAAGATGTCATTGGGAAGTATGGCGTACCAGGTGAAAATGAGAGTGGTGAGAGACTGGTAGATATGTGTTGAGCAAGAGATGGTGGTAAATTCTAGCTTTTTCAATAAGAAAGATAAAAACAAGTATACATGGGTAAGAGTGGCAAATGGAAGAGTGGTAGAAAGGGCGTTAATGGATCATGTGTTGATAACTAAAAGAATGTTTGGAAGATTGAAAGACGTGCACGTCTAGGGGTATGGCTAACGGTATGTCTGATTATTTTTTGGTGGAAGGAAAATTAGTCGTAGCAAAAGAGTGGGGGAATAGAGTAGGTGGATGTAAAAGGGAGCTAGTGAAGGTTGAAGAGCTAATAAAACCGGGGGTAAAAAGTATTTATCAAGAAATGTTGAAAATGGCATATGACGCAGTGAAAGTAAGAGAAACCGTTAATTTAGAGGAGTGGAAGTTAGTAAAAGAAAATTTTGTTGGGATTGCAAGTGATGTGTGTGGCAAGAAGTTTGTTGGAGGCAGCATGAGGAAGGGCAGTGAATGGTGGAATGAAGGAGTGAAGGTAAAAGTGGAAGAAGAAAAGAGGGCTTTTGAAGAATGGCTGCAGAGTGATAGTGTAGAGAAGTATGAAAGCTATAGAGAGAAAAATGTGGAAGTAAAGCGCAAGGTAAGTAAGGCAAAAAGGGCAGCTGACCTGAGGTGGGGTTAGGGGTTGGGTCATTCATATGAAGAGAATAGGTAGTAGTTTTGGAAAGAAGTGAAGAGAGTAAGGAAGGCTGGTTCAAGAATTGAAGAGACAGTGAAAGATGGAAATGGAAGGTTGTTAAAAGGAGAGGAGGCAAGGAAAAGGTGGGTGGAATATTTTGAAAGTTTACAGAATGTTGAGGATAATAGGGAGGCAGATATAATTGTTGTTGCAGGTGTTGAGGTGCCGCTGATGGGAGATAAGAATGAGAGAGAGATTACAAGAGAGGAAGTGAGGAGAGCACTAGATGAAACGAGAGTAGTTAAAGCATCTGGTATGGATGGTGCGAGAGCTGAGATGTTGAAGGAAGGGGGTGTGACTCTACTTGAATGGTTGCTGTGATTGTTTACTGTGTTTTGTGTTGTCAATGGTACCAGTAGATTGGGTTTGTGTGCGTAATGTACCACTATATAAGGGTAAGGGAGATGTGCATGGGTGTTGTAATTCAAGGGGTATTAGTTTGTCGAGTGTTTTTGGAAAATTGTATGGTAGAGTACTGATTAATAGGATTAAGGATAAAACAGAGAATGCAATCTTAAAGGTACAGGGTGGTTTTAGAAGAGGTAGGGGTTGCATGAATCAGATTTTTACAGTTAGGCAGATATATTTAGCAAAAGGTAAGGAGGTATATGTTGCGCTTATGGATCTGGAGAAAGCGTATGATAGAGTTGATAGGGAAGCAATGTGGAATGTGATGAGGTTATATGGAGTTGGTGGAAGGTTGTTGCAAGCAGTGAAAAGTTTCTACAAAGGTAGTAAAGCATGTGTTAGGATAGGAAATGAAGTGAGCGATTGGTTTCCGGAGAGAGTGGGGCCGAGACAGGGATGTGTGATGTTGCTGTGGTTGTATAACTTGTATGTTGACGGAGTGGTGAGAGAGGTGAATGCTCGAATGCTGGGACGAGGATTGAAACTGATAGACGAGAATGACCATGAATGGGAGGTAAATCAGTTGTTGTTTACGGATGATACTGTACCGGTTGCGGACATAGAAGAGAAGCTTGGCCGATTAGTGACAGAATTTGGAAGGGTGTGTGAAAGAAGGAAGTTGAGAGTACATGTGGGTAAGAATAGGTTGTGAGATGTACGAGAAGGGAAGGTGGTGCGAGGTTGAATATCATGTTGAATGGAGAGTTACTTGAGGTGGATCAGTGTAAGTACTTGGGGTCTGTTGCAGCAAATGGGGGAGTGGAAGCAGATGTATGTCAAAGAGTGAATGAAGGATGCAAAGTGTTGGGGGCAGTTAAGGGAGTAGTAAACAATAGAGGGTTGGGCATGAATGTAAAGAGTTCCGTATGAGAAAGCGATTGTACCAATTGTGATGTATGGATAGGAGTTGTTGGGAATGAAAGTGACTGAGAGACAGAAATTGAATGTTTTTGAGATGAAGTGTCTAAGGAGTATGGCTGGTGTATCTCAAGTAGACAGGGTTAGGAACGAAGTAGTAAGGGTGAGAACGGGTTTAAGAAATGAGTTAGCAGCTAGAGTGGATATGAATGTGCTGAGGTGGTTTGGCCATGTTGAGAATGGAAAATGGCTGTCTGCTAAAGATGGTGATGAATGCAAGAGTTGATGGGAGAAGTACAAGAGGAAGGCCAAGGTTTGGGTGGATGGATGGGGTGAAGAAAGCTCTGGGTGATAGGAGGATAGATGTGAGAGGGGCAATAGAGCGTACTAGAAATAGGAATGAATGGCGAGCGATTGTGACGCAGTTCCGGTAGGCCCTGCTGCTTCCTCCAGTGCCTTGGTTGACCGCGCAAGTAGCAGTAGTAGGGGATTCAGCGTTATGAAGCTTCATCTGTGGTGGATAACTGGGGAGGGTGGGCTGTGGCACCGTAGCAGTACCAGCCAAACTCGGTTGAGTCCCTTGTCAGGCTGGGAGGAACGTAGAGAGAGGTCCGCGTTTGTTTGATGTCGGCTACCCCCCAAAATTGGGGGAAATGCCTTGGTATATGTATGTACATTAACATGTTATGTATTTATTTTACGCCCTTTTGGACAATTCTAATTGATATCTTTAAAACAGCAAGAGATAATGCAATTAATACCGAATAGTATACATGTATTGACTAGTATTTTCATAAACTTCATCATTACTATACTAGGCTGTATGATGTTATTACCAAAACTTTTAAGCCCCCTTACTCCACTACATGAAGGTTTGGGAGAATAAAAAAAAAAATTATGTTTCCGGAACTGTTTTATGGATAATTTGATCCTTACGAAACATCGATATGAAAATTTGATAAAATTTGGTGAAAATAATGTAAGCTTTGCAAGACTAATAAATCAGTTTCACATTCTTCATCAACAATCATTCTATTATAGTGCAATTTACCCTTTCAATGTTTGCAATATCTTTTGTAGTGATGCTGCAAAGGACCTGTTATTTTTATCACAGGATATTGGTATGGCATGTGGTTTTTGCTTGGAGTTTCACATCTCCTGTAAATCATTTTGACAGTGCCAGCATTTTCTAGATATTTTTTCACTAACTCATTGCCATTGCCTCTCCCCTAGTCCAGCTGAAAGAAATTATTCAAGTTGAAACAATGAACATATGAAAAACAATTTGTGGAGTAGAAATTTTATTATATCTTACGTTTCATAATTTAATTGCTTTTGAACAAAACCTTTTTGGCAGGGGCAAAAAAAAAAGCAATCTTCATCCACAAGGAAAAAGAAATTAAAGGTAAAATTGTAATAATGTACTATAAATCAATCACAATTGCTTACTGTACTCTGATACAGATCCTGATAAGAAAGATATATTCTGCTATGCTAACTTTCATTGCCCCAAACAATACAGTTTCTGAATTGCTATCAATTTTCCATAATAAATTCTGTCACATCTTTAGAGACAGCCAACAAAGTCCTATGGATGGATGGGTCTAGAAATGGTGAAGGGAGGTGACTCAACATATATATAAAAAAAAATACAAACTGGACCAAGTCACAATGATGCTTAATAATATTCTTTACTCATGATTGTGTAATGTTTTGTGTGTACCTTAGTACTGTATACTGAAAACATATAATTAATAAACAGTACAAATAAACCCTGAAATAAATAACTTAACTCATTATGAAGTTGAATATTATGATAACAAAACAGATCACCTGGATTCTCTTGAACATGCTTTAAATAAATATAAAGCAATATTATAATGGCGTGGAAGCAAATACAGGCAGATTCAGATTACACTTTTTCTCCTATACGTAGCTTATGAAATTAAATGAGTGAATTCACTGCTGCTGCTGCTTCGTACTTGCTTGTTTTCTACGGATGCTTCCTGATGCTAAATTCATGGATATGGTGATTACATATAAGCACACAAGAATAAAAACTTACGGACGAGGTTTGAAAGTGTTTTTAAATTCCTGGTCATATTAAAGCATTAGTCTATATTAGCCCCATATTCAATTTCTTAGGATATTTTACCCATCTAATCAATACTTGGCCTTTATATTAAAATCAGGAAAAAGTAAAGTACATACTTTTTTTCTAGTCCAAGGAGATATTTACAATCACATTGAAGTTATATTGTAATTTTAAACATTTTCAAACACATTACAGCCTTGCAATCTGTTCTCTATAGTCATTCAATTTTCTCTGTATCCAGTCACACATTCTTAGGAATGACAACAGCATATTTAATGAAGTAGGTTACAAACAAAATCTACAAAGATGAGTGAGTGGACTCGAATTTATATCTATGAAGTAGTCCATTTTGCTATATTATATATATAATCAGGACATGAGTCTATAATACCCTCTGAAAATGACATGAAACAAAAAAATTAACTGAAGGCCTCATATCTTGCAGCCGTGACACACATTTCCCTAGGGAATACACTGGTACACAGATATCCAGTGAGTGGGTAGCACCCCTCGCTTAGCAATGGCGCTGCAACCATGTGTTCCCCCAACTTGAGGTGTTGTGGTGGTGCCGGATAAATAAGGTACACAATTAAGAAAGCTAAAAAGTTGTGCCTTCAGGAGGCTGTGTGAGTTTCATGTTCTCCTTTTGCGTCATGAGGCGCCTCAGTTCTTGTAAAACTGTCTTGATTGTGTAATTTCTTTGCCATCGTCCGAGTATTGAAACATGACGACGATCCACCTGGCAAAAAATAAAATTGATGAGCAATGTTGCTATTAAACACTCAAATTCTACAATACAATAGCATAAGAAAAGTTTACAAACTCTAGACATGTTTCACTAACCATGACACGAGCCAATTACAATAAATCTGTCCCTGCGGATATAAAAGGAAGTCACAAATATTATGACAATTATTTAAATACTCCATACTTATCAGCCTACATTGTTTCTAGGAGCAAAGTTTTGATAAGATAAAATCTTGAGAATATTTCCTGGGTGTACTATTCTATTACTATTACTACTACCACTTTATTACCTGCAAATGGATGGTAGATGTACCGCTATAGTCAAGCTTCAAACTTATTTTGTAAAACAACTACAAACAGGAAGGGTGGAAATTTGAATAGCTAAACACCCCTTTTATAAGGATGGAGGAAGGGTGGAAATTATTAAGGAACCTGCCAAGAATTGAGGTCATTACATTTTCCCCTGTAGTAAAGTTCAGCTGCTTTTGATTTTATTTAAAGTGACTTCAGTCCCAAGGGCCCTAATTTCTGATTGTTAATAACACATGGTAGAAGTATAAGTAAAGGAAAGCAAGAAAATAAAAAATACTTACAACACCAGTCTGACTGTTAACTCCATGCATATTGATCCGACTAAGAAAGCGAATGTTAGGTGGTTCATCTGGATATCTTTGACCACAGTCTACTTTTAGGGAATACATTCGATTCTCAAAATTTGTCTGTAAAGAAAATACAAACAAATGTTGATAAAATTGCCCTGCTCAATATCAATATATAACACAATATGCAACCAATTACTATAAAATACTCTAAACCAAATTCTTCAATTAACCAGGATCTTCAGATGTGCAAACACTATGGATAGAGAATGGTAAAACAAAAAGAGTACAAGACCAATAAATGTATAAATTTATTATGAAAAGTACAACTCATGCTTTCAAATCTCTAACAGTATGCTTTAAATATGTTCTGTGTTATCTCAATATCTTCATATACCTAATTCATTCATTATTATTACTAGTTAAGCTATAATGCTAAAAACCCAAGGGCTCCAACAGGGAAAATAGCCTAGTGAAGAAAGGAAATAGGGAAACCAATAGAATGGGGTGCCCGAGTGTACCCTCAAGCAAGAAAACTAACTTAAAACAGTGGAAGACTATGGTACAGAGGTTATGGCACAACCCAACACAAAAGAACAACGGTTTGATTTTGGAGTGTCCTTCTCCTAGAAGAGCTGCTTACCATATCTAAAGTCTCTCTTGTACTATTACCGAGTGGAAAGTAGCTACTGAACAATTATAGTGCAGTAGTTAACCTCTTAATGAAGTAGAAATTTTTCCATTACCTTAAGTGTTGTCAGGCATATGAGGATACACGAGAATGTGTAAAGTTTATGACAGACTATTCAGTGTATGTGCAGACTAAGAAAAAATTAGTCATAACCAGAGAGGGATCCAATGTAGTACTCTCAGGCCAGTCAAAGGACCCAACATCACTCTAGCGATAGCATCAAAATGGGTGCCTGGTGCCTTGGCCAACCTACTACCTACTAATAGCTCCCTGTGGGGTGTGGACAAGGGAGGCAAAATGTAGGTATAAAGAGTGTATTTTACGCTAGTCTAAGCTGGCATAGGTGAGATTACCTCCAATATTATAGCCTAAATGTTTAACCTATGCAAACAAGTTGACAGTAATGAATATTTTCAAAGGAAATAAGAAATTTCATTTTGTTTTTAAAATTAAACAAAATTAACTGAATCAACCAAATCAATGCTCACTAAACTAAATACTGTACTAACAGAATAAATGAAATTGCTCACAACATGATAGCATTGTAAAAAGCATATGACTTCATACCACTTGTCAGTTTTCATGGTGAGAAAACAGGTTACTATACTCCAATCCCTGATCATCAGTATTGTAAAAGAAATAGTGTCACACTCAAGTAGCTCCCTAAAAGGTCTGCTGATGGTTTCACAAAACCAGAACGAATGGTACTTTGGAGATCTTCATCTTCATCCTCCCTGTACTCATGAAGAGGTTCTACATGATTAATTGCATACATTTCAAGTAGAGCCTTTCTGCCCTACCAGGAAATAAAAGCAAGTAGTCTGGATTATCAGTTGAATCTCCAGTGACTAATTAAACTAAAAGGAATCAAACCTAGAGCCAATGACTGATGGGTCTTGAGTCTTTGCTACAAATTAGGGCACAAACGAGAACAAAACCTGCCTCCACCACCTGGAATATGATGCAAAGTACGACAGATTGTATAGTTCTCCCATGCGTTTGGCCAAAGCCTAAGCTACCAAGAATATCCTCTTGAGAGTGAGGTCTCTGTCTGAGGCCTGCCTCAACGGTTCGCACTTTCCTAAGACCATCATATTCTAAGCTGGGGGTCTGATTTCCTTAGGGGCCAGGACTGTTCTAAGCTATTAATTAAAGCTGTTCATTGCCACAAGGATGAGAGATCTACTCCTTACCATCTGAATATGTGACTGAAGGCCGAGCCATAACCTTTTACTGCCGACACTGAAAAGTTTTTCATCCAGTAGATAATAAAAAAAAAAAAAATAAATAAATAAATAAAATACACAATTAGTGGAATGAAGGCTGTGAGTGAAGAAGTGCATGCCTATGACACCAATCACAGAAGTGTGACTAGAAGACTTCCGGAGGTATCCTTAGATTTGCTTTATAGTTGATCCTGAAACATCTCTCTCAGAGAGATGTTGGATAACCTTCAGCCTTGGAGCAACAGCCAGTTCACTGCATTATTGCACCTCTTCGAGAGCGGCTGGCAATGGAGATCGTGCCAAGTTGGGAGCAGAAAAGCACCCTTCTTAACCTCTGCAACCTGTCCTATGATGGAAAGTTTCCTATTCTTATTCCCAAGTAAAAAATCTGTTGGCTCAGGGAGAGAACAGACTTTCTTTATTCATCAGGATTCCCAGATCCTGACAAGACTTGAGAAGTTCCTGTGGGTCAGAAGTTGGGTCTCTAACTGTGCTAATAAAGGCCAATCGTTGAGATACCAAAGAAGTCCTATATTCATCGCGTGTGCTCAAGCTAACACTCGTGAACACCAGTGGGGCCATGGACAGTCCTAAAAAGAGGATGGAAAACTGGAATCTCCTCAATTTCAGTTAGAAACAAAGGTAATTCCTGACGTTCCAGTGGACCAGAATCTGGAAGTGTGTTTCACATCCATGGACAGCAAGAAGTTGTTTTGTGGTATTGCCTGCAGGACCATGGCGTGTCTCATTCTGAACTTCCGTATGCACAACAAACTTCTTCAGATGGGACAGGTCGATGACTGGTCTCTAGTTTCCTAACAGCTTCTGAACCAGAAACAGGTTGGTGTAAACCCTGGAAATGAGTCCTTAACCTCCATGATTGCTTTCTTTCCTAACATCTTTGCAAACTCTTCCTGAAGAACCAGGTCTTTGTCAGAGCTGCTTAAATACAACAAGAGGCTTATCAGAGCTAGAGTGAGAGGAGGTGAATGAGAGGCAGTATACTAGAGTACGACCTACACCATCCAAGGCTCTGCCCGTAGATTTGCCACCTTTTCCACCAACTTGTCAGACACCCCCCACTGGTTGTGCCATGATGGGAATGTCACCTCTAGCATGGTCCTCTTGCGACTTTGGTCCTGTAGAAGAGCGAAGTCATGGTTCCTGTCAGCCTCCTATATATCTGAGCATGAAGATGTCACAGGTTTTAGGCTAGGAGTTAACCAGGAAAAGGTACTGTCTCTGAAGAATGTACCTCCTCAAGAATAAACATGTCCATATTTACAAGCCTTGGTACAGTGCTGTTTCTCCCACCAAACTATGAAGAAAATCCAAGGGTTTCAAGAGACCTCCCATGATTGGCTGTCCTGTGCCTTGGTGACATCCTTAGGATAGCAACCAGCTCCTCTGAAGGGTTAGCAGACTTCTTGAAGGTGACGGCAAAGGAACATTTAAAGAGATGGCAAGGTGAGAGCATGTGCTTCTACACAAAAGCTGAAGATTTTCGGGCTGGTAGAAAACTCTGCAGTGGCAAGGGGCACTCTTCTTCCTCCTCCGCAGCAGGCATTGACATGTCAAGGGGAGTGGTAAGACACCCTCTCCTGCAGGCAGAAAATTGACATGTCAAGGGGTGCCATAACACCACCTCTTCAGCAGGCAGAACGGGGAGAAGCAGCAGTAGGACAGGAAGACTTCCGGGTTCAAGTGGCTACTTGTACATGGATAAGTTTCCCTTCCAAAGGGGCACCTTCAATCCCAAGGGAAGGCCACAACATACAAAGGTCCAGGTTCTTGTGAGTTATCAACAGCAGTTGCAGCTGAGAAATGCTTTGCTAGAGGAAGACTATATTACCATCTCACTCAAACACCGAGGATGGGGGAAACAACCCCCCCCCCCCTCGGAGAAGCCACAAAGTTGACAAGGATCATTGTTGCCTTTACTCAACTCATGTATCAACATCCTTGACTGGGCTTGCCAGGCAAAGCTGACAACAGGAAATCATATAAGACGTACAAGGAAAAGCATCCATAAGCAAAGCATGGAGAGAATATGTCAGTGCACCAAAGGGGACGCAGTCAAAGCAAAGGTAGCTATACCTGTCAAGTGGTAAAGCGAGTACACGCCACCTGGCAGGCAGCTACGTTCACTTCATTGAAGAGCTTAACAGCAGTTTCCAGCTTTACAGAAGTTGTAATCACATCAAAGGTTTGTATTACATATAGGAACAAATAACCCATTCCCAAACCAACAATGAACATGGTCAGTGACAGGAGGCTCCTGAATTACTTAATTTCGACTACATACTGTACTGTACTAAGTTAGTATTACTATAGCTTCTCTTTCTTGAGATTAATTTCAAGTAATTGCATGGCATAAATTTGAATAACAAAATATTTCAACCTTCATTTGCATATTTATACTGTAAGACCTATCAGTATATACGCTATCAACACAATAAACTTACCCTAGGGGGTCCAATAATCATGCCTGTCCAATTTGTGAGGGTCATGTCTGAATCATCCTCTAAACCCCAAGATATGGTTCCATCACCTACACCTTTTTGACCTGCTTCTAATTCCTCTAGAAGACGAAAATTACGCGGGACCACTGTTGAAACAGAATTCAAGAAATAAAATATTGTATCATTAATAAATGCATAATCAAACAAATGTACTAACCAGCGAAAGCAAATTATTCATGGCAAGGCAATGATGCAATGGATGATTACATAGGTGTAAGTAGATTGATTTCTCTTCTACCACAAAAAAAAGAGAGAGAGAGAGAGAGAGAGAGAGAGAGAGAGAGAGAGTGTGTGTGTGTGTGTGTGTGTGTGTGTGTGTGTGTGTGTGTGTGTGTGTGTGTGTCCTGTGTTAAAACCAATGGGTCTAGATAATAGAAATGTAGCTGTAGTCCATAACAGGGGTCACTATATTAGTATAGTACATATGGTACTGCATATTTTCTATGTACAGTATAGTACTGTATGTGTTGTATTATTTTCCATTTATTATTACATTATGTTGTAATAACTACTTAATTTACAGGTATTAACAGTTAGTTTAGGTATATTGAATGGTTCAAATTTATTTGGCTGTGCAGTATTTCATTGTGGTTATACTTTATCTTTATTAGAGGATTTAATGTGGTGTTTTGTAGGGTTTGGAACGAATTAGACAATTTGCATGTGAAATATGACAAGAAAAAATCACTTGACGAAAGCCACTCCAGAACAAATTAATTTCGTGTTGTGAGGCATTACTGTATACCAAAACGAAAGTTAATGATGCATATAGCAAAAACATTAAAAGTAACCTGCATTTTTCTTAATTAAACGTTAGTGCTTATATATAAGAGGAGAAACTTAAGAGTATGCTGGAATATTGCAGAATCATTAACAAGGTTCAGTAGGTTCTCCATCGACGATGGTCTTGTCTTACGATGATACGTACGTGGATGCAAGGTATTCCCCATAAGCTTAAGAAAAAATGTGTTTCAGCCTCCATTCCTCACGTCATCGTTACCCCTCTCCATAAATTTTTGGCTCTTCATCATGGCTACCACGTATAAGGTAGTGCATATAAGAAAAGGGAAGCCATTACTGTACTATGGAAGGAAAGTTAGATTGTGAAATGGCAAGGAAACGGAGAAAAATCAATTTTAACATCAAACATTGGCCAGAAGGATTTGGTTCATACAGTATAAGCAGCGTGAAAAATACCATAATAATGGAGTTCAAGGTGAAGTTGATAGTAATGTTTTAAACTATAAAGTGGATTTCCTTGTGTTAAGCTGAGATAATTAAAAAGGGAGGGTTACCTTGCTTGTGTTTTAAAGTGGACAACAGGTTTATTTTGGAACTGTATGATGAGAAGTCAGCACCAGGCAGTTGGTGACTAAAGATGAAATCCTTGCTGGTGTATCAAGTTGAGAATCCTAAGGTACTCTAGGGTATTTGGAAAGGCCAACGGCCAGTCATCTGTTGATACAACAAGAAGGCTTGGGTGACAATAAGATTGATTTACCCAATTTTATAAACACGAATGGTGCATGGGAAAAACTAACCCCTAGTTTCTGAATGATTTCCAATGGCTATGAAGAGACAAAAGGCTGTCACCAAGAAGGTTGTTCAACTGAGTAAGAGACTTTTTTTTGAGTGGATGCTTCTGATATTGTACAGGTACTGGCACCTCAAGAAGTTATGTGCTGACCTAAATTAACAGAAGCAGATAATTAAAGAGGAAGAACACACCAAAATCAGAGCCCAAGAGATTTACAATCAAGAAGAAGTCTGCAGGTTATACACCAATACAGAGCTGGGAATGTTTTATGCCGAGAACTCAACCAAATACAATAAGATCTCCAGGGTGTAATGGATTTGGTAGTGTGTTACAAGATCTTGAAGTGTGTAAATATCCACACTAGGCTGGAAAGGTACTGATACTTCAAGGAAGTGGAGATTCCTACAACAGATGTTGTACTCTCTACTTTGGCCGTTTCTTTACCACCTTCAAATCTTTCAATCATTTCTGACTCGCCTGCCCCAGCACTTTCTGCAGGTTCTCAAGACTTGCACATGCCCCTGTATCTCAGGCACATGCAGAAGATTCTCCTGACAACTGCCCCTGTAGTTCCAGCTCCTCCAGTAGATTTTCTAGATCCCCTGCCCAGTATCTTCTAGGATATTGACAAAAGTGGTCAGCTTCTATATGACAATGTTGTTAATAACTGTTACGAAATAACTCCTCATAACTGCTTATGCTTGGTCGTTCGTAACCGATCAGAATTAGAGGATGTGTTCTTTTGTAACAAAAATTGTTGACAGCAAGGCAGTTTGCCTCAATGATGCCAACAAAGAACAATAAAAACCAACTGATAAAAAAATTACAGAGCCTTTGTATAATAACGGACTGGGCCTTGTGCGTGCACAGAAAATACAAAATACCTTTCCAATTTCTAGGTGTTCGTAAGCCGTGTCCATGTTATATAAATCCCCCATCCAACGTTTTGTAAAACATCTACACAAGAACAGCACCTAAACTAACCTACGAGCCATGTCGGTAAAATTTCGATGCAATCCCACCCAGCCAGTTTTGCACGAAAAAAATATTCTGATATTACCTTCTGCAAAAGTATTGCTTTCAGATTACCACCACCCAACAGTATTGGGGTTTTGGGTGGGATAAAATGAGAACTAACAAATTATGGAAGATAACAGCAGAAACCAACGAAGCTAATAAATTATTTTTAATCCAGAAATAAGAGAAAACAGCACTAACAAACAGACTACCGCAGCTATCTCTCACCAGTTCGTTTTCTTCCGAGGAAAATTTTCTATTGAATACAAACTTCTCTATTTACAACTTGGTCAAATTTGAAAAGGGAAACAAACACAAGAGCACCAGTTAACCTAACCTAAAAGCCATATCCTTACCTTAGGCTGAGACTTGGTTTGCAATGGCTTAACCTTAAAGGTAAAGGTGTCTGGTTTCGATTCCAATATTATCAGAATAGATACTCGCCAGAACTTCAGCCGGGTAAGCCCATCCACAGCAATATCCTTCCCAGTAAACAACTTGAACTCCTGTGCAGGGCTGGGAGCGATCTTCTGCCATGTGAATGCTAGGCGAATATGTTACTACTGTAATAGCTAGTTGGAGTTCTGAGTTCTCACAAAGTAGCACTTGTCCACAAAACTACTGTTGTAATCGTTTACAGTACAGATAAAATGCACTTGGGAAGTTTCTTAGTTTTGCCTTTCTATCTTTATCATTGAAATGTACTGGACACGCTTAAAAGTTTTGTCGTTCAAGCTTTACCATGACAACTGTCAGTTTAGTAATGTCAATTTATCTCCTACACCTAAAATGCAATTATGCATGTCTTGAAACAATATTTCTTATGGAAGCTAGAATTTTCTTTGTTAGCCATTAAAAATAGTCTAATAGCTTCGTCTGGAGTATGTTTAGACATTTCCCGTTTGGTGGTCATGCCTCAACTAAGATTTTTCAATTTGAAAAGCACCTGCTGTACCCCAATTTTTAACAAAGGATTATAACAAATGGATTCTGATTGGCCAATTTGGAGTAAAATTCATAAAAACAAGAGAGAAAGGCATTATTACATGGCATAGCTTAAACAAGTGAATATAACATGCTAAAACCTAATAACCAATAGTAATACATTGAGAGGAGCTACAGTGTTTCCATTGGAGTACCGAGATCAGTGGGTGGAGCTACTGTTCATTCAGGCAAAAATTAGCACACTGCACAGAGAGGTGGAGCTAATAATAAGAAGAAAGATATTAGGTAAGAGGAGCCACTATGTAGGGACAGTATGAAGAATAAATAACACCACTTACCGTAAGTTATTTTTTCTTTTACGCATTTGCCCCGATAATGTATCGAGAAAAATGGTTTTGTTTTCTCATGTTTTACCCCCGAAAAAATAATTCCAAACAGAAGTAAAGGGAAGGATTCTAACGAAGATTAACCGCTGTGTCCTTGACACTTAATGACGGGGAGTTAACGCCCACTGAGACCACCCTTAGACTGCCGTATTCTTGGCTTTTACGGCGTTTGCTTTGCAACCTACTAAACTCCTAGCAAGGTAACACAATATTTTGTAAAGGAAATTTATTTTACAAGTATTAGGAAAGTTTAAACTTGTTCTATGAAATATATGCTATGAGAAATGAATATTGTTGTTCTTACATTACGGCATGTCACTAATGTTGTAATCTCTGGAAGTTTGGGTTGCATCATCATCTTTCCAAGGGAAAACTTCTTTTTGTGGTGGATTAGATGGACAGGCGAGTGTCCAATCTATATGCAAGCAACCTAATATAACACACATCTTTACAAGATAGTTTGCATCTTTTTATAAAAAAAAAAAAAAAAAAAAAAAAAATCTTCCTTTAGCACAAACCGAGAAAAAAAATATGCGGGATTGCCATTGTGAGTTTAGGTGTTCACGTAGGGATTTGCCTTCTCATCGGGGGCACCTCCTTTGTTTTCTTCTTTACTAAAGTTCTTATTTTCTCCCTTTTTTCCACATTAGTGCCTTTTCATTGGAGCACCTCCATTGTTTTCTTCTTTACTCAAGTTTTTATTTTCTCCCTTTTTTCCACATTATATATATATATATATATATATATATTATATATATATATACATACACACACACACAGTATATACACACAATTATTTTTCTATTCCTTCTTCATTAAGTAAAATGTTCTGTATTCTCTTCCTTTCCTTTAAATACGATTGCTGAAATTCTTTTATTTTTCTTGTCTCTTCACAGTCTTGACAGTAAAGAAAAGGGCGAGGTCTTCTATCTCTGCTCCACACAGCTTACATTCTATACTTCCTCCATGTCTTTTCCTATCATTTAATCTTAAGCAGTTGGACCTAGCAGTGTACATTACTGAACCTGGTTTGTCATAAAACATTTATACCATCTACTTCTATAACCTTGGCCTTTAGCTTCTCCCTTCCCATTCTCCTAGAAGTTCTATCGTTCATATCAATATCTTTTAGCATCTATTACTTTCATCCTCTTTAATTTCTTCCAAAATTTTCTTCAACAAATAATTTCTTGCCCCTTCTACTCCTTTCACAAACCTAAGCCTTCCTTCTGCTATCCTAGTCTTCATATCAGACATTAATATTTCTCCCTATAGATTAGCTACTGCTGCTTATGCTGGTGCTCCCAAATTGTCTTTGACTACTCCATTTTCAATTTGTCATCATCCTCTTATTTCACTTTCTGCTTTGTCCATTTCTACCGTTCCATACAGTACTGTATTCCTGGTAAGTTTATTTCAATTTCTGCTTTGTTCATTTCTACCATTCCATACAGTATTCTTGGCATGTTAATTTTCTATTGTAAACAATGCACTTCACCAACACTACACTTGGACCATTAGTTATGGGATACTTTGACTGGTCAGACAGTACTACATTGGATCCTTCTCTCTGGTTACAATTCATTTTCCCTTTGCCTACACATACCGATTGTCTGGCGTATTCTTTACAGATTCTCCTTTGTCCTCGTACACCTGACAACAATGAGATTACCAAAATTCTTCTTCACCCAAGGGGTCAACTACTACACTGTAATTGTTCAGTGACAATTCCTCCTGAAAAGGGCAGAAGAGACTCTTCAGCTATGGTAGGCAGCTCTTCTAGAAGAAGGAAACTCCAAATTCAAACCATTGTTCTTGAGTCTTGAGTGGTGCCATAGCCTCTGTACCGTGGTTATTCAGTCTTGGGTTACAGTTCTCTTGCTTGAGATTATAATAGGGCACACTATTTTATCTGCTTTCTCTTCCTCGTTTTGTTAAGTTTTTATAGTTTATAAAGGAAACATTTATTTTCATGTTACAATTCTTAAAATAATCTTTTTCCTTGTTTCCTTTCCTCATAGGGCTATTTTCAATGTTAGAGAGCCTGAGCTTCTAGCATCCTGCTTTTCCAACTAGGGTTGTAGCTTAGAAAGTAATAATGATAATAAAATGTTGATATAATCACCCAAGAGTCCTATCTTATTTAAATATGATGAAAACTCCCTTTCTTAGAGGAGGTTCATAACCCTCAAAGGTTTGGATTGTTCAAGATATAAAAAAATTTACTTATTAGATCAAACTTTGACAATAAGTTTAACTGTGCTACCTTCACGTCTCGGTGGTTAAAATCGGGCCTCTACAACCCACGGTTGATACTGCCTACTCTGTTTGGATCTTAGAAATACTGAATTTTGATTGGATACAAAAATTTCCTGGGTCAACCGGGGTCCCATTGGGCGATTTCAAATTACTGCGCCCATTAATTAGTCGAGTGTTCCACCACTAGAGCGCTGACGAATTGATCAAAATGTCGTCAACAAATTAATTCAATGAACTAAGGGAGCTATGAAAAGCATGTCAGGGTACAGAGCTCGTTCGACTTTTAATCTCTTGGCAATTTTGATGATTTTCTAAATAATTCTTTCACTTTAAATAGAACAGTATTTAAACAGATGGCCCTACCAGTAATAATTTATGCATCAGAAACTTGGGAGCCTTACTTAAGTCTTAAAACAGAAGATGGTTACAACTGAAGCACTGTAGAGGATATTCTAACATGTAAGAAAAAGAAATGGACATGGGCCAGACATATAATGAGAATGACAGATAATAGATGGACATCAAGAATAACAGAATGGGTCCCTAGAGATTGCAAACGAAGCAGGGGAAGGAAGAGAAGATGATGGATTGACAAATTAAGCTACCTGGTATAGTTATGGTTGATGATGATGAAGTACTTACTCAGGGCATTCTGAACAGCTTTTACTCTATACAAGTCTGGGATAGGGTTGAAAATGAGGGTTTTGTCGCTATACATGTACCCAAAAAATTACACCTTTATAGATTACTAAAATAACCTAAATAATGGGTATGAAATAACTTTATCCCAAACCACCCTGGTAACATCTACACGGCTGTTTTTACTTGTTGAATAATTGAGATTCAAGAGGACAAAAGGTTAATTTAACCATCAGAACCAAAACTACCATGCAGATGAATGTTATCTTATGTAGATTACATAAATTTTATCCTACATGTCCCAAATCCAACAAAGCTCTAACCTTTTAAATTTACTTACAGGGGATACTATACTTGAATTAAGAACTAGAGAAGTCCAATCAAAACATTTGTCACAAAGACTACTGTGGTTATAAAATGTAACTGACATATTAACGGTGACCTTATCAGATGGGCCAAAATAGGCCAGAGGATGGTGAGAGCTACCAAGTCTAAGGTAAGATATAGCCTATAAACACGGTAGGGTATTTTACCCCCAAACTCTTCCCCTAGCAGACAACTAACAACCTTATAAGCTAATAAATCCTAGCACACAGGTAGATGATTAAAGCCTAAGGAAAGACATACATAGGAATATATCAAAAATATATTTGAATAATTGCAACCCCGCGTGATGTGTCAACCAGTACCAAGCCTTAGGTTCCGACCTGTATTTGGAGCCGCCATTTTTGTGGTAGTGCAGCCCACTCTTCTTATTTCGGTAGGAGATCCTACACCTGGATTTCGCAGTGATTCGTGTAGGAGCCAAGTCGAGACGTCCTCTAGTAACTAGGAGAAGTAATAATGAAGATTAGACACCCAACCACCGGTAGACAGTGAGCAGCAATGGCCTGAGTGAGTGGCTCGTTCATTCCTTTTGTTATTCCGATGGAATGTTCCTTACGTACTTTGGATGAATGTAAACAAATGTTCGTTCGTAATTTCATATGTAATGACAATTCATTTGTAATTCTACTAACTGTATAGAATACAGACTTGTCACCATATTTAGTATTATATAATTTTTTTAAAGTTATGAATTAGTTTAATCTTATATAAACGGAATTAACAAGAGTTATGATCCATTGTAATCAGTTCTACTACTGAAATCGAACACTTCTTTCCTCACTGCTGTAAAGTCATTGGGTTTTGGCTTCTGCGTAGAGTAATGAACGAACCTACATTCCAGTAATATGGTCTATGATTTGACAATATAGGAATTTTTTATAATAAATTCAATATTTGATAATGTTATTACTTTTAGATAGATATAATATCCCATCTTTTATTACCATGATCTACAATACTCTACTTTTGATTTATAACAATTTACGGTCTCGGTTGTTAAAGGGTTAAAGCATATGACTAAAAATGAAAGGTTTCAGAATTAAAAAGCTAGTAATGTGTCTTCTGCTAACACGTGAAGTAAGTGGCACTTTGGTCAACTTGACTTGTTATGTGGCATTGCATTGTCTGTTGTTATTTCATCAGCCTTGGCGTAGATAACAATCAGATATCTATAGATTTAATGAAATTGTAACGAATCCTGTGTAATTGCTCAAATGTCATAGTGAGTTACCGCTTCTGACGTTTAAAAACTTCATTTGTGTAGTGTTTCTAACCATAATTTTCCATAAATATTGGGTTTGTTTTCTGTGTTGAAATATAATTTGCCTCATGTAGTAATGTCGAATAAGTCTTTTTGAAATACTTATTGAAATGAGATGGTGTTATAAGTCATCCCGGCTATTATGGAACCTCATAGAGAAGAAAACAATAGAATAGCCACAGGCCTACTAGAGCAAAAAATTGTCTAGTAGGCCCAAACTTTATCAATTTCTTGGGTTTGGTAAATCTTTACTCGCTTACCGTCCATACAGTGCATGCAATAAAGTTACCCTTTAATTAACATGGCTGGTAAAGATGCATCTTGAATTATGACAACAGTAGGCCTACCGGTGCAATAGTCATAGTCTATTCAGCCCGTGTTCTGTATAGGAAACACTGTTAAGGTAAATAAGCCTGTAGATCCATACTACCTCACATGTTAGCGCTAATAGTGTACTTTACCATAGGCTTTATTAAATGGGCGAAACCATGCATTCAGCTCTGTAGCTATAATAAGCAGCTCTTATAGGAGAAGGACACTCCAAAAAAAAACCATTGTTCTCTAGTCTTGGGTAGTGCCATAGCCTCTGTACCATGGCCTTTCACTGTCTTGGGTTAGAGTTCTCTTGCTTGAGGCTGCACTCAGGTACTATTTTATCTAATTTCTCTTCCCCCTGTTTTGTTTTAGTTTTTATAGTTTATTTAGGAAATATTTATTCTGTTATTGTTCATAACATTTTCTATTTTATCAAGTTTCATTCCCTCACTGAGCTATTGTCCCTGTTGGAGCCCCTGGGCTTATAGCATCCTGCTTTTCCAACTAGGATTGGAGCTTAGCAAATAATAATAATGATAATAATAGTTGCATTCACCTATTGAATCTCATCTTAATTTGTTGGACAGGAACTTACAGTCTATTAATTTTCTTGTTCCTGATTGTTATTAATCTTGGGCACTGTCGTTCAAATACTGTAGTTTGTTTCGTATGTTGCATAATATTTTTTATAATTCTGACCATCCCTTGCTTTTAGATTTTCCTGGACAGTACTATCCTGTTTTTAACACTAGTTATGCAGTTAATTGTAATAGTCATGCCTTCTCCTTCATGAGGATTGTAGAAGTTTTATTCCATATGTGACCAAGTTTTGGAATGATCTTCCTTATCAGGCTGTTGAATTGCTGGAACTTCAAAAGTTCAAACTTTCAGCAAATTTTTTTTTAAGTTGAACAAATAGTTTTACCAAACAGGCTAACATGTCTCATTTTATTGTTTATAAATGTATGATCTTTTTTGATGTTACTAATATTAGAATATTATATTTTAATTTTTCATTACTTCTCATATAGTTTATTTGTTCCCTTATCCCACTTACTCAAAGGGCTATTTTTCCCTGTTGGAGCCCTTATTTTTTAACTATGGTTGTAGCTTAGCTAGGAATGATAATAATAACACTGTTTGCCCTTTGCTTTACCTCAGGACTAATTCATTCATTCGTTCGTTTAAGAACGTATTACACAAAAACCTAAAAAGTGCAAGCCACAGGCTCTTGCACTAGGCAGCCCGTAAATCGGAACTGATATCTGCATTCTGTTATGGTACTTAGTCTAATCTCTTTCATATTGCATCTACGTACTATCAAGGTGTTAAATGGTGTCCAAAATCAAACGATTGTTCTCTAGTCTTGGGTAGTGCTATAGCCTCTGTACCATGGTCTTCCACTGTCTTGGGTTAGAGTTCCCTTACCTGAGGGTGCCCTTGGGCACACTATTCTATCATAATTTTTTTTTCTTCCTCTTGTTTTTTGAAATGGTGTGTTGGGTAGGCTTAATAGATGGGCCATGGATGCCTGGTGGTTTATCAAGAGGTTGTCCTTTCCATATCTGATTCTTTTTCTTCTCAAAACCATCCTTACTGTCCTCCCTTCAGTTGAAGTGGCTATCCTGGAAGGCATTTAGCCTTGCATGGGTCGATGCCTGGACAGTCTACGTGATTCATTCAGGATATCGCGTCCCATACACGTCATCTCTCCCTCCCCTGATCAGGAATCCAGTGTCAATAGACTCCTTTGCGATGAGATCAGCAGAGGTCCAGACCATGTGGAAGAAGGGCCCTCTCCAGGAGGTCCTCGACGAGTCCCCAGGCTTCTTTAGTCGATTCTTTCTCGTGAAAAAGGCGTCTGGAGGCTGGAGACCAGTGTTCGACCTCTCAGCTCTGGACGAGTTTGTCAAGCAAATTCTATTCAGCAGGGAGACGGCAGACATGGTCAGACAAGCGGTAAGAACACAGGACTTCATGTGCACACTGGACCTAAAGGACGCATACTTCCAGATCCCAATCCATCCGTCTTCAAAGAAGTACTTAAAATTCAGCGTAGACAACAGAAAATACCAGTTCAGGGTAATGTGCTTCGGTTTTTCCACAACACCCAAGTCTTTATCAGAGTGTTTGCCCTAGTGTCATCTTGAGCAGACTGGATCGGCATCCGTCTCCTCCATTATCTGGACGACTGGCCAGTCTTAACAGACTCGGTGTCAACCCTTCTTCAACACCGAGACAAATTTCTGAGGCTTTGCCAAGATCTGGGGATCATGGTAAATCTTGAGAAGCCCTCCCTGCTTCCCACCCAAAGACTGGTATACCTAGGTTTAGTTTTAGACACTAATCTCGACAAAGCCTTCCCATCAGATGACAGGATAATGAGGCTGAGAAAGGTCGCAAGACCCTTTTTCATACGAGAAAAACTTCCAGCCCAGACGTAGCTACGTCTCCTCCGGTACTTATTATCTCTGGCCCCTCTATTCCCAACGGCTGCCTCAGGATTCAATCTCTCCAATGGCGACTCAAGTCCAGGTGGAATCAAGCCTTCGACTCCCTGGACACCCTGATCCCCATGGGACCAGAGGAACAGACACACATCAAACGGTGGCTGTCAAACAAGAATCCGGGAAAGGGCACAGATTTTCTCGGCCTTCCTTCAGATTTGATGCTGTTCTCAGACACATTAAAAAATTGAAAAAGTTGGGGGGGGGGTGCACGTGCTGCACCACACAACCTCAGACCTCTGGTCAGAGTCAGAAAAATACCTCCACATAAATCTCCTAAAGATGAAGGCTGTCTCTCTGGCCCTTCAACAGTTCCATTAGTTCGTGGCGGGCCACTCATTGCTGGTGATGATCGACAACACCACGGTAGTGGCTTACATTAACAAGCAAGGAGGTACTTTTTTGCAGTCCCTATCCCATCTAGCTGTAGAGATATTGAGATGGGCCAAGATTCACTCGATACTGCTATCGGCATGCATCATTCCTGGCAAGAAGAATATACTCGCTGACAACTTGAGCAGAGCATCTCATATAGTGAGTGCCAAGTGGTGTTTGGATCATCTAGTAGCCAACAAAGTCCTGACTTTGGGGTTCTCCGAATGTAGATCTTTTTGCAACAGCCCTGAACGTCAGGCTCTCGTTATACTACTCCCCAGTCCCAGACCCCAAGGGTCTTTGGTAAGATGTATTCCGAGAATGGTGGGACAGCTTCGACGTCTACGCTTTTCCCCCATTTAATCTGATGAGGAGGGTGCTTAACGAGGTCAGAACATTGGTTAACCTCTCAATGACCCTCATAGCTGTGCTATGGCATCGTGCGGAATGGTTTCCGGACCTTCGGCAACTCCTGACGGAGTCTCCAAGAGAATTCCCTCCATGACTCGGATCTACTCAGGCAACCATAAGCCAACACTCACAAAGCCGTAGCTTCGCTACGACTTCATGCCTAGAGACTATCTAGGATTTCCTCTCTCTCAGAGGATTTTCTCAAAAAGTTGCGAGCAGTATGTCTGGATACCTGCCGAAGTTATCAGTAGCAGTCTACCAGGCAAAGTGGAACGTCTTCTGTGGTTGGTGTCGTGGAAGGGTTATCTCTCCTCTTAATGCCACTATTCCAGCAATACTGTAGGGGGGTTCCTCATGTATTTGCATGAAGAAATGTGCCTTTGAGTCTCGGCGGTAAAAGGCTTTCGCTCATTTCCTCATTGCTAGAACTTTCCTTACTCATACAGAGTTACGAACTTACCTGTCCTCAGCCGGAAGTGAGACCTCCCCCATGGAACACGGTTTGAGTTCTCAGATCTCTGATGAGACCTCCCTATAAACTTTTACGCCAGGCAACAGACTTGGCAGACGGTGTTTCGCTAGCTTTGGTTTTGGCCAAACGAGTCATTGAACTTCATGGTCTCTCATACGACATCGCCCATTCAAGGGGATGGGGAGAGGTAACATTCCACTTCGTCCCAGAGTTTGTTGCTAAGGCTCAGAATCCAGGTGTGGCGGATCCCTGATTTGACTCCTTTTGTATTTTGAGTCTCCACTCTATAACAGACAACCCTGCTCATCTCTTAATCTGTCCAATGAGAAGTTTGAGGCTTTACTTCAAAAGAACAGCAGAAGCCCATCCCCGTGTGCTTTCACTTTTTGTCAGCACAGAGAGGAACAAGAGGAGGGTCACCAAAAATACCATCTCTGCTTGGATTTGCAGGGTCATAGAGTATGCCCTGAATCCATACCATCCTCATTCACGTCGCGAGAAAGCCCATGATGTCAGAAGCGTAGCTATGTCCCTGGCCTTCAAAAGAAACTTTCCATTGACGCAGATGCTACAGGCTGGGGTGTGGAAACATCGAAATACATTCACAGCCCACTACCTGAAAGACGTGACCCACAGGAGGCTCGATATGTTCTCTATTGGCCCTGTGGTGGCTGCACAACAGCTGGTATAATACCTCAAGCTCCTTATTGGTCAAGTAGCAGAAGGTTGAGGGCACTGTTACCCAGTTTTAGTCTGCATGAATGGAAAGGTATTACTGGCTTTTATTCTTTTCTTCTTCCTCCCCTCTCTTGGGGAAAGCAGCAGCCTAGGTTCTCTGCACAAGGTGACCTCAAATCACTGCAGGTAAACCATGCTTCTTGTGTACCTAATATTATGTCAATACTGTTGCGTCCCCATACCCCACCGAGGTGGTATTGGGAAAGTCTTGTTTACAACAGATTTTCCTACAAAGACTCGGAATAACTTTTAACTTGACAGTCACACTGCTTATCTCAACACATAGGTTGCATAGGCTGCAGACCTTGCATAGCAAGGTTTAGCGAGGTGTAGCCAAAAAGCCAGTTTGGCTGGGATGTCCACCCTCCTAATGGGTGAGTCACCCCTAATAAATAGTGTAGGTTTGTATTCCAGTTACGGAACGAATAACAAATTCGTAGATAATTTGTATTTGTTCCAACACGAAGTACTTACCTCGAACTACTTTCTTAGGAGTATCTGGTATCTCCTCCCATCCGACCAGAGTTTTGTGTAGTGTACCCTAAACCCATTTTCCATGAGGGGCGACCTCAGACGGAGTGATACGCGCCCTGAGGCTAACCCTGGGTCCGAGATCATGCTTGCTTAGGTCTCGACCTCCAGTAAGTTCTCTGGTCGCATCGCGATATCATCTTGCCGCTCTCCTTATCCCAGTGTGATTTGTGTGTCCCACGCGCTTCCCACGTGGTCCCTTTGTGCTTTCTCTGTGCGCGCTTGTGTCTCGTAGTGCTTCTCCTTCATCATGGAGCATCTTCGCCGTTGTCCTGGGCCTATGGCTGGCAAATCGTGTGGAGCGTTCCTTTCGAAACCAGAAGTGGACCCGCACTCCTTGTGTTCATCGTGCCGGGGCAGCGTGTGTTCCCCTTCCGACACGTGTCCGGAGTGAGAGTCGTGGAACGAGGTGCAGTGGGTGCGGTATAGCACCAAGAAGAAGGCGGCAAAGAAGTCGCCTAAGAAGACCAACGTCCCTTCCCCCCTTGCTTCGACGAGAGCCTCGGCGGTCCGAGCTTCTCTTCCAGCCTCCCCTACTCAGAGTAGGGGACGAGGTAAGTCCGTTGCGGGGAAGAGGCCCACGGCCCTTCCCCAGGAGTTTGATCTTCCTGACAGTGGGGTTGTGGCGTCTTTTCAGGTGAGTGAGGGGCCTGAGGGAGGGGCGGGAGTGTTTTCGGGAGATGGTGACCTGGTGCCTGCTGGTCACGTCTCCTCTGATGACCCCATGTGGGGTAATAGTGCTACTAATTTCTCCCCAGCCTCTTGGGCGTGCATTTCAGGTGGTTCAGCAGCCGAGGGCGACGTCGAGAAGGAGCATTCCCCACTGTCGGACCCCACTGCTTGGGTTCCCCATAAGATGCCCTTCAGGTCCCCGATGAGGATGGAGGATGACTTCGGGACCTGGGCTCCCACGGGACAGCCTCCTCGCTCCCCCCCAGCGCCGTCGGCTGTCTTCCCAGAGGTTTTTCTGCAGGAGTCGTCGTCCTCGGAGCGTCGCAGGAATCCTCCTACTTCACCGCGGGAGCCGAGGCCTTTGAAAAGGGCCTACAAGTCGTCGGTCTCATCGATAGAGGATCCTTCCTGCTCTTCGGAGGATGAGGCGCTGAGGAACCTCAGGAGGCGAAAAGGGAAGTCCCGCAGGAAGTTGTCGCGTTCCCGCTCCCCCTCGAGGTCGCGCCACGAGAGTCAGCGCCCAAGATCCCCTAAGAATAACGAATGGGTGATGGTTCACCGAGACAGACTTCTGGAACTAGCTGCAGCGCTGGGCCCCTCAGGTTGGCGTCCGAGGACAGCCTCCCCGGATAGATACTCCTCCGGCAGCAGCGGCACCGGGCGGAGGGATTCCTCATGGCAGGTTCCAGTTGACAGGCATAAGACCGCGAAGGTTCCGACTCCATCCGTCCAGCGGAGAGAGTCGCCCCTTCGGTCTGGCAGCCGAGTCCTGACCCCCAAGGGCCACCTAGCTCGGCACGAGCGCAGCCCTCGGCCTTCCTCAACGAGCAGGCCCGTAGATTCGAAGTCCTCCAGGAGAGACGTTAGGCCCATGATGGAGGCCCCCGTTCCGACGGAGATGCCCGTCCTTCGTCGGGAGCCCCCGCGGGAGCGTCGGTCCAGGACTCCGCCACGTGCGAGGTCCTCCGTTGAGGTACCCTCGTCACTTGCACCAGCACACCCGTCAGAGGAGCTCGATGACCATGGAGAGGGGTCAGCAGCGGAGGTATCGGCCTATCGGAGGGTGATAGGCCTCATCAGACACAGGCTGGACATACCGGAACCCTCCTCCAAAGATGCTTGGCATTCCAGCCTCAATAGAATAGTGGACGCCCCAGTCCAGCAGCGCCCTTCCTTGTCCCTTCCTCTGGCGAGGGACGTTTATTTGGGTAAAGCTCACGTGGACAGGATAGTGGCCAACCACGCCGAGGCGCCCAAGAGCCAGAGCTCGTCCAAGCTGCTCCAGGGCCTGAAGTCCCAGAGCAGGTTCTACCTCCCAGAGGGACAGCGAGCGGGCGCCTGTGCTCTGGAGCTGGCACTTACCGTACTAGGGCAAGGAGCCTCAGAAGAAAGGGCGTCCATAGCTCCGATCTGCTTCTCTCCTTCGGAGGCGTTCATGATGGAGGAGATGTCGAAGGACCTTGTCAACGTCTCCTGGTTAGACTGGTGGGCCGCCACCCTGGTGGGCGTTCAGTCGTCATACGACCTGTTAGTTCCGGAGACCCAGGCCTTGCTCAAGGAACTCATCAGCTCAGGAGGCAAGGCCCTAAAATTCTTGTCTTACCTGTCGTTAGCCATGTCCTACGAAGGAAGGACACTGTTCTGAGCAAGATATCCAGGAGGCTGCCGGATAGAGCGGCCAAATCTCTGAGGAACCTGACCCTGTGGGACGACTCAATCTTTCCCCCGAAGGCAGCGGAGGAGGCGATGGAGAGAATTCGGAGGATGAAGGAGCCGTTCGAGACCAGGCCCCACCCGGTCAGGAGGCGGACGTTTAGAAGACCCTCCGTCGACTCGCCTCGCCCTCCTAACCGCCCTAGGAGGGACAACTCGGCGACAACATGGTCCCAGTCGTCTCAGCCCTCCCGTAGGGGATCAGCCCCGAATCAAGCCGCCTATAGACCATCCTTCTCCGCTTCCAGAAGAGGTCGTTCAGGCCGCTCATCGAGGAGGAGATAGGGAGGGAGGCCCCCTACTCCTGCCGGAGCCTCAGGTGGGGGTATGCCTCAAACTTTTTTGGCAAGCATGGGAAAAACACGGAGCAGACCCATGGACAGTGACAGTTCTGAAAGAAGGGAACAGATTGCCCTTCCTAGCGGACTCTCCTCCTCTGATAACAGACCAGCAGGCGGAATGGCTAGCCCCCAAGGATCCCTTGAAACGGACAGCTCTGCAGGGAGAGGTCTCAGCGATGTTGGCGAAAGGGGCAATGGAACCTGTTCAGGACCCAGGTCCGGGGTTCTACAGCAGGCTGTTCCTGGTGGAGAAAGCAACAGGAGGATGGAGACCGGTTATAGACCTCTCAGCCCTCAAGAAGTTCATCTGCAAGACGGACTTCAAAATGGACACTCCAAAATCAGTATTGGCGTCCTTGAGAGAAGGGGACTTCATGATGTCAGTAGATCTCAAGGATGCCTACTTCCAGATCCCAGTTCATCCCTCCAGCAGGAAGTACCTACGGGTGAAATGGGAGAACCAGACGTTGCAGTTCAAAACCCTCTGCTTCGGGCTGTCCACTTCCCCCCAAGTCTTCACGAGGGTCTTCACAACAGTCTCAGTCTGGGCACACGAACAAGGCATCCGCTTGATTCGTTACCTGGACGATTGGTTGCTACTTTCAGCCTCAGAGGAAGTACTGAAGAAGCAAGGCGTGAGGTTACTGCAGTTCTGCAACGTTCTGGAGATCACCATCAACCTAAAGAAGTCTCAACTGATTCCCTCCACCAGGACGACCTACCTCGGGATGGTTCTGGACTCCCGGTTAGTGAAAGCCTTCCCTTCCGCGGACAGACTGGACAACTTAGACCAGGTCCTCCGCTCCGTGGTCCTGCCATGCTTGCCAAGATCGTTTGAGGCATCCCCCCACCTGAGGCGTCGGCAGGAGTAGGGGCCTCCCCTCCTATCTCCTTTGAGAGCCGCGGCCTTAACGCCCTCTCCTGGAGGGTCTGAAGGCTAACTGTGGAGTCGAAGCTCCTCTACGGGGGGCAAGGCAAGGGAAAGATACGTGTGCCAACTTCTACATCCGATGGGCGGACGGAACCAAAGAGGCACTGGGCAAAGGTGTGGGGGGGGTGCCTCTCCAGTGGCCACTGAGGCAGGCACTGGAGAGGCAATAGCCCTGTTCGACCCGCTAGGGGGGAAACCACTTTGCCTTCGTCACGGATGGAGCCGTCTGGAACGGGGGTAGCCGTCATGGGTCTACCCCCTCCCGGGGAAATCCGTGGGGTTTAAGTACCTTGCCATGTCAGCAGCCGCCTCCGATGCTTGGATGGGGCTGGCCGGGACGATGGCACGGCTGGCTCCGTCACGGATGGAGCCGCCGGGACGGAGATATCCGTCATAGGTGTGTCAGCGGCCACCTCCAATGCTTGGATGGGGCTGGCCGGGACGATGGAGCGGCTAGCTCCATCACGGATGGAGCCACCGGGACGGAGGTATCCGTCATGGGTCTACCCCCTCCCGGGGAATCCGTGGGGTGTGAGTACCCTGGTATACCAGCGGTTGACCACGAAACCTGAATGGAGCTGTCGTGGTACTGGGTATGGATGCCATGCTGCCGGGTTGAGCCAGCGGCTGCCTCCGCTGGACGGATGGCACTCCTGCGGAGATCCATGGAGCCGCGGGCTTCCCGTGCTGGCTGGTTGGTACCTTCGTTCAGGGCGGGCCATCGAAGAACCGGAGGCTGGGGCAAGGCTGCCAGTCTGAAGGGGTGACTCTCTCCGCTGGGCGGGAGAAGTCGTAACCTTCGCGGGCTTATGCCTGTCGACCGAGACCTGGTGCGATGACTTCCGTTGATGATCGGGTCTGCTGGAGGAGACGTACCGCGAAGATGGCGAAGGAGCACTAGGGAGCCAGCCAGTGAGGCCTGAGAGCCAGTCCTCATCCGTCGCGGGCTTCGGTTCGTCCAGCCTGTGGTGCAGTCTGATGAGGGCTAGTACTTTTCTGTACGTGGGGGCCTCGTCCGCTGAGCCTTCCGTCGGATGCCCTTCTGCCTGAGAAGGGGCACCTACGACGGGTGCCCCCGCTTGGGGTGAAGGCATCCTTTGTCGTGGTACGACTTCGATGGTTCTGGATGGAGGATGGGCATCGCCGCTGGGACGGAGGCCTCTGTCCTGAACTTGTATCTCCCCATGGAGGACCAAGCTGCTGCGGGCTTCCTCGTGGCTGCTGGTTATCTTTCACATTCTGGCCGGCCTGTCAAAGTCTTGGAGGCTGGGACACGGCTGCCAGACCAAAGGGGCGACTCTCCGCTGGGCGGAAGGAGTCGGAACCTTCGCGGACTTATGCCGGTCTGCCAGAGACTGCTGTAGGGGGCGTACTTCGGAGCGGGAGAACGAGCCCTTGGGAGCCAGCCAGAGGTACCCGGAACTGCTGAAGCTCCCAGGAGGTGTCTGTGTGGGATGGCGACACGCACCCATTCCTCCCTAGGGGGACGACTTCTTCTGTGCCTCCTTCTGGGAGATCCTTCGTTGGGCGCGCTGACACATGTGACGGGGGTACTCCGACGGAGGACCTCGCACGTGGGGGAGTCCTGGACCGACGCTCTCGCGGGGGTTCACGTCGAAGGACGGGGGCCTCCGTCCTGGGTCCAACATCTCTCCGGAGGTTCTCGTATCTGGGGGCCTGCCCGTCGAGGAAAGCCGAGGGCTGCGCTCGTGACGAGCTAGGTGGCCTTTGAAGGTTAGGACTCGGCTGCCAGACCGAAGGGGCGACTCTCTCCGCTGGGCGGATAGAGCCGGAACCTTCGCGGTCTTACGCCTTTCGACTGGAACCTGCCATGATGAGTCCCTGCGTCGGGTGCCGCTGCTGCCGGAGGAGTATCTATCCGGGGAGCTCGTCCTTGGATGCCAAGTTGAAGAGCCCGGCGCCGCAGCTAGCTCCAGCAGCCTATCGCGGTGAACCATCACCCACTCACTGCTCTTGGGGGAAACCCACGCAATGGGGTCCGACAGCGGGGAAAGCTCCTTCTCGGCGTCGCCCTCGGTTGCAGAAGTGACTGAAAAACACGCCAAAGAGGCTGGAGAAGAATTAGGGACATTTTTCCCCCACATGGGGTCATCAGAGGAGACGTGGCCTGCTTGCACCAGGACTCCGTCTCCCGTACACACTCGCGCCCCTCCCTCCGGCCCCTCACTCGCCTGGAACGACGCCACAACCCCACTATCCTGAAGATCAGACTCTTGGGGAAGGGCCGCTGGCTTCTTCCCCGCAACGGACTTACCTCGCCCCCTACTCTGGGTGGGGGAGGGTGGTAGGGAAGCTCGGTCAGACAAACGCCCGGCGAAGCAAGGAAGGAAGGGATGCTCGGCTTCTTAGGTGACCTCTTCGTCGCCTACTTGTTCTTGGTGCTATACCGCACCCACTCAGACTCCTGGGGAAGAGCAATGGGCCTCTTCCCCACAACTGACTTACCTCGTCCCCTACTCTGGGTAGGGGAAGATGGCTGAGAAGCTCTATCCGACGAGGCATCGGGAGAAGTAAGCGGCGAGGAGAGGCTCGGCTTCCTATGTGACCTTTTGGACGCCTTCTTCTTCTTGGTGCCGAAGCGCACCCACTGCACCTCGTTCCAGGACTCGCACTCCGGACACGTGGCTGTAGGGGAACATAAGCTGCCCGTACACGAAGAACACAGAGGAGAAGGGTAGGAAAGGGTATAGAATGAACACAATGGGTCCACGTGGGGACCGCGTGAGACACAAAGGGTCGCACTGGGTAAGGAGAGAGCGTCGAGATGTTATCGCGACGCGACCAGAGAACTTACTGGAGATCGATACCTGAGCAAGCATGCTCTCTGACCCGGGGTTAGCCTCAGGGCGCGTATCACTCCACCTGAGGTTACCCCTCATAGAAAACGGGACTAGGGTAAACTACACAAAACTCTAGTCGGTTGGGAGGAGATCCTAGATGCTCCTAAGAAAGTAGTTCGATGTAAGTACTGTTAGGAAAAATACAAATTACTTAAAATTTGTGATATTTGGAGATAATTTCTGTTTTCCATAACCAATACAAACCTGGAGTTGTTTATGTAAATTGGCCCGCCATCACCTGTCCACCAGAAGTCCTGCTTGCAATCAAAAGTGACATACCTCAACTGTGAGAGTATATATAGAGGTGGCTTGGTACTCCAAGCCTACCTGCTCAAGCGGCTAGACAGGGTTGCCACCTTGCACTTTAAGTCTAATGGCTACCTTCCAGCTTTGCCGAAAGATAATCTAAATAAATAACTCCAGGTTTGTATTAGTTAGGGAAAAATACAAATTATCTCCGAATTTGTCATTGTATGATGCTTTGTGAAGTCCTAGTATTATTGTCTTCTTGATAATATTTTAAGTAAAATTATATGTAGATGTACAATAGGTACTGCAGGTTAAAAAATGCATGTTGTAGTGATACCTAGGTCTTCAATACAAATGGCAATTTTATTAGCACCACAATTAGCTCCCACTTCAGTTGTTACTTGACTTTTGTAAATACTTTACAGTACAGAATAGTATTCAGATTTATTG
The DNA here is from genome assembly GCF_036898095.1 of Palaemon carinicauda. Lineage (NCBI taxonomy): Eukaryota > Metazoa > Arthropoda > Malacostraca > Decapoda > Palaemonidae > Palaemon > Palaemon carinicauda. The sequence goes on along the minus strand of NC_090740.1, from coordinate 21,116,151 downwards.
AATTATATCATGCAAGTGTCTCCTGAAAATAAATTAGTAAAAGAATTATTTGTATATCTGTTGGTCTTTTTATATTTTGCTAATGAACTTAATTTTTATGTTCAGAGTTCTTCAGTATAGAAAAATGAGCATCTTCACTTCCCAGCTGAATCCCGTTACTGGGAAGATGGAATGGGAGCTTCAGCCAGAAAATTATGATTTTCAACAGGAAGTTGCAAGGTCTGCTTATGCTGATATGCTCCATGATCAAGAAAGGGTGTGTATATTACAGTAACCACATGTATTATAGTAGTATACTGTATTTTCAATTTAAGAGTAATGTTATTTTGTTCCTACACGTAATACAAACTGTATCCCTTTTTTTTTAGAGTATAACATCAACAAAGCTGAAACAGCCATTAAAGGCTTTTGACAAAATAAGCATAGTTGGTCGCTGGTGGCGAATAAGCCACATCCACCTGACAAGCAGAGTAACCAACATTTTGACTTTGGCTGCAGCTGAGTACAGACTTACATTGCAATGCTGGCTTCCATGGTTGTTTAGACTAATAAAAGCTTTCCCTTCTCTTTTAAGTGTTTGTGATGTCCACCCCAAAACCAGACATGCATATTTTCTCTGACAAAAAAGGCTAATAACGGCTACGTGAGTAAACGGGAGGAAAGGTGGACCCCCATGTACTTTGCAATTTTTGCAGGGGACATGATTGTTCACAGTCATCCCCATGTGAGGTCTGTATGGAGTGGCCTCTTTTTCAGTGGTAAGTTTGCTAAGAAGAAAAAAAAAATCTAAGAGGGATTCATTGTCATCAGAGGGCATGCCTAAGCTGATGCCGAAGAAGCTCTATAGTTCCTTTTTCCCTTGTTCAGGAACAAAGCTGGTGGGTTTCCCTGCAATTTCTTCTGAGGCTTTGTCCTCTGGGTGAATCTGTTGGGGGAAGGGAGACTGCCTTCCACCCTCTGGGTATGGTTCTGATAAGGTAGTTGTATTATCCTCTTCTAGTGGGGACAATACACCCTTCGCTCTCTCTCAACTACTATATCTTTAACACGCACACACACACCCATGTGTTATTACTCTTGACGACCCTGGGGAAAATTTTGATTTGTTTCGATTGTGGCCTTTGCTTGGGATTGATGGTGCCCCATTTAGAGAGCAACTTCTGGAGGCACTTGTATCAACCAGAACACAAAAGTCTTCTGCTGCTGCTGCTCTTCCAGTTCCTCTTGCAGAGGAGGTGTTTGTCAATATCTCCGCATGCACGATCACCACTGCCACTTTGAAGAAGAAGACGTCACCAAAGGACAGAATGACCGGTTGTTTGTAGTCTCACAAGACACCGAATAATTCCACTGTATGGTCTTTTGAGGGGAGTAACGCTACACTGAAGCCCAACCTTCGTGAAGGAAGCTCTGTGAAAGGTTCCTAAGGATTGGAATTTTAAGAGATCAGTCCAGACCATGGCTAGTCAGGACTCTAGTCACTCTTTTGCCTTGGGACGCTTGTGAGACGCTTTGATGACTGGCCTCTTGATAATGAAACTGCAAAAAATAATGAAATATCATCTGATGCTTCTGACTCGTGATTGCCGTAATCTTCTGTCCAGTGAAAGGAGATTCAAAGGTTTGAAAATTACTTGTGAATGGCAGAGGCAGGTGATTGTGACAATGCTCTAGCAACTGTCCATATACTTTTCACATGTGATCAGTGGCCAAGCCCCCCTCCATCAAACTAAGACCAGGGAGGACAAGGCAGCGGCTGCTGATAACTCAGCAGGTAGACCCATAAGATCCATCAAGCCCCCCACAAGGGTAGTGAGGTTGCAAGCTCTCTAATAAATTATCGAGCTTGAGTGGATATCGAATCCCCCGTCTAACAGATTGCTAAGCAGGGACGTTTCCAATAGGCTCGTTCTTCTCATGAGAATTGATCACCTCGTGCACAATCACCAAACAACCAACCCACTCGGTCCGAATATATACGAGCACAATCGTCATGGTCTCATTCACTACGAGCCAGAAGATCCCAAGGTTTTCCCTTTAGGGTCAAGAAGAGTCATGCTTCTACTTCTCGTTTACCATGAGATAAAAAGTCTCCGACAGTGCGTTCATGCTCCTCCCAAGACAAGAATGCTCATGCTTCCAAGTCTTGTTTGGAGTGGCAATCGTGGACTTCCTGATCACAATACAAGTCTCGTAAGCAGTTTTCTCCCAAAATGTGTTCCTGAAAATGCACAAATAATCACCCAGATATGGTGATGAATGTGCTTGAGCCTCATAGTCACAAGCATGCTCTAGTAGGAGATCTTGAGCTAGCTCCTTGCATTTTCAGGGAATGTAGAGAGGATACGTTAGTGTCTACTTCATAATATCCATCTTAAAAGACCAGTAGTGGCTGGTCTGCCAGTCGTCATTGTGACCAGACCCCTTTGAAGACATCCCACCTTTAGATCCCAAGACATTGAAGGGAATGAAGAAGAGTCCTTGTTCCTCCAAAGAGAGAAGGCAAGTTTCATCTCCTGAGCCCTCAGGGTCGGATGGAGCATGAACCATGAAATCTTGTAAGAAAGAACATTACACTCCTCATAATTCTTCCCCAGGTTCAGATCGGGCTGTTTCTGACTCTTGATCTGAGTGCAAGCTCAAGCCTGCTGCTGAGGAGGTTAAAGCCAGAAAACATTTGGCTCTTAAAAGGTCACCCTGCAAGGAGGATGATCACTCATTGCTAGTGTCTGCAGAGAGTTGGCAAGTCATGCTTTAGCCACTCGTTTTGAGAACTACCACCCCTGTTTGATCTTAGATCATGATTGGTCCTACCCTAAGCCAATGGATATCCTTTCCTCGTGCATGGAATCCTCCACTGGGAGGAAGATCTCTCAAAATCCATGAGACTCCTCCACTCCAAATCAGGGTCCTATGCTAGCAGAAAGACAACCCTAAGACATAGTTGACCTTCTTCAAGGTTTCGGCATTGATTCAAAAGCTTGGTGAGGCAACTTGAGCCCATAGAAGGAGGTAATTCATCAATTGACCTACTCTACGGCGCTTCGCAAAGTTCCTGACTGAACTTTAAAGTACTGTGCCTTTGTCCAGACTAGCATTGGCAGCTGTGAACAAGGTAGACGTTCAGATTTTGGTACTGAAGATTTCTGTGCTGTTTAGTCAGTCTGTCAAGGTCTAAACCGTAGAGATTGCATGTCTTGGAAGATGTTCGACATACAGTACTCCTTTATCAACCAATGACGCAGTAGAGGAGGTGACAAAGGGGTCATGGATAGAGAGGCTGAAATATGAAGGCACCTCCTTTTCACCATCCGAGTCCACAGCAATAGAATCCATGGCCATCCTTCTGGCTATCTTATAGATAAACTATTAGTCAGAGGCCGTAGCCCACTTCAGTGTCCCACTTTCCCTCGGACAACGTGAAGAAGTTCATGAACTTCGTTCTCTCTTCTCTCTGGGTGTTAGGTGGTTACCTTCTTAGTGAGCCAGTCGGCCAACCAGTGGGCAAACTGGGTCCTCAAATGGAGAGGTGCAACAGCAGGTTGCTTCTATAACCATTTTTTGTCCTCTGAAGGAACTTTTACCTCCGGAATGGAACATCACAAAAGTCCTTAGGTCTCTTAAAAGACCCCCTTATAAGCCTCTAAATGAGGCGTCAGATCGTGATCAGACCCTGAAGACTGTATTTCTGCTTGGCCTGGCCTCGGTGAAGAGGGTCTGTAAATTACACATTTCATATGCCATTTGTTATGATGAGGGATGGACGGAGGTCTCCTGTTCGTTTGTTCCAAAATTCATTGTAGAAATGCAGAACCCAGCCATGCTGGATTCCTGGTTTGAGTTTTTATTCATCTCCTCCCTTAAAGAAGCAACTTCCGATCATGACAATTTACTTCCTTGTCATGTATGGGCCTTGCAATGCTACCTGAAAAGAACTCAACACTTCAGTGCTGAGTACAGAGACTGTTCCTAGGCTCGGGGAAGGTAAAGAAACCTATCCCCAGGCATACTATTCCATTCTGACTTTGGGAAACCATCAGACACTCCTACTCCCCAGATGAAGCTCAGGGAAGCAGACCCTCGAGGACAAGGGTGTACAAAATCAGGAGTATCTGTTCTACCTTAACCTTAGGAAGAATTTGTCTGTGGTGCAGGTCATGCAGGAGGGACTCTGGAAATGTCAGATGACCTTCATTGCACACTACCTTTGAGAATATTCCCACAGGTACCTGGAGACCTTTTGATAGATGTTGCGCCTTAGGTCAAGAATGAAAGGTGAGAATGACTGGCAATTTCTCTTTTTCTCCCCCTCCCGAGAGGTGTAGCATTCATGCCGATAGGTTGTTGAACTGGATGCTAGCTGCGAGTAAGCTATGCACCAGTGACTTTTCTTTACAATTTGAAATTGTATTTGAAGTATTTCCCCATCCTTCAAACAAGGCAGATGATAGACCCTTTGTATACACATTAATTAATCATATAATGCTAATACACTGGACATCTAGATTCTTTATTAACTTAGAATTCATGGTACTGACTCCTGTTGCATCCCTGTGCACAGGAGGTTAGGGAGTTGACACGAGTCATGACTTTTACTCATTCCTAGGACCAAAGTTCGTTGACCTTTCTGAGGTCGGGTAACAAAGTGAGGTTCGGTCATAGGGACTTACTTCCTCGTAAGTTCAGTATAAGTCTCCTAATAAAGGCCGATGGTTTGTATAACATGTAGGAATAAATTACAAATTTCAAAGCAATTTATATTTTTCCTACATATACAAACTCAAGACCCTTGAGTTACATGGCCCGCCTCAACCATGTCGCAAGCGACTAGCCCAAAGGTCAAAGTGAAGGCTGCTTACCTTTCTGGGGGGTCAGGGCTTCCCTTCCATCTGGCAACCAACTAAGTTTACCTTGTTAAAAGTTTAACGACTGTTTCAGCTTTGCCAACGTCATACTCCTATTAAAGGTTTTAGGTTTTTTATAGTTAGGAGAAATATAAGTTACTTAGAAATTTGTGATTATTTTTTGTATGAAATTAATATTCTTTCACATTTACTTTCCTATGTCTTACTTCCTTTTCAAATTTCCTTTGACAGAACGATAAGTATTATGAAGGACTGAGACGTTCAATAGCCGATTTACGTAGAAGAGGGCAAGAAGTTCATGTGTTGGATATAGGAACTGGAACTGGCCTTCTGTCCATGATGGCAGTTTCATGTGGAGCAGACACTGTGACTGCTTGTGAGGTAATGCATTCTTTTTTATTTATAATTTTTAGCAAATTTCCAATAATAAATTAAGTATTTTATCTATATAATTAGGACTTGTTCTGATACAAATACAAACCTTCGTCTTTTACATAGAAGAGATCACAGCAAAGCTGGAATACATGGCTGTTAAAATGTTATAATGAGGTGTAAACAGTTGTTCAGGTGACTGGGATTGGGGAAGCTCTCCTGTTCGCTTACAGAGTAGTCACTTTGACAGCAGCCATCAGAGGACAGATGTTCTTGTTGACTGGAATTTTTGACAGACTATAAACATTTTGTTTTTCATTCACCAGCATGTTAGTGACTTCATTCTTCAGTGAGGATGCCTGCGGAAATGTCTAGGGGTGTCGGAAAATAACTGTGGATCCTCACCTTTTGTGCTGTGCCTACAGAGACACTACTGCAGTCAGGCCTCCCCTTGTGCTGACTGTTGGGAGTGATCACCTCCCAGTGGGTAGCATATGGCAGGAGGTGGAAGTAGTAGTCTACAAGGGATTCTTCACTTTTGGGGTCATCCTTTAAGTTGGGACGACTTCTTCCTCTGATCCCCGGTACATTGCCCTCCAATCCTTTCTTGTCAATCTCCTCCAGAGGCTGGTCAGGTTAGAGTAGTGGCCTATTAACCTTAGGGCAAACCTCCGGACCAGGAAACCTTCCCTTTTCCCCTGGCAAAACGTGGTACCCTCCACCCTGGGGGTGATTTCTATGTCTGCTTTTGTTTTACAGATGGATGATACCTTACGTTTGTTGTGGCCCTCCTTAGAACTTCAAGGGGTGGTAAGTGAAAGTGTTTGCTGCGAGAACTCTTCAGGAGAGTGTTGCTGCTCCTGCAAGAGAAGTCATCAGTTCTTCTCCAATGAGGGCTCAGAGAAAGTAGTCCCTCCTCATGGGGCTCATACCCGTGAAGCGAGCCACTGCCACCTCAACCTCTTGACTTTCTGAGACCTCCGAAAGAGACATATCTCCTAAGTGCCTTTTCTTTATGAAATGCAAAGGTACCATTGAGTAGACAGCCGTATTCTCCTTCACCTAGCCCAAACATGTGCATCTACATGCATGTCAAGATCGCCCTCTCACAAAGTATCGCAAGCAAGGATGAGTGCCTTCGCCCAAATGCTCTAGCTCTTTGGAACATTTTGCCGAGAGACAATGATTGCTCGACCATCGTGCTTACAGAATGATGAGCCCCTCTCACCTGAGTGCTTATGCAAGGTAGCACCCCTATCTCTGCTTGACCTTTCATTCATCTCATCCTGAAGAACACAGATAAGTCTCAACCAGATGCACCTCACCGAGGCGCGTGTGAGGTGCGTTTCACCAACACGAGCTTATGCTAGAGTGGCACAACATCCTAGACTTGCAATTAGGCATACGTCTTACGATGATGGTCGGGAAGATCCTCAGATTGTGGTTGCTCTCTTAAGAAGACAAAGTCGCATATTCCCCACGCCCTGCTTCAATTTCAAAAGTTAAACATCATGCCTTTAAAGCTCAATGATGAACGAAGGTGGCAAGAGAAATCTCCACGAGGCATCCTTATCATCGCAAGTTTCTGTCACCCAGAGAGATAGCTTTAGTTGACTATTATCGCTTGTTGCTGATAGAATTTGACTCGACCTTTTGCTTTCCCTCTCCTCGCAGATGGAGGAAGGAAAAGACAGACTGACAGCCTACTCCTATATGGGGCAGATCTCGGCCAGTGTTGGACAGTATGGAGATTGCAATGGAGACATTCCAAAGAACAGATTCAGTATAGTACTGTACTGCCTTTCAGTAAACTCTTGAACCCTCAGGGTAACCCAGGACTCACAAGCTACGAGAGATCCTAGAAGGAGTGCGGCTGCTAGTCCCCCTTGGCCTTGGTCCCCTCACAGGAGAGAGGAGTGAGAGACCATTTGATTTTCGATCCCTTCTGAGATTACCCAGATATGGTATCAGAGAGGGATGACCCCGATCTAGACTTTCGATGAATCTGACGATGTCCTTCCTCAGCCAGCTGGACCTAAGACACCGGATATGGAAGAATGCAAGTCAGATTCCACCTTTTTATGGGTATTGACCAGCATTCACAGAGTTAATTCCCTAGGAGAAGTACGTTACTCTTCTCCCAGCAGGAGGAAAGCTACCATTGTTTGGCTGTCTCATACACCTCGGCTCACCAGACCTCACGTAGAGCTCCCCTATTCAATCCTGGCCTCGAAGCGTTATACAAGTGAGAGTTCCTAAAGGGTGGGGAGATCCTGCCTGATGATTCTTCAAGCTTTTTCTGAGCTGAGAAAGTACAGTCAGCCCTCTTCATTCATAGGGGTGTGGTAATAGAGATAGTTGCTGACTTAGGTTAGGCTAACTCATAACCTAACAACTCGCTGCCCATTGCCTTTGCACGGTTGACTAATACACTTAAGTAAAAGAATCTTGTGCCGTGCGATGGGAAGGCAGTGACCTTCATGGCACAAGTCAGTAATCAGTGGGTCAACTGGGTGTTTGATGAGGAAGGATGCCTTGTTCTCTCCATTCACAAAACAAATTAGTTCAGAAGTAGCTGTCTCTTCAGAACTCGTTGGTTAGGGATAGGGCAAGGAAAGCCTTAAGGCCTTTTCGTAGACCCGGATAAGGACTGCCCACAACTTCACGGAAGGAACCAGTGCATGTACAGCCTTTTCGAGATATCCTACTTCAGGCAATGGGTCTGCAGAGAAAGAGGGACCTGCTTTTGCCAGTGCCCCCCCCCACCCCCTGCCATTCCTACTGCCAATTGTAGAGCATTGGTTGTCAGGCCTTTAGGGAAACTGAAAGAGGCATAGTGCCAAAAACACTGGCTTTGCATACGGAGGTAAGAGGGATGCTGGAGAGGAATGAGCTTGAAGTCATTCGAGATTAGTGGAGTCAATTGGAGGCTGGTTATCAACCTCTTGCCTGGAATGAGTTTGTGTGTCAAATGAAGTTCAGGATGGAAAGTGTGATCTTTGCTAAGTTTCATCAGGGAGGAAGAGATCATGCTTTCAGTGGATCTGGAGGACGTATAGATTTTAGTACCCGCGCATCTGTCCATTAAAAAGTAACCTCCCTTTTCCCACTACAGTACAATGTACCAGTTCCGGACTCTGGACTATGTACTGTTCTGCAGGTGTTCATGTATGTTTTCCTTGGTAGTAGCTTGGGCCCACTTGCAAGTGATATGACTGTGGATGTATCTTAACAGGTAGCTGACCTTGGCATCCTTTGTGGGGTAGTTGCTATAGGATTGCATTCGACTTTTTGCTTCTGTTATGATTTGGGGATTTTGATAATCGAGGAAAAGTTGATTCTCTTACCCAAGCTGAGGTTGAAACACTTGGGCATTCTGGTAGACATGACAACAGGAAGAATCTGGTAGTCAGACAATCTCATCAGCAAGCCTAAGGAGGTAGAGCATCCATCTGTCCAAGACAGAACAACCAGCTCAGCACTTACAGTCTTCTTGGTCACCTTTCCTCACTGGAGAAGCTCATTCTTCAAACAGGCACCTTGCCAAAAATCTCTGGAGAGTGCTACTTGAAGAATCGCTGTTCATTCCTCAGGGATCTCCCATCCCGCCCATTTCCAGTGAGGACAGGAGACTTAGGTTGATCTCACTTGTTGGCTGAACGTGAAACTCTGGCAGGGGAGTACTACTTGACTCTCTGCCTCCGGACATGCAATTGTGCTTATATGTGTTGAAAGAGGGGAGGGACGCATGTTTGAAGGACCTGGTTGTGTGAGAGGTGTGTTTAGAAAAAATACCATCTACTCAGGGTAGTAGCCATTTTAATTCTTCAAGGATTCCAAGAAAGTTGAGGATGCTTTTGATTTTTTGCGACACCATCTTACGTTTTTTGTACTTTTCTATTATCAATTCAAGATGTATTTTAACAGCATCAATTACCAAATGTTTTTATTTTGGTTTTGTTGTCAGTTGTTTCCAAGGTCCCTACGGTATCACGATTATGCTCACATATAGTTAACAATGTTGTTGATGTGATTTTGCTCCCTACCACGTAATCCTTGAAAAAAAACACTGTTCAACGAACTCTCGACCAGGTGATGTGAACAAAGATATTGAATATAAATATTGGTGAATGTAATAATTAAGTTTATTTTATACTAGCACAATATCATTTTTATAACCTAATTTGATATTTAACCTTACAAAATCTTTATATTTTATGCTATCTTAGAGCAAAACATATTCTCAAATAAAGAGCTGCGATGTACTGTAAACATGCTTAATTGTAAACATTTACATTTACAAGTATGAATGTACATTTATTCGTAAAATTATATTACCCTGTACATACTTTTTTTGGGGTATTACATTAACAACGAAAATTTACTTGGTTGTAAGCTTAAATAGAATCTCTCTCTTTCTCTCTCTCTCTCTCTCTCTCTCTCTCTCTCTCTCTCTCTCTCTCTCTCTCTCTCTCTCTCTCTCTCTCTCTCTCTCTCTCAGTAGCTAAGGTTTGTATCGTTAGGAAAAATACAAATTATTCCCAAATTTGTCATTTGTTCCGTAACTTGAATACAAACCAACGCTATTAATAGGGGTGACTCACCCTTTAGGAGGGCGGATGTCCTTGCCAATCTGGCTTTTAGCCTTACCAGGGGTAATCCGTACTGTGCAGGTTAGTGCATAGATGAGGAGACCCTTACACCTCACTAAACCTGCTAAGCATGGTCTGCGGCTTACACAAGCTTAGTAGGTTCGTCAAGAGTAGCAGAAGGTCCAGGAACCACTCTGCGTGATACCATAGTGGAGCTATGAGGGTCATGGAAAGGTTGACCGATGTTCTGGGTTTGTTGAATGCTCTTCTCATCAGACAGAACAGTGGAAATGCATAGATGTCGATGTTGTCCCACCGCTGTTGAAACCCATCTTGTCAGGGAGCCTTAGGGTCTGGGACTGGGGAACAGTACAGCGGAGCCTGAAATTCAGGGCCGTTGCGAACAGGTCTACAGTTGGCAAACTCAACAAAGTCAGGACTTTGTTGGCTACTAGATGATCCAAAGAACATTCGGAACCCACTATCTGCAATACTATGCTCAGGTTGTCGGCGAGCACATTCCTCGTGCCGGGAATGAAGCGAGCTGATAGTGAGACCGAGTGGACTTCTGCCCTTCTTAGTATCTCTACTGCTAGATGGAATAGGGGCTGCAAAAAAGTACCCCCTTGTTTTTTTCACGTAAGCCACTACTGTGGTGTCACTCATCACTACCACCGAGTGACCCTCCAGGAACTGGTGGAACTCTTGAAGGGCCAGATATACAGCCTTCATCTCTAGAAAATATATGTGAAGGTACTTTGTGGACTCTGGCCAGAGGCCTTGTGGTGCAGCACGTAGGCCCCACCCTTCCTTTGATGTGTCCGAAAACAGCATCAAATAGGGTGGAAGGATGAGAAGGTCGACACCCTTCATCAGATTTTTGTCTGCCAGCCACCATTCGAGGTCTGTCCTTTCCTCTGGTCCCATGGGGATCAGAGTGCCCGGGGAATCTAAGGTCTGATTCCAATTTGACTTCAGGTGCCACTGGTGGGATCGTATTCTGAGGCAACTGTTGGGAACCAGGTGGGTCAGAGATGATAGGTGTCCAAGGAGACATAGCCACTTCTGGGCTAAGAGTTCTCATTGGAGAAAAGGTCTCACCACCTTTCTCTGCTTCTATAACCTGTTGTCTGATGGGAAGGCTTTGTGTAGTTTGGTGTCTAGAATCATGCCCAGGTATACCAGTCTTTGAGTGGGAAGCCGGGATGACTTTTCGAGGTTTACCATGATCCCCAGATCTTGGCAAAGCCTCGGAAGTTTGTCTCAGTGTTGAACGAGGGTTACCACCAAGTCTGCTAGGATCAGTCACTCATCCAGATAACGGAGATGGATGCCGATCCTCTAGGCCCAAGATGACACTAGGGCGAACACTCTTGTGGAGACCTGAGGTGCTGCGGAAAGACTGAAGTACAGCACTTTGAACTGGTATGTTTTGTTGTCTATATTGAACCATAGGTACTTCCTTGAAGACGAATGGATTGGGATCTGGAAGTATGCGTCCTTTAGATTCAGAATACTCATGAATTTCTGTGGTCTTATTACTTGCCTGACCGTGTCTGCCGTCTCTATGCTGAACAAAGTCTATATGACAAACTTGTTGAGAGCCGAGAGGTCGATGACTGGTCTCCAACTTCCAGGCGCCTTTTTCACAAGAAGGAGTTGACTGAAGAAGCCTGGGGACCCGTCGAGGACCTCCTGGAGAGCGCCCTTCTCCAGCATGGTCTGGACTAAGGCCCGAAGGGCAGAGGAGCTCACAAGCACTGGATTCTTGGTCAGTGGAGGGAGAGTTGAAATGAACGGGACTTGATACCCTGAACGAATCACGGAGACTGTCCAGCCCCGAGCTGCATCCACCTGGTCCAGCAGCTTTGTAGGCATCCCCCACTAGTGGACAAGCAGGGGGATCACCTATCCTAGCGTTTGTGGCTCCTGACGCCACCTCTCTACTGTTTTCCTCCAGGGGAGGACTTGGTGCCTTTACTGTCCTTGACAAGGAAGGGCTTTTTAGACACTGGTTTCCTTTGCTGCTGTCTTTCTGGTAGATGGCTTTGATTGGCTGGGCTTGGGAGGAGCTGGTGGTCTATAGGGCTGCGATGTCACAGCCCTATGTAGGAGGGAGTCCCGGTGGGACTTCCTCCACCTCTTCACAGCCTGCTCGACGTCCTTTGGCTCGAAGAACGAGGAACCCTCTAGAGAGGAGTTCCAGAGCCTGGCAATCTTAGCGTTAGAGACATGTTATTGGAATCTCTCGATCACCGCATCCCTTCATTTCAAGATTGTATCGTCCCACAGGTTCACAACCTGGTGGGCCAAAAAGTCTGTTGTGGGTGCCTGAGAGAAGGAAGGTTTCCATAGCCTTCCTGGTACTTGCCTTAGAAAAATCTTCGGTCCGTGCCAGGATTCCCACAGATCCCAACCAAAGATCCAGCCACGAAGTCGCCTGCGTAGCGTACTTCGCGACCATCTCCTTGTTCAAGATCTCCGATGGCAAGAACGTGACCTTACAAGAAGAGAGCCTCTCAAGAGACTCCCTTAGTCAGATCCTCAAGAGAGTGGTGGAGAGGTAACGTCGAACATGTTTTGTCCAGGACCTCATAGTACGTCCTCTGGTGGACACCCGAAGGGGGTGGTTAGTTTGGTGTATGATCATGAATGGTACGACCCAGAGTAGTCTACAAGCTGGGAGGCGATCTTACGCCGAGCGCCCTTCAACCTCCGGGAGCAGGGCAGAGGTGCAGTGGACTTCGGGGGCTTCTTGGTACTGAAGACACGGTCTAGGGCCATCTCTGTTGTGGGCCCTCATGCAAGGCAGAACCTGCCAGAAGGCATGTTCTAACTCCCTCTGGTCACCATCAGTAGTTGGGCTGGCAGCAATGTCGTCATCATCCACCGGGTCGCGGTCGATACCTGGAAGGCTGACTAGGCCCCTGACCCACTCTGCGGGTCTTTGAGTCCTGGAAGAAGACTTCGGAGCTGTCTTTGAATCCTTTGACCTCCTTTGGGGAGGGAAAAAAGGTTTCCAAGACTGAAGGTCTGGGTGGGATGACCTTGGCGGGGAGAGGACTAGGAACCTCTACAGGATCCGGTGATAGAGAGTCCTCTCTGAGAGCTTCCTTCGTCAGGAACGATTGAGGAGATTCCGAAAATTACATCGCAGATGTAAAGAGGAGGCATAGCTGGGTAGAGGCGGAGATGGCTTCTTGGGGATGACGTCTGACCTCGAAGCTCTTGTAGGCGTCAGCTTAACTCTGAATGACGTTAACTTGTCGGGATACCTTCTCTTCCTCTTAAGGGGAGATGCAGCCGTAGTTCGTTGCCTTGAGTCAGTCGAAATGGTGGAGTCTCCCAGGGAAACCCTGGAGGCCTCCTCAGGGTGAGGAGGATTGATACCAGGCCTGAAGGTCTGGGCCACAGCCCTGACTAAGGCGCTAAACGACGGCTGTCTGCTTATGGATGTGCTATCCGACAGCTCCTGTAAAGGTAAAGAGGCTGACTGGTCATTTCGAGGAGGCTTCATCCTGGATGAAGAATGGAGGGATGACACAGGTTCCTTCTTCGGTGCTGGAATCTTTGGGATCTTAAACCCCTGAAGCTTGCCCTCTTCCTCTTTCCCCTGCGGTTGTGGTGTTATGCGTTTGCTGGGAGGGGAATAGGGCGACAGTGAACGTTGGGACCTGGAAAGGGTCTTGCCTTCCTGCTGCTTGGAGGATGACGATGGTCGGCGATCCTCTTTTGGCTGAGGATGGTTACTCACCTTGGTTATTAACCGCTGGGTGATCGATGGTTGTTGAACAACCGCTGGGTGCCGAGCTGGAGAGCCTGGCGATCGCTGACAAGTTGCCTGAAGCTAGTGTATCGTCGAAGGCTGTTATGTGTTGTCGGTGAGCAATGATGCGTTGACAAGCGTTGTCGCGAAACCGCGGAGACAACTACCGCAGCTCGATGAGAGGGCTGATGATGGACCGACACTTGATGAAGCGCCGTTTTGCGGGCCGTAGAGGAGCGACGCGATTGATGTACAGCTGAACGGGGCTTACGAGAAGCCTGAGAAACTCTTCGGTCTGCTATTGGTGGTAAGTCGGCGATTGGCGGGTAGGCAGTTCACGAGGTGCATGCCTCACTGAAGTGGCTTGATGAGTGAGTGAACGCTTGGCAGGCACTTGACGCTTGGGCGAATGCTGTCGAACTAATGAATGAGTAACAGCTGGAAGGTCCCGCCGCTGGTGATCAGGCGATCTGCGAAATGGCGATTGACAAGTTGGCAATTGAGCTCGCGATTCACGAATCGTCGGCTGGACAGGCGATTGACGAGCTGTCGGTTGCACAGGCAATTCACGAACTGTCGGATGGGCATGTAATGCCAGAGCTGCGGGTCGGCTGGAGTCTGGACGTCGAACCTGACAAGTAGGGGAACGCTGGACAGGAGCCTTACGAGATGGAGGTGGCTCTGCAGGAGCTCAGCGAGCAGGTGAATGGTGTGTATATGGACGGTGAATAACTGCTGGACGCTCAGGCGACGAGATGTGACCCTTTGAAGGTAGCACGTACTCCGGAGGAGATCGCAAATGATCCCTTGCAGGAGGAGAACAAACCACAAACTGGTTTGTTGAGGAGAAGACAAGTCCGGAGAGCCAGGCGAGGGTTGGGAACCAGAAGAGGCAGACTGAGTAGGATCCTCCAAAGAGGAGAGCTGTGGGGAAGACCAACCAAAAAGACGTTTCTTGACCAAAGGAAAAGGGGCACCCCGAATGATACAAACCTGTAGCTATTTATACAAACTTGCCTGTCAATCCTGTCTCCATTCAAAGTCCTACCTCCAAGCAAAGTGAAGCACAATCACAGATGTGTGAGTGAGAGGGGTAGCTAGCTACCCCCCTCCCCCCCTGCTATTGTTAGGAAAAATACAAATGACTTCCAAATTTGTCATATTAAAGGAAAATATTTGAAATGGGTAAGAAGTGATGTTTAGTATATTAGGAAGTAAAGACATTTAAGAGATCTCAGATGATAGGTTTATTGTGATAATTGAAATGTTGGATGGTAAATTTATCATGGTTATTGAATTTCATCAGTCAGCTGTTGAGCTTATTTCCTCGGATAATTCCTATACAGTATTTGGACACCTTACTCAAGAATAATTTACATTTGAATTTTTCATTGCTGTTACTGCACATTGTATATTTTCATATATTTGTATTCCTTTTTATACTTACAGGCCTTTTACCCGATGGCTGAATGTGCAAGAAAGGGATTCATTGCCAATGGGTTTGCTGGTAAGGTAAGTGATTGAACTTGAGTAAATAAACACACAGAATTAATGGATGCCACAATGTTATTTGTTGGGATCAGATTTGAACTAAGATATGTTATACCACATGTGACAAATTGAGTGCGGTTATTTGTTTACATATACAGTTTTTCTAAGTAAAGATTTTTGTGGAAACTTGCTGTACTTCTGTCGAAAATATAAAGAAATTATGTAAATGAGGTCAAACACTTTATTATGTTAATGCTACAGTATTATGTGTTGTGTTATTGAAAGTTTAGTTTATATATGGACTTGTAAGTACATACTAAACACCTTTGCGAACATGGCAATTTTATTTTTGGGCTCAGGCCATGCCGTCCTAATGGAAGGTTCCTATTGGTAGCTTTCTAAGGGATATTTGGCTACAGTGATATTCCCAGAGAATTGACCTTTAGGTCTCCAGAATTCTAACTCCTGGCACGAATATCCTTAGAATTTCTCTTAAGGATATCGCATAATATCAGGGGACGTATATCTTGATACGACACATAGCAGTCTTCACCCCGAATAGCATTTTTGTTTCGAGGGGGAAGAGTGGTGAAAATAGAAGGGGAGCCGTTATCAAGGTTACCCATCCTCCCGTACTATTACGAGTATCCAAGATAGCGCTTATTCCTATTTTTGTAGCGAATTCGCATGGTGGTTTTCCCTGTTGCTCTAACGTTTGTGATCGAATAATTGAGGATTTATCATGCAATCTCCAGCTTCTTCTGCCTCTGGAAAGTTGAGTATTTATTCTTTACAGTGTATAGTTTTTGGCTCCTTCTTCACAGAGAAATTAGAGTAATTTTGTGTGTTCGGAGCTTGGCCAAGCACCGAAGGCGCCATGGGCGCTGTCGTTCATGACGCATGTGTTATTTAGTTAGCAGAATGACATTCCTGGTTGTAATAGCATTAATAAATTATGAAAGTCATTTAGGCACAATTATACTAGAAAAGATATAATTTTATGCATATATTTTCCTCTTCCTTATGTCGATCGTATATGTTAGAGTTTCGGCGATTTAGGTAACCGAAATCTCACCCCGTGCTAGGCTACCTAGCCTATGCTCTTCAGTATACTTTAATACATGATCCCAGTTTACCCTCGTGTATCGTTTTATCAATTCAACGGGAGATAGATATCTCCTTGAATTAATTATATAATTCGATACTCGTCTCCTGTGGAGATTTAAGGGTAATCCCTCCTATCTTGGTCTCGCCATAGAGTAGTCACTCCGGCTTGACTAGGCTAGTATTTTCAGTCTCCCACCCTTTCCGGCGAGTATCCTGGCTTTGGTTTTCGACAGAACCTAAGAGTATTCAGTCTTTCTGCTGGCGGCCGAGCAGCAGAGTGAGTGGTCACTCCCCTGCCGGCTTACAGCTGCCGGCATAGGAGGCTATGCCTCCCTAGGCCGCACCTGAAGTGGTAGTATGATGCTGCCACCTTCTCCCCTGCGGTCTAGAAGACTAGTCCTGTTTCGGCAGACCCTAGGCTGAAGAATAGATATTCTTCTGCCGCCTAGGATGGCGCTGTTACTGAAACAGAGCTTCTTCCTTGTGTGGTGGCGGCAACCCTGCCGCCTTCTTCCAGACTTGATACAGGACCCTTTCCCTGCCCCTCTCTGTCCTTTAGCCATGGCCCAGCCATCGCAACCCTGTGGCCATCATCCTATAATCTCACCGCTTGCCGGGTAGGTTGTGGTGCCGGCCGGGCTCCTAGGCAGCTGTATAGTCACTCAGTCTTTCCCCTATGGACGCAAGGCTCCGGGAAAGGTTGTGACGGCTGCCGGTGGGAGACCCCTCTTTGGTCGAGTGTTCTTCAGTCCTCTCTTGGATTGCCATCCACATCCCCGATGCCGGCAGTGACCGGCAACGAATTTTGTGGTTGGATGGAAGCTTGAATGATGCATTCTCCCCTTCCATTTGAACCATTCCGGAGGAAGGCAGTAAGGTTAAGTACTTACACCCTTATTTATTGTTAACAAACATTCAATAAGGTTGCCCTTCACTCCATGCTTTCTCTCTCTCTGTCAGCTAGTACCGCCAGGTACTAACCCTGCCAGCATGGACCGGTGCCGTCAGGTACTAACCCAGCCGGTGAGGCCGGCTGGATCGTGCCGCCAGGTGCTAGCCTAGCCGGTAACATGCCGGCTGAACTACAGTATATGATTATACAGTAGTCAGTATATTTGCAGTATAGTATATACTGCAGACAGAAAACTATAGTATATATTATACAGTAGTTATTTTCCAACATACCTTGTGTATCCTTGCACAGTTTATTATTGAGACCAATCCTATATTGAAAGAAAAGATTTCTCTCAATACACTGATAGTTAATCGGTTAACAACTTACCCCACAATATTAAAGATCCCCTGACATAGATCCCGAGAGAACCCCCTCAGCGACTCTAAACACCCACATGTGAACATCTTCCACAAACCAGTATCTTCACTACAACGTCACACGTGGTGAGACTATCTAACTCCTCCTGATTCAGGGAGTCTCTACTGCATTTGGTTGCAAAGAGAATGTCTGGATACCTGGATAGATCTTTGGCTTCAGTCAATGCAGGCTAAGTGGTCTGTAAGTTGGTATCCCTCCCCTCAATACCACTATGCCAGCATTAGGGGTGTTCCTCGGTTACCTTCAGGTGGAAAACTTCTCTTGGTCTCAGCAAGGAAAGGCACCGCTAGTCCTTGAGCCTCGCCTTCAGACCGGAAGGAATGAACCTTTCTCCACGTCAGCATTGCCCCACGTACAGAATTTCAAGCCGGCAGACCCTTAGTTAGAATGGAGACCTTGTTTTAGGACCCTGAGCAGCAGAAGTATCCTGACCTTATGACAGGTCTCCCGCTCGTGTTGGCTTCTGCCAAGAGAGTTGGTGAACCCCATGGGACACCCTTAATGTCTCTTATTCATGATGATGACCAAGTAATGCTCGGCTTAGTTTCTGGGAGCTCAGATCCCAGAATCTGAAACCTTTTGGTCTGGGAGTTCTTCGCAACATCACCAATGATGCAGATCAATGGTTGCCATGTCAAAGAGAAACTGGAGGCCCTTACTCAAGGAAACTATGAGAGCTCGCCCCGAGTGTCAACACACTATATCAGCATGGGGAAGGTCAAGAGGAGGATCACGAAGAACACCATCTCTGCCTGGATTCACAAGATCATTGACCTCGCACTGAATCCAGATCCTCCTCCGACACTTCAACCCAGAGCACACAACATCGGGGTCATTGCTACGTTCCTGGCGTTCAAAAAAAAATACTCTGTGGTGCAGGTTCCACAAGCGGATGTGTGGAAGTGTCAAATGTCCCTCACCGTCCACTACCTGCAAGACATAACCTACAGGAGATTCAATACGTTCTCCATTGGTCCTGTGGTGGCTGCACCACAAGGGGTTTAACACTTGAAGTTCCTTGATGGACAAGTAGCAGGAGGTGGAGGGCATTGGTTATCCGGTTTTAGTCTGAATGAATAAATAAGAATGACTGGCCTTGTCTTTTCTTCATCCTACCCCCTTGAGGAAATCAGCATCCAGGGTCCTCTGCAAAGCTGACCTTAACCAACTGCAGGTAAAATTTTGTTCCCTTGTGTAACCTGGTATTGTGTCAAAACTATTACGTCCTCATATCCTGGCAAGGTGGTACAGTATTGGGAATGTCTCGGTGACCTCGGACGATTCCTATGACTAGGAAGAACTCTTACCTTGACAGCCACATTGCTAGTATCATAAACACACAAGCTTGTGTAGGCCACAGATCATACATAGCAAGGTTTTAGTGATGTGTAGGGTTTCCACCTATTATGTGCTAACACACATAAAGGGGACTCCCCGAGTAAAAGCCAAAAAGCCAGATTGGCAGGGACGCCCACCCTCCTAATGGGTGAGTCAACCCATATAAATAGCGTAGGTTTGTATTCCAGTTACGCAAGAAATGGCAAATTTGGAAGTACTGTAATTTGTATTTTCCCTAACAATACAAACCTGTAGATATTTATACAAATTTACCCACCACCCTGTCCCCCTTTGAACTCCTACCTCCAAGCAAACTGAAGCAGAGTCATAGGTATGTGAGTAAGAGGGGTAGCTGGCTACCCCCTACTCCCCCACTAACTAGTGGTATGGGTAGTTAACCCTCGCTTAAAGTCTAATGGCTCGTCTTTCAGCTTCGCCGAAAGTAATACTCCTATAAATAGCTACAGGTTTGTATTTTTAGGAAAAATACAAATTACTTCCAAATTTGTCATACAGTATTGGGTTTATAGGGAATATAGAAAACTGAAATATTGTTAAGCGAATAGATCTATGCCTAACTTGCGCTTGGCCACACCAAAATCTTAACCTAACTCTGCAATTTATTTAGGTTACAATATGTACAGTTATCCTGCCAATTATCTGACAAGGAAATAGAAATGAATAAATGAGTACATTGTAAATGCCATAATCATTTCAAAACTTGCCTATATTTAATGTTTCCAGGCCAAGCTATCATGGTCACTCAAAAGTCAAAGATAATATTTGGTGTATTTCAAGGATTTAGGTAGTCTGTTACTTGTGCTCTTCTTTATATGGACTCGAGTATGCCTTCTGAAACTTCTGAAATATATTTGTGTTTAAAATGTTATATTACATGATTAGAACTCCTTTGTAAAACCCCTCTTATGGAGAGAATGCCGTGATGAAGTTGCTCAGCTTCAGCATGGAATATTTCTCTAGCAGAAAATGAATCACATGCAAGAGGGCTTTCAAACTGGCTAATACATTTTCTCCCCTGCATGACTCTTAGGGGCCTTGCAATACATTTCTATTTCTATTTTTTTTTGCTGAGTACAGTATTTGATTTATTGCCTCATTTGACTGGTAGCAGGTTTTCACTGTTATGATTATTGTAACACTTTGTCAGTCGAGTACATTCGTACACTGATCTCAATTGATAAGCAGTAGGAGAAAGTATGGCCCTCATCTAAAATCTCTTGCTGATATTTTTGGTGAAGGGGGTTTTGATTAAGAACTTTATGGATATTTTAAAAGATAAGACTTTGCCTGGAGCTAATTTTGTTGCTAACATTCAATCTATAGACAGTATACTGTACTGGACGTCCATAGTTTACTCTTGAACAAAAGCTTGTAAGATGGTAAAGGATTTACTGTTGTAGAAATTATCTTTAGTTAACCCATCAGAATGGAACATATAAACACTGAAGATTGCCTTTGTTACAGGTACATTTGATTCCAAAACGCTCAACAGAGCTTGAAGTTGGCCCAGGAAAGGACATGGAAAGAAAAGCCAACCTGTTAGTTGCTGAAGTTTTTGATACAGAGCTTATAGGTGAAGGAGCTATTGAAACTTACCGTCATGCTCGTGATTTTTTGTTAACGGTAAGTTTTGCCCTTTTTTTTTTTTTTTATATTACTGTACTGTAATATATCCTAGAGTATTATAGTTCAAACTTTTTAAAGTATACAATATTTTATAGATCAATTTGTGAATTTATTTTGGGGTCCTGTCATTTCTTCTTTCGACCTTAGTCCCACTGTATAACAGGGTCAGCCGCTCTAGTGTATTTTCTCCATCTGTTTATATTAAATGCATATTCTTCCCCAACTCTCCTACCTACCCATATCCCTCCTCACCACATCCATCCATATGATCCCCAACCTCCCCCCCCTCATTCCTCCCCATTCCTGGCATGTTCTGAGCTCTTCGATAAGTTCCACCTCTTCGCACAGTATTACATGTCCCTAATATCTGAGACAAACTTCCTTAACATAACTTTTACATTACCTACACCACACATTATGCCTCGATTCTCGGTCTTTTCCAGTAGTGATATTGAATCTATCCATCTCACCAGCATCATCTCTGTTTATTCAAACAGTCTCTCCTTTTTCCTCTTAAATGCCCAAGTTTCTATCCCATATGATAGTACAAGCCTGATAGCTGTTTTATAGATCCTCATTTTAAGTCTTAATTGCCTTTTTTTATGTAAATCAACTCCTGTTACTTCTCTCCATTTTCACAGTGGTTCTTTCTGTGTCGCTGCTCTCTGAGTACCTCCCTCCTCTGATTACGAGAAGTTAAACTCATTGTTCTATTTCTTGTGTTGTTATTATGCATAGAAATATTATATTTACTTTTAGTTGCCCTCAACCAAGCATTTTCTTCAAGGTAAGCTTAACTTGATAAAAGAAAATGGAAGACCTTGCTTTTATTGAGGTATAGTTGTTATACAGTATCTTTTTATTTATGCAAAATTAATACATACCAGGTTAGTGTTTTTTTCTCATCAAAATATCTTACCCTTTATCATTACAGAACTTATATATACAGTCATCCCTCAAATTTTGTAATTTCAGTTATTTGCATATGGAGACCTGTGATATTTAATTGATAATATTGGTCTTATGTATCCTTCGACTGAGAGAATGTTTAGATGAAGTCCCTTGGCTTCAACATGGGATATTGTTCCCCTGTTGAAACCTTGTGACAGCAAGAGGGCTCTCGAACTTAAGAAACAGTTCCCTGCTGTGTCTCTACATTTCTTCCTTTTTCCTCTTTTTCCATTTAAACTAAACCTAAGTGTTTAATTTTTTTCTCATCTTGCTGTCCAAACTTTATGAATAATATTTCCCTTATTCCTTTTTATTCTTTAGATTTTTTCATTATTCTTATTTTTTTGTGTAAATGGCGTGGATATTTCCACATTTCATTACGTTTCACTTTCTTTGATAAATGGGAGAAGGGATCATGGTTGAGAAGACATTATCATAGCCTATTCTAAACCTTCACACATTTCCTTTTATGTGTGTCCTCATCACGGACCCCCTTTAGAAGCTGACAACATATTTTTTCCTTAAATTTACATGGAAATATACACATTCCAAACATGTATGTTTTTGTTTTACTGTAAATTGTTGCCCTCAACACAAAACACTTAAGGGATTGAGGGTCTTTGTCTGATAGAAATAGTAGAAAACATACCTGCATATGTTAAAACTATGTAATAAATGAAAAGGTCTCTAAAACACCCCTAAACAAAAAAATTACGTTGATTGAAAGACTATTGCTGTCTCAAGAGATTGGGGTGCAAAATATGAAGCTTACCTTAGCGAGATTATTTACCAAAGGGTGCCACAGATGGTCAGCCATAGCCAAGCTAGGGGGAAGTTAATTGGAGGAAGGAAGACTGGAATTATTTAAATTTTATATTCATAGACGCCAAAATGAGAAAGCTTTGTCAAGCAAGCTAGGTAAACCACAGGAAAGATTCATTGAAATAATGCCTGATAAAAAGTATTGTAATATGTCGTTCAGTGGTCTCTCTCTCTCTCTCTCCTCTCTCTCTCTCTCTCTCTCTCTCTCTCTCTCTCTCTCTCTCTCTCTCTCTCTCTCTCTCTCTCTCCTCTCCTCTCCTCTCTCTCTCTCTCTCTCTCTTCTCTCTCTCTCTCTCTCTCTCTCTCTCTCTTCTCCTCTCTCTCTCTCTCTCTCTCTCTCTCTCTCTCTCTCTCTCTCTCTCTCTCTCTCTCTTTTTTTATACTATAGAATAGAACAGAACTGCATTCCTTTATTTATAAATCCACATTGACCTATTGTACAAAAATCCTGTTGCTAAGTAACACAAAAATGGAACTGGCTAATTTTAACTTTTAAATTAAAGGGAAACCATTTTGATGATTTAGTTTGCATTGCTGTCAGTTAGGGGAAAGTATTGGAGAACCTGCCTTTTCAATTCTTCTTACATAAATGTAGATGACAACCATTTGACTACTATTTTTTGCTAATTCAAGCTCCTTTCCACAAACTCAAAAGGTTGGGTGCTAGAAGATGTCTGTGTAAATTGCCTTTATGGGATTGAGGGGAAAGTAAACGGCAGAAATGATTGTAGCTGGGGCCCAAAGGGATACTACATGGGACTCTTAGTAGCTTCTATGAACTGTGCAAGGTAGAATAAGGGCCCTAAAGAGGTGTCTTATGGTTTCAGTATACTGTACTATTATTCATCACCAATGATAATGTTAGTTATTTATCAACAGGAAGATGCTCTTCTAGTTCCATCAGAAGGTAAAGTTTATGCTCAAGTTGTTCAATCCAGTATGTTGCAGAGATGGAATCATCTTCAAGAAATTACAAGAAAGAAGCCTGGAAGTAATGAAACACAGGTGAGAAATGGAAGTTGGCAGTATTCTACATTAAATTTATCTTGAGAGGTGTGTTATTCAAGGTATTTTGAAAGAGATGACTTTGAATTTAAATAGAATACATGTAGTCCCATTTTTTAATTCCAAAAAGATATATCATGCTCCAAAAGTTAATATAAAAGATGATAATTGAACAAATGATCTACTTTAATATCATTAAATATTTTTGCATGGTAAAGTAAGTAAAATGTCGTATATATTTGCATGAATTATAAATCATTGATTTGTTCCAACATGGAGTACTTACCTCGAACTACTTTCTTAGGAGTATCTGGGATCTCCCTAACCGATCAAGAATTTTGCGCAGTTCCCCCTATCTCCGTTTTCCCTTGTCGGGTCCCTCCTTGGCGGATGGATACGTGCTCTGAGGCGACCCGGGGTCAGTGCGCGTGGGTGCGCTGCTAGGTCTTTGTCGCCAGTAAGCATCTGGTCGCGACGTAGATAACATCTCGCCGCTCTCTCTCACATCCCGTCCGACCTACCATTGTGTTCCACGTGTTCCCTTGTGTTTTCCCGTTCCTATCCCTTCCTTGTGTTACTTGTGTTGCTTGTGATTTCCCTTATGGAATCCCAACGTCATTGTCCCGGGCCCAAGGCCGGTAAGTCATGCGGAGCATGGCTATCTAAGTTAAACATCGATTCGCACACGTTGTGCTCCATGTGTCGAGGCAGAGTGTGCTTGCCTGCCTCCACGTGTCCGGAGTGTGCTTCCTGGCCGGAACTGCAGTGAACATTATTCGGCACAAAGAAGAAGAAGCCATCGAAACTGTCGCCGAGGAAGCCTGGTCTCGGTTCTCCGTTAGCGTCTCCTTTAGCTCCTTCGGAGAGCGGTTCCCTTTCCCCTTACCCTCCCCCTACCCAGAGTAGGGGACGAGGTAAGTCCGTTGCGGGGAAACAGCCCATTGCTGTTCAGCATGAGTCTCATTTTAATAACTCAAGTTGCATTGTGCTTACGCAGACGAGTGGGGAGTCTGCTGTTGTTACAGGAGTGCTTTCTGTAGACGAGGTTCTGGTTCCCGCAGAACCCGTCTTGAGTGAGAATCTGGTGTGGGGAAGGTCAGGAACACCAGCTCCTTCCCCTCCATCGTGGCAGTGCTTTTCAGGTACAGCAGTTTCAGGGGGCGACCAAGATAGAGAAAGACGAGCCACATGTTCTTCGGACCCTGACTCCATTGTGTGGGCGGCGCTAAAGACGCCCTTCAAGTCACCCATGCGGCAAGAAGATGAATTTTCTGGCTGCTTTGCCTCACGTGGGTTGCTACTCACGCCCCCGGCGCCTTCTGTTGCGCTACCTCCTGATTTCATGCAACCCGTCACCCCGGTAGCACAATTGCAAGCCTCATGTTGGTGGCAGAGGATTCAGAGGACTCGGAGAGCTCCTCTTCTTCTTCGTCTTCCTCGGACGTTACCTCGTCCTCCAGCTCTTCATCGTTGGAAGACTCCAGTGACCGAGAGATGAGGAAAAAGAAAAAGAAGTCGAAGAGGAAGAAGTCGAGCTCGAACTCAGCCCCTTCTAGGAAGAAGGCCAAAGTTGCAAAGAGGAAGAGTTCCAGAAAGAAGAGGGCAAAAGTAGGTAAGGTAGTTTTCCCCCTTGCGGGTCGAACAGGGCTCTTGCCGCTCCAGTGGCTGCCTCGGCGGCTGCTGGAGCGGCTTCCGTGCCCTTGCCCAGTGTCTCTTCGGCTCCGTCCACGCTTCGGATGCAGCCGTTGGCACACGCTAACTTTCCCTTGTCCTCTCCCGGCAAGTCACCGGCTCCATCCATTCAGCGGAGGCAGCCGCTGGATCAGCCCGGCAGCATTGTTCCCATACCCAAAGTCTCACCGGCTCCATCCAAGCATTGAATGCAGCCGCTGGCACAGCAGGGCAGTCACTCTCCAAGGATTCCTCCGGGAGGAGTTAAACCCATAACGGCTACCTCCTCCTCGAGGGCTCCATCCGTGATGGAGGCAGCTGCTCCATTGAGCCGGCCGGATGTTAGGGATACGGACGCCCCCACGGATCCATCCATGATCGAGGATACAGCCGACACGGAGGATCAAGTGGTAGCAGGCTTAGTAGAGGCGGGAGAATGTTCGCCTGATGAAGTATCCTCTTACAGGAAAGTATTTTAGATAAGCCCAAACCGTCCTCAGAGCAGGCCTGGCTTTTGGGTTTGGGTAGGATGGTGGACAACCTGGTACAGTACAGCAGAAACCATCCTTGACCCTACCGGTGGCTCCTGTCGTGTCCCTGGGCATGGACCACGTCGACCGGTTTGTCTCGGGACACAAGAACTCCCTCAGGGCCCAAGGGGCCTTCAAGCTCCTGCCTGGACTGAGGACCCAGAAGAAATTCTATGTGCCAGACGGGCTGTCTGGGGGGCCTCGGACTATGGAAGAAGCCGTCACGGCTCTGGGCCAAGGTAGTGGGGATGACAGGATCCTTACTGCCCCAGTGGTCTTCTCTCAGGCGGAGGCCACTATGATGGAGGAAACATCTCGGGACATCATCAATGTGGCCTCCTGGTTGGACTGGTGGTTATGCACCTTAGCAGGTTTTCAACTCTAGCACGATCTCTCAGTGCCGAAGAATCAAGCTCTATTGCATGACCTCATACGTTCTGGGGGTAAAGCCATGAAGTTCTTAACATTCCAGTCATTGACTCGGACAGCAAACTGGATCTTAAGAAGGAGAGATACGGTGCTTAACAGGCTCCCCGTAGACTCCCCGAACGTGAGGCCAAATTCCTGAGGAATGCTCCGGTGTGGGGTGAGACCCTGTTCCCCCTACAGATGGTAGCAGAAACCATGGAAAGAGTGGGGAAACTGAAAGACTCGGCTGAGCCTAGGCAGCCAGCAGCAAGACACCCTCTACACAGAAGACCGTCTGTGGATGGGGCCTACCCGCCTACGCCACCAGCTAGACAGGAGGCCCCCTCCCCTTCCTGGCATCAGTCCTCACGACCCTCCCGCAGAGGTGGTGCCCCAGCCCAGGCCTCCTTTAGACAAAAATACTCGGGCTCGAGACGAGGCCGCTCAAACCGTCTCCCCAGAAGGAGATAGGAAGAGAGGCCCCCTACACCTTCCCACACCGCAGGTGGGGGGTGCCTGGCCCCATACACCTTCCCACGCCACAGGTGGGGGATGCCTCAAATCCCATTGGCAAGCATGGCAAGACAACGGTGTGGACACATGATCCGTGGCAGTCCTCCGGGAGGGATACAGGATTCCCTTCCTGACAGAGCCTCCCCCTCTGATTCCCGAGCATCGGGCGGAGTGGCTGGCTCCCAAGGATCACATGAAGAGAGCAACCTTGCAGGAGGAGGTGTCGGCCATGTTGGACAAAAGAGCACTGCAACCCGTCCGGGAATCGTCCCCGGGTTTCTACAGCCGGCTCTTATTGGTGGAGAAAGCTACAGTGGGTTGGAGACCAATCATCGACCTCTCGGCCCTGAACAAGTTCATCAAGAAGACGTCCTTCAAGATGGACACGCCGAATTCGGTACTGGCAGCCTTGAGGGAAGGGGATTTCATGATGTCCCTAGACCTCAAGGTCGCCTACTTTCAGATCCCCGTACACCCCTCCCGCAGGAAGTTCCTCAGGGTGAAGTGGGGAACCAGTCTCTACAGTTCAAGACCCTCTGCTTCGGCCTGTCAACGGCACCTCAGGTGTTCACGAGGGTATTCACCGTAGTATCAGCCTGGGCACACAAGCAGGGCATCAGGCTGATCAGGTATCTCGACGACTGGTTACTGCTTTCAGCCTCAGAGGCAGCCTTAAAGGAGCAGGGGGCAAAGCTGAAGTTCTGCAGAGTACTGGGGGTTACCATCAATCTAGAGAAGTCCCAGTTGGTCCCCACCACCAGGATGACGTACCTAAGGATGGTCCTGGACTCCCAGGTAGCAAGGGCATTCCCCTCTCAAGAGAGGCTGGACAATCTGGACCATATAATTCATCCATTCCTAGCAAATACACCAATGAGAGCCAAGGATTGGCAGAGACTCGTGGGCCACCTGGTCTCACGCGAGAAGCTAGTTCCTCAGGGGAGGCTCAAGCTGAGGCCAGTCCATTGGAATCTGAAGGACCTCTGGTCACCGGGAGACCCGCCTCAATCCTTAGTCATGATGACTCCAGCCACCAGGAACATGCTCCTCTGGTGGTCCGACAGGGCGAACACCCTACGGGGTGTGCCGTTTGCGTCCGCTCCTCCGGAGATGTTGCTCTTCACAGACGCATAAAAGGAGGGGTGGGGAGCCCATCTGCTCGAAGAGACAGCAGAGGGAAAGTGGTCCCCGAAGGAGAAGCTCCTCCACATAAACTTGCTCGAGCTCCTGGCGGTTCAAAAGGCCCTCGCAATATTCGCCCATCGACTATGGGGAAAAAATAGCCCTCATGTGCGACAACGCCACCATGGTGGCTTACATAAAGAAACAAGGATGATTGAGGTTAAGGGAGCTGTGCGATCTCACGGCTCAGATCCTGGAATGGGCCGAGAGGAAGCACATCATTCTCACAGCCAGGTTCATTCCGGGGAAGAGAAACGTTCTAGCCGACAGCCTCAGCAGAGCAGGGCAAGTAGTGGAGTCGGAGTGGTCCCTACACTCACAAGTGGCCCAGAAGGTCCTACAGTTGTGGGGCTCACCGGTGATAGACCTGTTTGCCACAAGGCTCAACGCAGAGCTCCCCGTGTTCTATTCTCTGGTGCCAGACCCGGAAGCAGCGTTCGAGGACGCCTTCCAGCACTCATGGGACGGATTCGATGCGTATGCCTTTCCCACCTTCAGGATTCTCAGGCAGGTGCTCAACAGACTTAGACAATCAAGGGCTATAATGATGACTTTGGTAGCGCCCTGGTGGCCGGAGAGGGAGTGGTTCGCGGATCTACAGGACCTGGCCACCCTTCCTCCGTGGCCCCTACCAATAAGGGAAGATCTGCTGCACCAGCCCCACTTTCGAAGGTTTCACGAAAACCCTCAGTGCCTCCAGCTACACGCGTGGAGGTTATCGAGCGTCTATTAAGGAAAGAAGGATACTTGGAGAAGACAGCTTCGAGGGTGTCAGGGTATCTACGGAAGTCTTCGATCGTGGTGTACCAGGCCAAGTGGGCGACGTTTGTGAAGAGGTGTGCCACGCAGAATCTGAGGCCTCTGGATGCATCAGTTTCCAAGATTGCAGACTTCCTGGTCCACCTGAGGGACGACCTGGGGGTCTCCATTCCAGCCATCAAGGGGGTCCGAGCGGCCCTGGGGCAGGTCTTTCAATTCAGAGACATCGACCTGGGGGCCTCTCGCCAGATTTCCATGCTCATCAGAAGTTTCGAGCAGTCTTATTCCGCCCGCGCCTCTCGGGTCCCGCAGTGGGAGGTGGCCAAGGTTCTCAAGGTTTTGACAAGGCCTCCCTTCGAACCCCTCAAGGATATCCTAGATAAAAACCTCACCCTCAAGACAGTGTTCTTGCTAGCTCTGGCCTCAGCCAAGCTTGTGAGTGAGCTCCATGGCTTGTCATTCGAGGTCTCGCACTCGAAAGGGTGGAAGGACCTGTCCTTTAAGTTTCTGCCTGAATTTGTGGCCAAAACACAGAACCCGGCCATTGCAGACCAGAGGTTCGAAGGGTTCTCGGTCCCGGCGATCCCTCACTCGGACAACCCGGAAGACTTGCTCCTGTGCTCAGTGAGAACGGTCAGGAAATACCTTAGCAGGAGAACCAGACTCTGTCCGGGCATCAAAAGTCTGTTTGTCTCCTCAGGCCCAGTAAAGAAGGCAGTGTCAAAGAACACGATCTCCTTCTGGCTTCGGCAAGTCATCAATGGAGCTTACACCAGTGAGGGGTCTGCTATCCCGGGTACCCCTCGACCCCATGATATTAGGGGTCTTAGCACTTCTTTGGCATTTGACAACAACATGGCAGTAAGCCAAATCATGCGAGCAGGCACATGGTCCAGGCAGTCGACCTTTACGGCCCACTACCTGAAAGACTGCACAAGGAAGTCCCTGGACGTCTTCTCCATTGGACCAGTGATTTCCGCCCTGCAACAAGTTTAGGGCTGAGGCCCCGGGTAGCCCGAGAGAAGTAATTGCGAGCGACACAAGTTTCCCCCTTACTCCCCTTTCCTTGCTACCCTTTTTCCCTTTCCTTTCCTCCTCCCATGTGAGAGATGGACGTGTTGGAAGCCCATGTCCGGATTATGCATAAAGGTGAGTTACACAAACAGGTAGACTTTTGCGTGCTTCCCCCCGACTCTCCTACCCTGTTCTTTGCGTCATCTGGACCTAGCTGCCTATCTAGGTCCCGTGTCCTGGGATGGTAGTGGTGGGTCTTCCGGCCTGTGAAGTCCACCCCCGCCTCCTAAAGTGTAAGTCTCCTAAGAAAGTAGTTCGAGGTAAGTACTCCGTGTTGGAACAAATGACAAATTTTAAGTAATTTGTATTTTTCCTAACAGTACTTACCTCGAACCACTTTCGGATTATTGTCCACCCATCCTGCCCCGGGTACCTTACAGGAGTTCGAAATTGAACACAAATGCTTACTGGCGACAAAGTCCTAGTAGCGCACCCACGCGCGCTGACCCTGGGTCGCCTCGGCACGTCTCCATCCGCCACGGAAAACAGAGATAGGGGGAACTGCGCAAAATTCTTGGTCGGTTAGGGAGGAGATCCCAGATACTCCTAAGAAAGTAGTTCGAGGTAAGTACTGTTAGGAAAAATACAAATTACTTAAAATTTGTGATGTTTAGTGCCCATTTTATTTCATTTATCAAGGGACGCTAAGAATTTACAAAAACAGGACCATCTAAATTCCTTATGGTGACAGATTTTCCTTCAGGGGTTTAGTTATGATCCTCTATCTAGCATCCTCAATATTTTTTCTTGCCTTGTATGTTATTACCTTTCATTTTACTTTTGGTATTGCTTTTTAGGACCATTATTTCCTGGTAAATTGATTTGAATTTTTTCTATTATTACTATTAAAATACATTAAACTTTGTTGTCAGAAAACAGTATGTTTAGTTGTTCCTATGCATATACAAGCCTCCAGTCTTTTAAAATGGGTAATGTGTTCAGTGGAGCTGGTACAGCCATTGAATTCCGTAACGAAGTACATGTAGTTAACAACAGGTGGTGAGTGAGAATGAGCAGCCCTGCCCCTCCACCTGTCGCAAGCACATATTTGGCCGCAATGAGAATGGATGCACTATTGCCCCCTTACCAAAGTTTTTAATTTTTCTGCTGTATTTCTTGCAGGAAGTGAATGCAGAGTGTGCTTTTGAATCATAAATAAGAAATTTTTATTTGGCTGGGAAAGGATGGGCATTGCATATGGTTTAAAGCTACACTGGCTGTAACTCCAAACTCTCTCTCTCTGCTTCCTATAAGGGCCATGATTGTTCATAATTATCCCCATGTACCAAATGTAGATTGTGGCCTCCTATGCAGTGGGGTCTGTCTTGGCAATGGCCAAGAAGACAGCAAAGAAGTCTTTTGCCTATTCTGCTCTCTCATTGAGTGCTACTGCTGCTTCTGGACACAAGCCCCTGACTTGGTCCCAGGAGAGTATGCATCAGGAGCAAGGAGCCCTCAGAGATATATCGGCAGGTTTTCAGGTTCTGGTGGCAACCCTATTGGAAGTTGGAGACTTGTCTCGTAGCCATGCAGACTGCCAACGACAAATTTCACCTTAGGAAGGCTCGTGCATCTTTAGGTCTTTCAGGTAGGCCCTATATTAGTGTTGGGGGAGCAGTTAGGTAAGGCTGCCTCTCCCCTGGTGTCCTCAGTGCCAGTGTCCCCCATTAGTGATACCAGTAGTGAAAGGCATGGTTGGTATACCCCCTGTGTTGGTGATCCCAGAGATGTCCCTAATGGTGCCCCTTCCAGAGCCCAAAAGGACTGTAAAGTCTCATGCTGTGACATGAGTACTGGTAAGGAAATCTACAGCACTTGAGGGTGTCCTGCTGAAAATTGGGTGGAAGTCGGGCCTAGGGCTAAAACTGCAATGTTATCACGGTGCTGGGTGTTACCCCTAACCCAGTTCCCCTGTATTTGCCACATGTTCCCCTGTGCCGTCACTTTAATCCTTCTGCCTGGAGGTCCATGGCCTGTAACCCATGCTCCCTTTGTGACTGTTCCCACCCGTGTGTTTCACAACCCCCTATGTGACAGTGTTCCTAGTTCAAGCAACCCATGTGGTTCCTCCCCTTTTTGGGAGCTTCGTCATCATTGGTCACTCAGATCTTAACTCTTCTACTTGCAGAGCAGGAGGTGGGGGTTGGAAAGAGCAAGAAACATACATGTTCTTCTTCCTCTTCTGACTTCTCTTCCTCACCACCTCTGACTTTCGACTCTGATTCTGAAGCTTCTTCCAAGAAGTAGAGGAAGCTGATGTATTGGGTCACCCCTGTCATGGGTAGATAGAATAATATAGAAAAGAATGTTAAAACATGTAAAGTTTCTACTCTTAAGAAGCCGAGAGTAGAGGTCCCGCTAGTGTTTACTAGAAGCCGTCACTGCCGTTGATTGAGGTCAAGATATTTATTAGATGTGCCTAGATCAGAAGACCTGGGCCATAGGGATCGTCTGTTGTAGCAATTCGAGGGGCCAGCGTTATGGAAGGACCCATAGCACAAGGAGAGCCTGTTGTCGCCAAAGAACATAGATTAACGGAAGGTAAACACATGTCTCGCTTCAATTATAGCGCCATATGGATCATGATTACACCAGCAGAGGGTTCGGGAAGATGCGATCAAAGAGGTGTGGTTTTAAGGAAAACCAATGAGGATGGATGAAGAAAGGAGAAAATTTCCTTATATGGAATTGTCCATAGTTAGCCCCTCCCATACAGGGGTATATAAACTTCAAAGAGAACGAGCACAGAGAAAGAGAGAGAACGTAAGGACCAGAATGCAGATGTGACCAGCCTTACGACAACTTGTCCGAGATGTCAGAACGAGTTGACCCCTGTCGTTATTACCAACCTCGAAGCACCCAGACCTGAAATATCTACGTTCCTGGATCGTCAAGATCTGCTGTGAAGAGTACCATCATTTCTTTTAAGTATTATTTGTCTGCTTTCTTGACTGTCCCCCTATTTGCTGAAGTATAGTTTAATTAGATGATTTTCTTTGTTCAATTCTGTGTTTCCCAAGTAGTCAATCAAGAAACATTGCTCTCTGACTAGTTGTAAAGAAAATTGTTTTCTTTTGCGAGTTTTCTTTCTATATTCCTTTTTTCAATGGGTGGTTGTTGATTTATCCTAATATAATTAATCAATTCAAAAGAACCTGATTTGATTTTCACAAGGATCGTAACCCCCCTCCTCCTCCGGCCATGGCACGTTTTTCCCCTGCTGCCCCAATAGCCCAAGCAGGACAATAGTGTAATGTCTCATACACTTTCTGATCCCTTGTTGATGGAAGAGCTTTGGTGCCCTTCATCGCCCTTCATATCTGGACAATGGACTTCTCCTCAAAGTTGTGATACCTCAGTATTGTTTTTATCATTATTATTATTACTAACTAAGCTACAAGCCTAGATGGAAAATCAGGATGTTATAAGCCCAAGGGCTGCAACTGGGAATAATGGTCCA
Organism: Palaemon carinicauda; assembly: GCF_036898095.1. Taxonomy (NCBI): domain Eukaryota; kingdom Metazoa; phylum Arthropoda; class Malacostraca; order Decapoda; family Palaemonidae; genus Palaemon; species Palaemon carinicauda. The sequence goes on along the minus strand of NC_090740.1, from coordinate 21,083,265 downwards.
GTTAGGAAAGGGAATAAGGAAATAAGTAAACTACAGAAGTAATGAACAATTGAAATAGAATATTTTAAGAACAGTAAGACCATGAGATACAGTATCTCTTTAATTTATGAACTATAAAAACTTCCAAAAAACAAGAGGAAAAGAAACAAGACAGAATAGTGTTTCCGAGTGTACCTTCAAGCCGGAGGATTCCTCGAAGACAGTGGAAGACCATGGTAAGGAGGCTATGGTACTACCTATAACTAGATAACAGTGGTTTGATTTTGGTGTGTCCTAGAATAGCCGCTTACCATAGCTAAACAGTCTCTTCCACCCTTACAAAGAGGAAAGTAGCCACTGAACACTTATAGTGCAGTAGTCAACTGCACTGTTGAGAGTATTGAGAGGATGGCACCACTCGAGTTCGGGTGAAGGGATCTATTTCCTGTGCCTCATACCAGGGGTCAGCTATCATTGCTCTGATCAGTAGAGGTAATACAAGGTAGTCCTAACTCTGCCATGATCACGGCCAAGAATTGTTCCCCCGTGTCTGTCAGCTTTCCTGGGCCTTTAGCCCTCAATTACATTGCTGGTTTGGCCTTGGGGCATTGCAATTGTATTCGTGACGGTGAATGAATCACTGGAGCAACCAGCCATACCTTCTACACTGACAAGGTATGAGGGTACTCGGGATTGATCTGCCCCTAAGACATTGAACCTTCAACCAGTGGTCAGGTGCAGTGGGATTATTAACCTCAGAGTCTCTAGAGAAATACAGGAGTCTTGTCCTGTTTGGTGGGAAGGTAGTGACCTTCGTGGCACACAAGGCAGCAAACCTGTTAGCCAACTGGGTTTTGAAAACGAGGGATGCTTTGGTCTCCCGATTCTCAAAACAAGTTGGCTCAGAGGGAGCTCTGTTGTTGAGAAACTCATCGGTGTGGGCGGCCACATCTCTCCTTCCAAGAAATCAAGTTCAGACAGTGTAGGAGAAAGGAAGGACTGCTTCATAAGACTCCCTGATCCTGCAGGAGTCTCTTTCAGTGGCCGGGACCCTTCAAAGGTAGGGTTTAGCCATTCCTGCAGGATTGGAGGTATGGAAGGCCTCTGGGGCCTTTCCTAGACCTTGAGCAGGACTGCATGCAACTTCTACAAAGAAGCCTGTTCATACACAGCCCTTTAGAACCACTCAACTTGGTTCTTCCAAGAACGGGAAGAAGGGAGAGAGAGGGAAATGCTGATGTTGGTGTTGTCCCTCTTCTGCTGTTGAGATAAGGAGTATGCTTGTCATGTCATTGGACAACCTGTCAGAGACACGGGGCTGAACCAGGTATAGTGAGTGTCCTACGGGATGGTTACTTACTACCCTTTTAGGACTGTCAGCCCCCTCTATTTCATTTACTAATAGAGTTTGATCCTTCAATATTGCTGATAGAGGTAGAAGCGATGATGGAAAAGAACGAGCTAAAGTTATTTAAGAAGAGTCTCAGAGCTTCTACTACAGTTGACTCTGCTTGTTGGAGAAGTTAATCGAGGGCTAGAGGCTGGTCATCCACCTCTCTCCACTGAAGAAGCTAGTGCGTCAAATAAAGTTTAGAAAGGAAACGGTACATTCTGTATTGTATTGAGTTCCATCAGAGAGGGAGATTTCATGCTTTCGGTAGACCTAAAGGACGTATATTTTGAAGTACTTGTGCATCACCCCTCTCGAAAGTATCTCCGCTTTTCCCTTGATGATACAATATACCAATTCAAGACTGATTCGGACTCTATACTGCTCCTCAGACGTTCACTGAGTGTTCACCTTGGTAGCATTATGGGCCCACTCTTGATGTATCTTGACAATTAGCAGATCTTGACCTCCATGAGGCAGTTACTATAGGATCAAGATTGGCTTTTGGCTTTTCTTCACGATATAGGTCTTATGATAAACTGGGATAAGTTGAATTTTATATCCAAGCAAAAGTTGAAGTACTTGGGCATGCTGATAGACACGGCAGCAGCTAAAGTCTCACTTAATTCTCTGCCTCTAATCATGCAACTGTTATCAGATGCATCGAAATAGGGTAGGGCGTATTCCTGAACGACCTGGTCATCTCAGGAGTGTGATGTAAAGAAAAAATACATCTGCACATCAACATCCTGGAAAGGCAAGCAGCCTTTCTAATGCTGCAAGTACTCCAAAAACATTTGAAGAGGCACTTGGTAGTGATGAGAGCGACAACACTACTGTAATGGCTTAGGTCAACAAGCACAGGGGTGTGGTCTCATGCCCTCTCTCTGAGCTAATGAAGTGGATGCATATCTGGTCGGTATTCCACACCATAGGGCAAGAGAAATGTGCTAGCACACAGTCTTGGTTGCCAGGGGCAGGTTGTAAGGTTGGAGTGGTCCCTACATCCCTACGTAGAGGAAAGGCTTTGTGTAATTTGGATCCTCCGAGGAGCTTCAAGTGGTTTTTCCCACCCTGGGATCTCAATCACTGGAGTGGGACTTGACCTTTATTCTCAAGTCTCTTACACGCACCCCATATGAGCTTTTGAGAAGGTCATTAGATGCAGAGCTGACTCTGCAGACTCTGGTTTTGCTAACCTTAGCATCAGCAAAGTGAGTCACGTACACTGTGGGGTGGAAGGTCTCCTTTAGTTTTGTGTCAGGCTTTGTTACCAAAACTTGAAACCTATTGGTGCATGTCCACAGGTTCGAGACTTTCTCCATCCCCTCTCTCAGTAAAGTGTCAGATGGTGATCTAGAGGAGTCGCATTGATGTCCCTTGAGGGCTCTGCTGTACTATCTGAAGAGAACCTGACACCTTAGGAACACGATCTATTTCTGGCTTCATGAGATTATCTGTAGTGCGCGCACATTTCAAAAATTGAGATGCTCGAGGTACCAGCTAGGACTAGAGCTCTTGAAGGTAGGGACATAGGCCGCATCCTGGCCTTCAAGAGGAATCTTTCATTCGGCCAGGTATTGAAGGCTGGGGTTTGGGAACACCAAACCACCTTTACTGACCCTTATCTGCGGGAGTATACAGTACTCACAAGTCTCTTAACACTTTTGTGCTTGGTCCTGTGGTGGCTGTTCAAGTAACTGTGTAACCAGCCCAGCTCCCACACAGGACAGGAAGCAACTTGTCTATGGTAATATTTAGATGTAAATCTTGAACGAAAGATAGAATAACTGGCTCTTCTCCTTCAGTTTTCTTACCTCTCATGGTGATAAAGCAGTAGAAATGTATTTGCTTGATCTGTCTTGATGCTGATGATATACTTTCCAATATCAAACTTACCCAATGATCATATAGCTGCATCCCTGCTGCCCGACAGAAAAAACCTACGGGCGGAATACGCCAGCGATCGCTATACAGGTGGGGGTGTACATCAACAGCGCCATCTGTCAAGTAGGTACTCAAGTACTCGATGTCAACAAAGAACCAATTTTCCCTCTGTCGTGCCACTGGCAAGACCTACTAAATACGCCGTCCCTAACTGGATTTGTTTTCACAACGATTTGGTGAAGTACACTATTCCAGTTTTGAGCTTTCGCTATGCAGGGGTTTTATCTTCATTTCAAAACTTGAACTCGTTTTGGATAGATTTAATTATGGTGACGAAGAGAGTATGGACTCTCTTTCACTTTTAAATGGCCGACACTTCCCTTAGACGGAAGTGTTGGTGACGAAGAGAGTATGGACTCTCTTTCACTTTTAAATGGCCGACCCTTCCCTTAGACGGAAGTGTGTTTAGGTTTTTGGTAATTTTGCTTAACAAGTTATAGATCTATTTATTTTATATCTCTCCGCCTTTATAGGCCTCTTCGATTAACTTTCCATTTATTATAAACTTATAAAAATTAATTTTTATGTTTGTTTATATGCGACCTTTCCTAATAGTAGGCGGTCCTTACTTGGAACCGAAGTTAATTAACATTGAGCCCGTCATATCGTATTTACCTTTTAAGAATTTAATACTTTTTTAATTTTTATGTTTTATGAAAGAATTTCTTTGATAGTCTCGTACTGTTTTCAAAGATGAACTAACGTTTAGTTTAGTCTCCGCAGTTGTTGACGTTCAGAACGTTCAACATGCGCTCTATCGTTACGATAGAGAGAGAGTATTTCACGGTTTCACGTTGCAGTAAGAGTAAACCGATTCTAGCGTTTCGTTCATTCTTTCTTAGCTTAAATGGTTTAAATTCTAAATAAAGGAACTTTTTATTTGGGAAACCTTTCAGTTTTTTCCTTTAGCAAATAATATGTTTTAACGATATATAATTGGGCTCTTCTCTCAGTTCTAAGTCAAGAGAGAAGAGAGAGAGAGATAGAGACGGAGGGAGAGAGAGGAGAATAAACGTTTCGTTCAAGCGGGTAACGTTGTTCTCGTTTTTTTACTCTTCTCCCTAGTCGCTTTAGGGGAAGAAGGTAAAACGTTTCTAGAGTTTTATTCTTGTTCCCAGACTTTATGCGGTGAGAGATTTTAAACGTAGTTTTTTTGATCTAGTGTTTAGTCTCTTTTCCAGCCACTGAATTCTTTATCTTTAATTATGTTTTTCTGTTGCATTGTAAAACTGTTTTCGCAATTACTACCTTTTAATGAAGGATAGGATTGCGTGTTTCAGGTAGAAATCAGTTAAAGTTTCGATTTCAGTGAAATAAGTGCAAACAGAAAATCAAAAGTGATAAAGTGATATGCGCAAAGTGTTACAGTGTTGCGTTCGAGGGTTCGTCTGTTCGTGCCAGTTGTTCACCTAGTCCGGGACCTCTTACAAGCTCCCAAGCCCAGGGGAGAAGTAATGTCGAAGGACTTATGGGTTCCACAGGCCTTGATCGACGAACAGACGTTTCCCTCCGTGGTTTCGGGTGTATCTACACACGTTGCCGACGTGATCGCCCCACCCACACAAAGACGAGAGAGCCCATTTATTCCTCGTCTGCGGAAGAGGTTTCTCGTAGAAACCATGGACCAAATCTTGCAGCTTTTTAAGTGCAAGTCGGTCCCTTCCGCGCAAGTCCAACGGCCTAGGTGTAGCCACTGGGTCAGTTCGGACTCGCTGCAGTCATCCGACGACTGCACACCTCCCTAGAGAGGCAAGGTGGTACCGCAACAGGCAGTAACTCCGTCTGTTGCCGCACCAGCTGTTTTAGACCCTCAGTCACAACGGACAGTAGCTCCGTTTGTTGCCGTTTTTTGTAGACCCTAGTGGTCTTTACTGCAGTCTATGCAGACTCAGTTAGCTGCGGTTATGCAGGAGTTTCGTGCGGAGAAGGTTTACACTGCTCTCGTTAGCCAACAACCTGCCACGGTTGTGCGCCCAGCTCACGCTGAGGCTGCCTGCTCCCACACTCCGGCTGCGGAGAGCTCCACCTCCGATGCGCGATCGACCCTGCCAGACGCATGTTAACGTTAGCCGACGTGCGGCTCCCTCCGTTAACATGCGTGAGCTACCGCATCAGCAGTGGGAAGGTGGAGTCAAGCTGCCGTGTTTTGACGCGATGCGTTAGTTTCCGCAACCCACGGCAGTCCCCACCACGCACCACCACTCCGCTTTGGTTGTTGCCTGCTCCCACACTCCGACTGCGGAGAAGGTTGACGATGCACCCGTTGGCCTACAGCCTGCCACGGTTGTGCTCCCAGCATGGCTGCCTGCTCCCACACTCTTGTTGTGAGAGCTCCTCCACCCATGCGCAGTCGACCCTGCCAGACGCATGCTGACTCCCACAGACACACGGAGCACTCCGTTGCCGTGCGTGAGCTACCACAAGCTGCCGTGTTTTGACACGGTGTGTCAGCCTCCGCAACCCACTGTGGTTACCGCCTCTCGCCCGCAGCAGACTTGTCAGTCAGGAGTTGAGGCTTCCCCACACAGCTTTGGTTGTTGCCAGCTCACAGACTGTCAAGCAGTTACATGAATTTGCCTTCTGGTCTGCTACTAATGCACCAGGGCTGTATGTCCTCACGCACCTGTTGTGGTTGACAGTTCAGTTTTTTGACAGTTCACAGACTGTCAGGCAGTTACATAACGTTGCCTTCTGGTCTGCTGCTAATGCACCAGTGCTGTATGTCCTCACGCACCTGTTGTGGTTGACAGTTCAGTTTTTGACAGTTCACAGACTGTCAAGCAGTTACATAACGTTGCCTTCTGGTCTGCTGCTTATGCACCAGTGAAACCCTCACTGAGATAACCTAGCTTTTCTCGGACATGGTTCCTGTAGATGAGAAAGTGCTGTTCTCCCTCCTTCTGATATTCCCTTGAGGACTCTGTCATTTGGAGAGGAGCCTTAAGCTGCTTAGCCTCCTATGGACTTTTATTAAAGCATAACATGCTTCCAGGGATGGTAAATGGTTCCGCTTAAGTCGCTAACCCCGTCTGTTGCCACACCTGCTCCCATAGACCCTAATGGGCTTTGTTGCAAGACATGCAGTCCAAGCTTAGTCCTTGATAGAGGATTTTTTACGGAGAAGAACCTTCTAGCCAACAACCTTCCTACCGCTTGGTTGTACGCCCTGTTGACGCTGAGGTATCCTACTCACGTCCGCCAGTTGAGATGGTTCCTCCACCGGTGCGACCCAGTGTGGGTTGCCAGTCGCACGTTGACGTTAAGCGACTCTCGGAGGTGGTTGTGGACGTTCAGTGTGTCACTAGGAACACGTTCAACAACCAGCAGAGGTGACTTGTTGTGACGCAGTGCGGCAACCTCAGCAACCCGGTAGGGGGTTGTCTGCACAACCCAGACAGTCTAGACAGTTTCGGGTTGTCGCTGTACTTCCTCGCGTCCCCATGGTTGACAGTTCACAGACTGTGCAGCAGTACCATGATCTTGTGTCCGGCTCCGTCACGCATCCACCAGTGCGACCGGATTCAGCGAGTCAGACGTTGCCCACTCCGTTGCCGTTTCCTCATCAGTTTCGGATGAGGAACCCTCTGATGAGGACATGGCTGAACAAGACGATCAACCCCCAGCCCTGCTATCCATCCAGAAGATGCTGAAGAAGGAACACGGCCCTGTCAGGCTGTGGATGAGTCTGGTTAGGACACTGTCATCCGTGGTTCAATTGGTGTCACTTGGAAGACTACACCTCCGTCCTCTTCGGTATCATCTAGCTCTTCACTGGAAAGGACAAGACGCTAGAAGCGGTCTCGATCCCGGTTTCCGGAAAGATAAGTCTGGTCTGACTTGATGAAAGGACTTTATCAACCTTTGAAAGGGTCTTCCCCTGACTGTTCATACTCCCAACCACGTTCTCTTCTCAGACGCATCGGACGTAGGCTGGGGTGCGACCTTAGGCGGTAGGGAATGCTCGGGATTATGGAACTCGAGTCAAAGGACAATGCATTTCAACTGCAAGAAGCTTCTGGCAGTACGTCTGACCTGGAAAAGCTTCAGGTCTCTCCTTCAAGGCAAAGTGGTGGAGGTGAACACGGTCAACTCCCTGCTTTGATGTACATCTCCTAGCAAGGAGGGACCTACTCTCTGACATGGTACGAGTTCGCAAGTGACCTCCTCTCCTGTTCAACAGGTCTAGACTTTTCACTAGTAACGAGTTTCATCCAAGGCAACTTGAATGTCATAGCAGATTGTCTCAGTAGGAAGGGACAATATTTCCAACATATTGGACCCTCCACAAGGATGTATGCAAGAGACTTTGGGTCACCTGGGGCCAGCCAACCATAGATCTCTTCGCAACCTCGATGTCCAAGAGGCTCCCAATACTTTGCTCACCTATCCCGGACCCAGCAGTAGTTCTTATAGATGCCTTTCTACTAGATTGGTCTCGTCTAGATCTATATGCATTCCCTCAGTTCTAGATTGTCAACAAGGTACTGCAGAAGTTCGCCTCTCACGAAGGGACAAAGTTGACGCTAGTTGCTTCCCTCGGGCCCGCGAGAGAATAACTTACCGAGGTACTTCGATGGCTAGTAGACGTTCCCAGAACACTTCCCCTAAGGGTGGACCTGCTACGTCTGTCACGCGCAAAGAAGGTACTCCAAGGCCTCCACGCTCTTCGTCTGACTGCCTTCAGAATATCGAAAGACTCTCGAGAACTAGAGGTTTTTCGAAGGAGGCAACCAGAGCGATTGCTAGAGCAAGGAGAACATCCACCCTTAGAGTCTACCAATCGAAGTGGGAAATCTTCCGAAACTGGTGCAAGTCAGTATCCGTATCCTCGACCAGTACCTCTGTAACTCAAATAGCTGACTTCCTCTTATATCTGAGGAAAGAGCGATCTCTTTCAGCTCCCACTATCAAGGGTTACAGAAGCATGTTGGCATCAGTCTTCCGTCACAGAGGCTTAGATCTTTCCAACAATAAAGATCTACAGGACCTCCTTAAGTCTTTTGAGACCACGAAGGAGCGTCGTTTGGTTACACCTGGTTGTAATTTAGACGTGGTTCTAAGATTCCTTATGTCAGACAGGTTCGAACCACTTCAATCAGCCTCCCTGAAAGATCTCACCTTTAAGACTCTTTTCCTGATATGCTTAACCACAGCTAAAAGAGTCAATGAGATTCATGCCTTCAGCAAGAACATCGGATTCTCATCCGAAACGGCTACATGTTCTACATCTTGGTTTTCTAGCCAAACACGAGCTGCCTTCTCGGCCTTGACCAATATCGTTCGATATTCCAAACTTGTCGTATGGTTGGAAATGAACTAGAAAGAGTATTATGTCCTGTAAGAGCTCTTAAGTTCTATTTTAAAACCTTTACGAGGCCCGTCTGAAGCTTTATGGTGTTCAGTTAAGAATCCATCTTTGCCTATGTCAGAGAATTCTTTATCCTATTTTATCAGACTGTTAATACGAGAAGCTCATTCCCTTCTGAATGAGGAAGACCAAGCTTGGCTGAAGGTAAGGACACACGAAGTTAGAGCTGTCACAACTTCAGTGGCCTTTAAACAAAATAGATCTCTGCAAAATATATTCGACGCAACCTATTGGAAAAGCAAATCAGTGTTCGCGTCTTTCATCTTAAGAATGTCCAGTCTCTTTACGAGAACTGCTACACTCTGGGACCATTCGTAGCAACGAGTGCAGTAGTGGTGGGGGCTCCACCACTACAATTCCCTAATTCCAGAACCTTTTTAATCTTTCTCTTGAAATATTTTTGGGTTGTCCGGAAGGCTAAGAAGCCTTTCGCATCCTACTTGATTTGGCGGGTGGTCAAAATCATTTCTTGAGAAGCGCCTAGATTAGAGGTTTTGATGAGGACCTTTAGTATGGGTTGCAACCCTTCATACTTCAGCTCCTAGGAGTCGCTCAGCATCCTATGAGGATCGCGAGGCTCAGTAAGGAAGACGTACTTAAAAAGGCAGAGCAATTGTTCAAGTCGTCTTCCTTACCAGGTACTTATTTATTTTATGCTTGTTATTTTGAATAACTGCTAAAATGAAATACGGAATACAGTGATACCTCGGTAGTCGAACGACTCTATACTCGAACAATTCGGAGTTCGACCAAAATTTTCGAGAAATTTTTGCTGCGGTGCTCGACCAAAAATTCGGTACTCGACCAGCCGAACACGTGACGACCGCATGGGGTTTGTGATGATCGCGCCATCTCGGCCACTCTCGCTTGTTCGGGAAGCATCAGTTCTCTCGAGAGCGTCACTCAGACAACGCGCGATCAGCATTCGTTGTGATTTAGTGATTTTCAGTGCTTTTAATTGCTTTTTTAGCTTTCATAATGAGTCCCAAGAAAGTAATGAGTGTTAAGGGGAAGGAGAAGAGGAAAACAGTGCGAACAACGATCGAGTTGAAGAAGGAAATTATAGCGAAATATGAGAATGGTGTACGAGTGTCCGATTTAGCGGTAGAATACGGAATGGCGAAGTCGACCATTTCTACGTTTTTAAAGCATAAAGAAATGATTAAGAAGGCGAATGTTGCAACGGGAGTTACGGCGGTAACTAAGCAAAGGCCACAAGTGATTGAGGAGATGGAAAAGTTGCTTTTAATATTTATTAAAGAAAAACAGTTGGCCGGGGAAAGTGTTAGTGAAGCGTTCATTTGTGAAAAAGCGTTGCATATCTATGAAGAATTAGTGAAGAAAAGTCCGAGTACCAGTGAAAGTGATTCATTTACATTTAAAGCGAGCAGGGGTTGGTTTGAAAAGTTTCGTAATAGAACAGGTATTCATCGTGTTACTAGGCATGGGGAGGCAGCTAGTTCGGATCAAATTGCAGCCGATAAATACGTGGGGGAATTCGATCGGTACATAAATGAACAAAATTTGATCGCACAACAAGTCTTTAATTGTGATGAGACTGGGTTATTTTGGAAGAAAATGCCAGCCAATACGTACATTACCAAGGACGAGACGAAGATGCCAGGTCACAAGCCAATGAAAGATAGGCTAACATTGTTGCTGTGTGCAAATGCAAGTGGCGATTGCAAGATCAAACCCTTGTTAGTGTACCACTCGGACAACCCCCGGGTGTTCAAACGAAATAATATTTGTAAAAGTGCACTACCAGTTATGTGGCGCTCGAACACTAAATCTTGGGTCACAAGACAATTCTTTACTGAGTGGATAAACGAAGTGTTTGCCCCCCAGGTTAAGGCTTACCTCATTGAAAAGAGCTTGCCAATGAAATGTCTTCTGGTTATGGACAATGCTCCTGCACATCCTCCAGGTCTCGAGGATGACTTGAAAGAAGAATACAGCTTTATCAAAATCAAATTCTTGCCCCCCAATACTACTCCCATACTCCAGCCCATGGACCAACAGGTCATTTCAAACTTCAAAAAACTCTATACCAAGGCCCTTTTCAGAAAGTGTTTTGAAGTGACCAGTGACACGAAGTTGACCCTAAAGGAATTCTGGAAGGAACACTTCAGCATCCTCAACTCTGTTAACATGATTGACCAAGCTTGGCGAGGTGTGACCTATAGGACATTGAACTCTGCCTGGCGTAAGCTGTGGCCATCATGTGTCACAGAGAGGGAGTTTGAAGGTTTCCAACCAGAGGCGGGTCCAAGCACTGCTACCCCTGTAATTTCTGATGACACTGATGTCGTTGAGGAAATTGTTGTCATGGGCAGGAGTTTGGGGCTTGAGGTCGACAAGGATGATATTGATGAGCTTGTAGAAAGCCATTCTACCGAGTTGACTGTGGAGGAATTGTTGCACCTGCAACAACAACAGCAGCAGGATCTGATTGTGGAGCAGGAATCTTCAGAAGAGGATGAGGTAAGGGAGGATGTTCCAAGTTCTCTCATCAATGAAATTTGTTCCAAGTGGGCAGATGTGCAGGCTTTTGCTGAAAAATACCACCCAGAAATTGCAGTAGCAAACCGGGCAGTGCATATGTTTAATGATAGTGTCATGTATCATTTTCGAAGAATACTGCAGAGGAGGAAGAAACAATTAACAATAGACCAGTTTTTCACAAAAGAAAAGAAAGCTGCTACATCAAAGCCTGTTTTTCCTCCAAAGAAGAGACAAAGAAGAGAAGAAACCCCTGAAATAGATCTGCCCACCCTTTCATTGGAGAGAGAAACAACTCCTGAAGGAGAACTACCCCGCCACATCATGGAAGGGGACTCTCCTTCCAAGCAGTAACCTCCCCCTTCCATCCTCTCCACATCCATCCCTGTATGCCATCGAACCGCTGCTCAAAGGTATGTTCACTACAGTACAGAAAATGGTTTAAAATTGTTTTATTTTAGTACAGTAAATGGTTTAAAATTGTTTTATAGGATTTTCTGACCAATTTCATACACATTTAGATAATTATTGTTGTTTAGGTACACGTTTTATTAATATTTTGGGCCTGTTCGAGTGCTTGGGAACGGAATAGAATATATACCATTACTGTATTTCTTATGGGGAAAAAAAATTCGGTACTCGAACAAATCGGAGGTCGAACACGGATCTCGAACGGATTATGGTCGAGTACCGAGGTATCACTGTACTTAGCTCATAATGTCAACTTGTAATGCTGGTCTCTACCCACCCCCCTGGGTGTGAATCAGCTATATGATCATCGGGTAAGTTTGATATTGGAAAATGTTATTTTCCTTAGTAAAATAAATTTTTGAATATACTTACCCGATGATCATAAATTAAAGGACCCACCCTTCCTCCCCAATAGAGAACCAGTGGGACAGAGGAGAAAATTGGTTCTTTGTTGACATCGAGTACTTGAGTACCTACTTGACAGATGGCGCTGTTGATGTACACCCCCACCTGTATAGCGATCGCTGGCGTATTCCGCCCGTAGGTTTTTTCTGTCGGGCAGCAGGGATGCAGCTATATGATCATCGGGTAAGTATATTCAAAAATTTATTTTACTAAGGAAAATAACATATTTTAATGTTACTCTTAAAATATTTTATTTTTCCTTATTTCCTTTCCTCACTGGGCTATTTTCCCTGTTGGAGCCCCTGGGCTTATAGCATCCTGCTTTTCCAACTAGGGTTGTAGCTTAGCAAGTAATAATAATAATAATAATAATGACTAGACAGATTGATACTTTGAGGGGGACAAAATAACCAACTACTGTACAGTAGCTTAGTTTTAGAGGTACTTCTCGACAAAATAATCCCTGTGTCCCTGTTTTAAAGGACAAAAGGTTTGTATACTCGTAGGAAAAAATAATTTTTAAAAGATATTTATATTTTTCATGGCTATACTAACCCAAGTGCTTTAAAGTTCAACATCCCACATCAACTACCCCTCTCAGTCCTGAGCCAAAGGTCAAAAGGGACATGTTTTTGATAGGTATATGGGTGGGGCTTCTGGCCTATGCTGACACTTGTCATGAGATATCTTATTGATGAATTCAATGGCTGTTCAAGCTCCGCTGAGTAAAAAATTACAGCTGTATTTGATGTAAGCAGGATTTTGATGAAACTGATGTTTCACTTCACTATTTCATTATAATGCATGTAATATTCACATATTAATATCCTATTAAGGAATAAAAACATGGTTATTTTGTCACTGCTTTCACTGATAATTTAACACCACCATCTGTGCTTTCCTGATCAGCTTATTAAGGCAAACTACCAAAGCATAATTTTTTATTTCCTAACAGAAATAGTTAATACTTGATCTTTTTTCTTTTAGCATACAGTACAATGGTAAATAGTTTTATTTAAAATCATTTTTTTATTTTAATTATTGTTGAGTTTAATAACCTATCAAGTTTACCAGAGTTTCATCCATGATGCCGTTTCATAATCATTTTTATTTTTTTTAAGTTTGCAGTGCTTGATCATGAAGCTCAGGAAATTGATTTTTCTTCAAATTCTTTAGGTAGTTTTTATTCAATTTGGTGTACCTTTTCATAAGCCGAATACTGTACACTGTTCTTTACTTATTACCGAATAAGCTCAGGAATGACCTTTTTCTTTCTTCTCAAATTTTGTATGTCTTATTTTAGAGTGTTATAACAAAACTATTTTCTTGGTTTTTAGACACATTTTGCCATGTTATCTTCTAAATTTGGCCATTTGCATTTAGTCTTGTGATTTGCACATTCATAAGGATGAGTTCCCACCAATTTTACAGCTTGTTTATATTTGACAGCACATTTCCTTGAGGATCTTTTCTCCATATCAAATAGAGATATATTGTAAAAATATGTCAGTCTTATTCTACTTGAATCTGTAACAAATATAGCAATTGTTTACAATCGTACGATAGTTCAGATACAATTAAAACAGTTATCCGATTCAATTTTTTGTAACAAATCAGCTGTTTTTCAATATTTAACTTAGCCAGTGATTATATAAGCTGCAGCTCTGCTGCTCAACAGAAAAACTCTACGTAAAAAATCCGCCAGCGATCGCTATGCAGGTAGGGGGTGTACTTCAACAGCGCCATCTGTCGTGCAGGTACTCAGTACTCATTGTAAACAAAGAACTCAATTTTCTCTCTGTCGTGCTACCGGCAAGACCTACTAATTCGCTGTTGCTAACTGGATTTGTTTTCACAACTATTTGGTGAAGTACACGTTTCTAGTTTTGAGCTTTCGCTGTGCAGGCTTTCTCTTCAATAAATCCTTGCTTTCTTTTTTTGATATCGGATTATTTGTTGATGACTTTGGATAGTTTTTGAATTCCCCTTTGACCTATTCAAAATGGCTGACCCTTCTCAAGTCCCAAAATTCAGGAAGTGTAATGCTAGGGACTGTTCAAGGCGTCTTCCGAAGGCCTCTATCGATCCTCACACCGTTTGTTCCAATTGTCGGGATAAAACCTGTCAATTGGAAGATCGATGTGAGGAATGCGTTGGGCTTTCGGAATTCGATTTTATCGAATTCCAGAAATATACACGTAGGCTAGAGAGAGATAGAGTCAGGAGAAGTTCATCTCGTTCCGTTGATTTTTCCTCTCCTCATGCCCCACAACCTATTCCTTCCCCTGTAGTGGTTGCTCCTGATCCCCCTTCTGGCACTCAGGAACCTTCGATGGCTGATATGATGCGTGCCATCCAAGCTCTGGGTGAGAGAGTTGAGTCCTTGGCTAGTAACCGTAACCAGCTCATGGCGGACGTCAAGGAGCTGAAGTGTAAGAGTGCAGTGGGAAGTGATAAAGTGAGTGATAGTGTTGTGGATAGTGTTGCGCTTGAGGGTTCGTCTGTTCGTGCCTGTCGTCCTCCTAGTCCGGGACCTCTTGCAAGCTCCCAAGTACAGGGGAGAAGCAATGTCGTACGACCAATGGGTTCGAGAGGCTTTAATCAGCGAACAGACGTTCCCTCCGTGGTTTCGGGCGTATCTACCCAAGATCGCCCCACCCACACAAAGACGAGAGAGCCCATTTATTCCTCGTCTGCGGAAGAGGTTTCTCGTAAGAAACCATGGACCAAGGTCTCACGACCTCTTAATCGCAAGTCGGTCCCTTCCGCGCAAGTCCAACGGCCCAGTTGTAGCCACTGGGTCAGTTCGGACTCGCTGCAGTCTTCCGATGACTGCTCACCTCCTAAGAGAGGCAAAGCGGTACCGCCTCAGGCAGTTACACCGTCTGTCGCCGCACCTGCTCCTGCAGACCCTAAGTGGTCTTTGCTGCAGACCATGCAGTATCAATTAACGTCCCTGATGCAGGACTTTCGTGCGGAGAAGGTTGCTGCTGCACCAACCCCTTGCCTACAACCAACCACGGTTGTGCGTCCTGTGGACGCTGAGGCGACCTTCTTGCGCACTCCAGCTGAGAGAGTCCCGCCACCCATGCGTTCCAGTGTACCCTGCCAGCCGCATGTTGACGTTCAGCGACGCACGGAACCTTCCGTTGACGTTCGCGAGGTACAACAACCGTCAGAGTTGTTTTGTTTTGACGCGGTGCGTCAACCTCCGCAACCCAGTGTGGTTGCCTCTGCTCACCCACATCAGACTAGACAGTCTGGAGTAGACGCTGTGCGTCCCCGCGCTGCTATGGTTGTTGCCAGCTCACAGACTGGGCAACAGTTCCATGACGTTGCATCCGGTTCAGTCACGCGTGCACCCGTGCGACCGGACTCAGCTGACCAGCCGATACCTTCTCCATTGCCGCTTCCTCCTCAATTCTCGGATGATGGACTCTCTGATGATGACGATGCGGCACACGTTGACGAACCACATTCGGACCTTGACGAACCCAAGTCCACGCAACCCTCTTTGGACTTTAGAAAAGTTCTTGCTCTGTTCAAAGAGATGTTTCCGGACCAGTTTGTGTCTGTGGCTCCGCGCTCTCCTCCGTCAGAGTTTGCTTTAGGTACGCAGTCATCCTCGCCTGCCTTTACTAGACTCGTCCTCGCACGCTCGTCCAAGAGAGCTTTACGAGTTTTAGGAGAGTGGATGCAGTCCAAAAAGAGTCTAGGAAAGACAGCCTTTACGTTTCCCCCTGCTAAACTCTCTTCCAGATCGAGCGTCTGGTATGCCACGGGAGAAGTTCTCGGCTTGGGAGTTCCTGCCTCTGCCCAGGGCGACTTCTCAAGTCTTGTAGACTCTCCCCACAGGCTAGCCATGAGACGCTCTAAGATATGCTGGTCACCTTCGGACTTAGACCATCTGTTGAAAGGAGTATTTAGAGCCTTCGAGGTCTTCAACTTTTTGGACTGGTGTCTGGGAGCTTTGAGCAGGAAGATCTCCCCGACTGAGAAGGAATCTTCCTTGCTCATCATGTCCTGCATGGACAAGGCCATACGTGACGGATCTAGTGAGCTTGCGGCATCGTTCGTCTCCGGAGTCCTCAAGAAGCGTGAGAACCTTTGCTCTTTCCTGTCAGCTGGAGTGACACCGTGTCAAAGATCAGAACTTCTGTTTGCTCCTCTCTCTAAGTGCCTTTTTCCAGAGGACTTGATTAAGGAGATTTCTGCTTCTCTAATACAGAAGGACACCCATGACCTGGTTGCGTCCTCTGCCCGCAAAGCCACCCCTTTACCTACCTTGTCAAGACCAAGGATGGACACTCCAGCGTCCAGATTTATTCCGCCCTTTCGTGGCAGAGCCTCCAGCAGAGGAGGTGCTCGTGCCGAAGGGAGACGTGGGAAGAAGAAAGGAACCAAGTCCTTTAAAGGCAGAGTCTGACTGCCAGCTTCTTCAGACAGCAGTGGGAGCCAGACTCAAGAACTTCTGGCAGACCTGGGAGAAGAGAGGCGCAGATGCACAATCTGTGAAGTTGCTCAGAGAGGGTTACAAGATCCCGTTTGTACGAAAACCCCCTCTAGCAACGTCTCCCATCGATCTCTCTCCCAGGTACAGAGAGGAAGACAAGAGACGAGCATTGAAACAGGAGGTGTCTCTCTTACTAGAAAAGGGAGCGGTAGTCAAAGTCCTGGACCATCAAACCCCGGGCTTCTACAACCGTCTCTTCTTAGTGCCAAAGAAGACGGGAGGGTGGAGACCGGTGCTAGACGTCAGTGCGCTGAATGTCTTTGTCACAAAGCAGACGTTCTCCATGGAGACCACAAAGTCCGTTCTAGCAGCGGTCAGAAGGGAAGACTGGATGGTCTCTCTAGACCTAAGGGACGCTTACTTTCACGTCCCCATCCACCCAGACTCCCAACCTTTTCTGAGATTCGTTTACGAAAAGGTTGTCTACCAGTTTCAAGCCCTGTGCTTTGGCCTAAGCACAGCTCCTCTTGTGTTTACGAGGCTGATGAGGAATGTAGCCAAATTCCTTCATTTAGCGGACATCAGAGCCTCCCTCTATTTGGACGACTGGCTTCTAAGAGCTTCTTCCAGTCGTCGCTGTCTGAAGGATCTAAAGTGGACTCTAGATCTGACCAAGGAATTGGGTCTCCTGGTCAATATGGAAAAGTCTCAAGTGGTCCCATCCCAAACTATTGTGTATTTAGGGATGGAGATTCACAGTCTAGCTTTTCGGGCTTTTCCGTCGGCCCCCAGAACAAGTCAAGCCCAGTTATGCATCCAGAACATGCTGAAGAAGGAACGATGTTCAGTCAGGCAGTGGATGAGTCTGATAGGGACGCTATTGTCCCTAGAACAGTTCGTTTCGTTAGGAAGACTACACCTCCGCCCTCTTCAATATCACCTAGCTATTCACTGGAAAAAGGACAAGACGCTAGAAGCGGTCTCGATCCCCATTTCCGAGAAGATGAAGTCTTCCCTGACTTGGTGGAAGGACAGTATCAGCCTCAGAGAGGGTCTGCCCCTGGCTGTTCAGACTCCCAACCACGTTCTCTTCTCGGACGCATCGGACACGGGCTGGGGCGCGACATTAGACGGTCGGGAATGCTCGGGAACTTGGAACTCGAGTCAAAGGACAATGCGTATCAACTGCAAGGAGCTACTGGCAGTTCATCTGGCCTTGAAAAGCTTCAAGTCTCTCCTTCAAGGCAAAGTGGTGGAGGTGAACTCGGACAACACCACGGCTTTGGCGTACATCTCCAAGCAAGGAGGGACCCACTCGATGACGTTGTACGAGATCGCAAGGGACCTCCTCACCTGGTCAAAAGATCTAAACATTTCACTAGTAACGAGGTTCATCCAAGGCAACCTGAATGTCATGGCAGATTGCCTCAGTCGGAAGGGACAAATCATTCCAACAGAATGGACCCTACACAAGGATGTGTGCAAGAGACTGTGGGCCACATGGGGCCAGCCTACCATAGATCTCTTCGCAACCTCGATGACCAAGAGGCTCCCAATTTATTGCTCACCAATCCCGGACCTAGCAGCAGTTCATATAGATGCCTTTCTCCTAGATTGGTCGCATCTAGACCTATATGCATTCCCCCCGTTCAAGATTGTCAACAAGGTACTGCAGAAGTTCGCCTCTCACGAAGGGACAAGGTTGACGTTAGTTGCTCCCCTCTGGCCCGCGAGAGAATGGTTCACCGAGGTACTTCGATGGCTAGTGGACGTTCCCAGAACTCTTCCTCTAAGGGTGGACCTTCTACGTCAACCACACGTAAAGAAGGTACACCAAGGCCTCCGCTCTTCGTCTGACTGCCTTCAGACTATCGAAAGACTCTCGAGAGCTAGAGGCTTTTCGAAGGAGGCAGCCAGGGCGATTGCTAGAGCAAGGAGGACATCCACCCTTAGAGTCTACCAATCGAAGTGGGAAGTCTTCCGAAACTGGTGCAAGTCAGTATCAGTATCCTCGACCAGTACCTCTGTAACTCAAATAGCTGACTTCCTTTTATACTTGAGGAAAGAAAGATCTCTTTCAGCTCCCACTATCAAGGGTTACAGAAGCATGTTGGCATCAGTCTTCCGTCACAGAGGCTTAGATCTTTCCAACAACAAAGATCTACAGGACCTCCTTAAGTCTTTTGAGACCACGAAGGAGCGTCGTTTGGCTACACCTGGTTGGAATTTAGACGTGGTACTAAGATTCCTCATGTCAGAAAGGTTCGAGCCGCTACAATCAGCCTCCTTTAAAGATCTCACTTTAAAGACTCTTTTCCTGGTTTGCTTAGCCACAGCTAAAAGAGTCAGTGAGATTCACGCCTTCAGCAGGAACATTGGATTTTCATCTGAAACGGCTACATGTTCTTTACAACTTGGTTTTCTAGCCAAGAACGAGCTACCTTCTCGTCCTTGGCCGAAATCGTTCGATATTCCAAGCCTATCAAATATGGTTGGAAATGAACTAGAAAGAGTCTTATGCCCTGTGAGAGCTCTTAAGTTCTATTTAAACGAACTAAACCTTTACGAGGACAGTCAGAAGCTTTATGGTGTTCAGTTAAGAAACCATCTTTGCCTATGTCAAAGAATGCTTTATCCTATTTTATCAGACTGTTAATACGAGAAGCTCATTCCCATCTGAGTGAGGAAGACCAAGCTTTGCTGAAGGTAAGGACACATGAAGTTAGAGCTGTCGCAACTTCAGTGGCCTTTAAACAAAATAGATCTCTGCAAAGTATAATGGACGCAACCTATTGGAGAAGCAAGTCAGTGTTCGCGTCTTTTTATCTTAAAGATGTCCAGTCTCTTTACGAGAACTGCTACACCCTGGGACCATTCGTAGCAGCGAGTGCAGTAGTGGGTGAGGGCTCAACCACTACATTCCCCTAATTCCATAACCTTTTTAATCTTTCTCTTGAAATGTTTTTATTGTTGTTTTTTGGGTTGTCCGGAAGGCTAAGAAGCCTTTCGCATCCTGGTTGATTTGGCGGGTGGTCAAATTCTTTTCTTGAGAAGCGCCTAGATTAGAGGTTTTGATGAGGTCCTGTGTTATGGGTTGCAACCCTTCATACTTCAGATCCTAGGGGTCGCTCAGCATCCTAAGAGGATCGCGAGGCTCTGTAAGGAAGACGTACTTGAAAAGGCAGAGTAATTGTTCAAGTCGACTTCCTTACCAGGTACTTATTTATTTTATTTTTGTTATTTTGATAACTTCTAAAATGAAATAAAAAAATCCTTAGCTCATATTAATGTAAACATTTATTGCTGGTCTCTACCCACCCCCCTGGGTGTGAATCAGCTTATATAATCACCGGCTAAGTTAAATATTGAAAAATGTTATTTTTATAATAAAATAAATTTCTTTAATATACTTACCCGGTGATTATATATTAAAGGACCCTCCCTTCCTCCCCAATAGAGACGCAGTGGACCGAGGAGAAAATTGAGTTCTTTGTTTACAATGAGTACTGAGTACCTGGACGACAGATGGCGCTGTTGAAGTACACCCCCTACCTGCATAGCGATCGCTGGCGGATTTTTTACGTAGAGTTTTTCTGTCGAGCAGCAGAGCTGCAGCTTATATAATCACCGGGTAAGTATATTCAAAAATTTATTTTATTATAAAAATAACATTTTTCGT
This sequence comes from Palaemon carinicauda, assembly GCF_036898095.1. Taxonomy (NCBI): domain Eukaryota; kingdom Metazoa; phylum Arthropoda; class Malacostraca; order Decapoda; family Palaemonidae; genus Palaemon; species Palaemon carinicauda. Next base: position 21,063,071 of record NC_090740.1, on the reverse strand, counting down.
TCGTTTCTTATTGTGGCCCTATGTGTTAATGCAATGATTACAACATTAATAACAATACTTTTATCATTCTCTTTTACCTTTTTCTTATTGATCTAGAAGATGGGATAAAGAAATAAAGTAGATGTAGTTAGTATATTGTAATTTGGTTCCTCGAAAATTGAACTTGTATTATACAGGATATACTGTATATGATTAATTCCTATTTTTATGGGTGAAAATTTGTGGGTCACACTATACATGAGATTGGCTTTTACACGAGTATGTACGGTACCTAGGAAAAATACAGGACCGTGAGTTTAAGCTGTTTACTGGGGAGGCTACTGCTGTGGTAGGGCACCACAGTGGGGGGTTGGACTTGCCTGGCTGACGTTCTGGTGAGCATCTATTCTGATGGAACCGGAACTGAAACCAGTCACCTTTAACCTTTTACTTATGATTATTATATTTGATTTGTCTTAGAAAAGGTACAAAAAGGGCAATTATTTTACTCGGAGAAAGGGCTTGGAATAATTCTCATAGGTTTAGTGTTTCAGAATGTCATTTCATGGCTATACAGCACTTTTACAAATAATACAGTAACTGGAGCCAAATCATTTTTTTTTTTGTAATCCTGAACTGAATTTTGTACTCTATCATTGGTGGTGTGTATTTTTAGGTTTGTTTAATATATAGAACAAAGAAAATACATTTTAAATAACTGAAGTAGTTTAATTTTTAAAACAAGGTGTACTATTATTTTAATTTATTTACTGTTGTAAATATATTACGTAAATAAGAATACTCTGGGTGTAATGAACAAACTATAATACTGTACCCTTGTTATTTATTTTGTAAACATGTTATCTGTATGAATATCATCTAATCTCTCACTATAAAAGAATCCATATTTACTCATCATTACCCATATGGAATTAAGTAATATACTTATTTTGTATTATCAAGAGTGCTGTACAGTACATGGACGAAAGTTCTAAAGTCATTCACTCCTGTCCTGTCCAATAGGTTTTGGTAACCGTCCCCAATTCAGTGTTGAAGTGCCCAGGTGCTGCTGCTGTACATGACATACAGATGTCACAGGTTCCTGCAAAATGGTTTACTCCTATTTCTGAGCCCCTTCCTGTATTCTGGTGAGTAACACTTGACACTTTTGTTGTGACCAGTACCCCATAAAAAACAAAAACTATGAGAAACATATAGCATGTAATTTTTGTGGTCATTGCCATAATATTTAACATAAAAAACATTGATATCTTCTGGCTGCCCATGAGTTATCTGAACTTGTGAAGCAAGTAAAGGTTATATTGAACTTTTTATAGATAGAAATTAAAATATTGATAATTTCAGTTGCATTAACAGAGGAAATTATACATAGGTATAAAAAACTGTAGATACAGATGTTGCTAATGATTACACTAGTATCAAGTTGAGCCTTCTTCACAAGTTTAGATATTACATCATTCTCAAATGATAATTTTGATTCTTGCAGCATAAGTGATGTTATTTCAAAAAAAACTTCCCTAAGTATTATGTGCTATTCATCCTTTCAAGGAAAAGGCTCGTCTGATATAAACTATCGTCCTTTAGATAAGGAATGTTTCAGCATGAAAGTTGGATGGCTATTGAATAGTTTGATGAGCAGTTAATCAATAGGGAGGAGCAAGAGCTATGAGCCCTGCCTTCTTACCTGTCAAAGGCTCTTCTCTTATGTTTTCATCCGCCTTGAGTATGAGCATACTGATGCGCCTTCAAACAAACTTTTCACTTTCTTTTTCTTTCAGGAAGTGATTTCTGGCTGTTGATTATTTAGATGTGAAGTAAGACACTGGATTGTGGGAGGATGAACTTTACATCCAGTTTTTTATTTCTTTTTTGTTAAACTAGTTGTAGATCTACACCCTCTTTCTGTGCTCTTGCTTGGGACATGGTTGTTCTCAATTGTCCGTAGGTGCCAAGTGTAGGTCATGGCTTCCTTGCAGTGGTAAGCGTATGCTTTGAGGGGGAGGAAGAAAGCTTTGCATTTTCCTTCGATTCATCAGCTGCTTCTGCTTTTGTTGCTCTTGTGCTTAATCGTCTGGTTCATTCCTCGGGGAGTGTGTGGCAGAAGTAAGGAGCCCTTGAACCTACGTCGGCCGATTTTCAGGTTCTGGTGATGTCTGGGAATCCTCTTGTGTTTGCCGCACCCCATCAGAGGTTGGAGGCTCTTCTCCATTTGTGCTACCACTAATGACAAGCATGATCTAAGGAGGTGTGGTGTCGGCTCTGTTCACTGTCTTCATGGGGCCAAGCTTGGGTCCCCCAGCCACCTTGGTAGCCGAGTGGTACTGAAATACAGCTCCATGTGCTGTCCCCCTGGACCAATGCATGTAGGTGGGATCATGACCCTGTATCACATAGCCTCACCACAGCCCCATGGGTGTATCTGTCGGGTAAGTGATCCTAGTCGCCTTCGTGTGGCAATAGCAACAGGATTAGGTTTGACTTTCCAATTCATGATGATCCTATTCTTACTAGTGCAGTATTGTGAACGGAACTTCTTCGACCTCTTCCTCCTCTTCTTAGAAGAACAGAGTTGTAAGTTGAAGAGGATGACGAGGAAAAGGAATTTGCATGTTTGTTTCTCTTTCCAACCCTCACCTCAGGCTCTGCCAGCAGAAGTGTCGAGGATTGAGCGACCATCGACAAAAACAATGATGCTTCCCCGAGGGGAAAACCCATAGGAATTTCTCTTAACAGGAGAAACTCTAGGGAGGTCCTGCGGCCAAAAGAATCCTGTTGCCCAGTACTGGGTGTTCCCCATGCATCTCCCCTGACCTGGTCACCCCTTGTTGGCCCCTTTCCTGTGCCATCAACCCAACTATTGTACTGGAGTCTGGGGTCCGTAACCCCGTTCCTTTGTGAGTGAGCTTGACAGTGTTCCCCAGTGTTGAGGCTCCTGTTAGAGCAAACCCTATGGTTTTTACCCTTAAGGGACCATTGTTGATTTTGTCGTTGGTTGCTTAGTCCTTGAAACCTCTACTTGGAAGCCTGAGGTGAGGGTGGAAAGAGGAATAAACATGCGCGTTCTTGTTCCTCCGACTCCCCTTCCTCGTCGCTCTCTTCGACTTTTGACTCTGTTCCTCTAAGAAGCAGCTAAGAAGTCCTGTTTACAATAGTTTTAAGGAAAGGACCCCTTTCAACACCAATTCTCTTTCAGGGCGGCTAGACACCACCCAAGTGGCACCTGGCAACCAGGATAGGTAGACTCAGAATTGCCGCCTTTAAGTGAAGACTCGTCTCGATGGTCTTATATTTAACAAATGAAGCTAGACATTAAAAGCTTTTGAAACTTAGCACTTTAAAAATGTTGTGGATTAAGAGCTCTCTTAGATATCATCATTATATCCCCGCAATAATTAGCAAGCTCAGTCTTCTCTGGATTTCCTGCTAAACTAAAAGATAATTTCCTTTCGTGCTTTGAACTTTTAATTTGATCAGCAATCATTGAAACATACTTTTCCAATAGAGAAGCAGTGAGACATTTGCACTCCACACAACAGTTATTTTAATTATAGTTTTTCAATATTTAACTTAGCCGGTGATTATATAAGCTGCAGCTCTGCTGCTCGACAGAAAACTCTACGGAAAAAATCCGCCAGCGATCGCTATGCAGGTAGGGGGTGTACTTCAACAGCGCCATCTGTCGTCCAGGTACTCAGTACTCATTGTAAACAAAGAACTCAATTTTCTCTCTGTCGTGCTACCGGGAAGACCTACTAATTCGCTGTTGCTAACTGGATTTGTTTTCACAACTATTTGGTGAAGTACACTATTCTAGTTTTGAGCTTTCGCTGTGCAGGCTTTCTCTTCAATAAATCCTTGCATTCTTTTTTTGATATCGGATTATTTGTTGATGACTTTGGATAGTTTTTGAATTCCCCTTTGACCAATTCAAAATGGCTGACCCTTCTCAAGTCCCAAAATTCAGGAAGTGTAATGCTAGGGACTGTTCAAGGCGTCTTCCGAAGGCCTCTATCGATCCTCACACCGTTTGTTCCAATTGTCGGGATAAAACCTGTCAATTGGAAGATCGATGTGAGGAATGCGTTGGGCTTTCGGAATTCGATTTTATCGAATTCCAAAAATATACACGTAGGCTAGAGAGAGATAGAGTCAGGAGAAGTTCATCTCGTTCTGTTGATTTTTCCTCTCCTCATGCCCCACAACCTATTCCTTCCCCTGTAGTGGTTGCTCCTAATCCCCCCTCTGGCACTCAGGAACCTTCGATGGCTGATATGATGCGTGCCATCCAAGCTCTGGGTGAGAGAGTTGAGTCCCTGGCTAGTGACCGTAACCAGCTCATGGCGGACGTCAAGGAGCTGAAGTGTAAGAGTGCAGTGGGAAGTGATAAAGTGAGTGATAGTGTTGTGGATAGTGTTGCGCTTGAGGGTTCGTCTGTTCGTGCCTGTCGTCCTCCTAGTCCGGGACCTCTTGCAAGCTCCCAAGTCCAGGGGAGAAGCAATGTCGTACGACCAATGGGTTCGAGAGGCTTTAATCAGCGAACAGACGTTCCCTCCGTGGTTTCGGGCGTATCTACCCAAGATCGCCCCACCCACACAAAGACGAGAGAGCCCATTTATTCCTCGTCTGCGGAAGAGGTTTCTCGCAAGAAACCACGGACCAAGGTCTCACGACCACTTAAGCGCAAGTCGGTCCCTTCCGCGCAAGTCCAACGGCCCAGTTGTAGCCACTGGGTCAGTTCGGACTCGCTGCAGTCTTCCGATGACTGCTCACCTCCTAAGAGAGGCAAAGCGGTACCGCCTCAGGCAGTTACACCGTCTGTCGCCGCACCTGCTCCTGCAGACCCTAAGTGGTCTTTGCTGCAGACCATGCAGTCCCAATTAACGTCTCTGATGCAGGACTTTCGTGCGGAGAAGGTTGCTGCTGCACCAGCCTTTTGCCTACAACCAACCACACACTCGGTTGTGCGTCCTGTGGACGCTGAGGCGACCTTCTTGCGCACTCCAGCTGAGAGAGTCCCGCCACCCATGCGTTCCAGTGTGCCCTGCCAGCCGCATGTTGACGTTCAGCGACGCATGGAGCCTTCCGTTGACGTTCGCGAGGTACAACAACCGTCAGAGTTGTTTTGTTTTGACGCTGTGCGTCAACCTCCGCAACCCAGTGTGGTTGCCACTGCTCACCCACATCAGACTAGACAGTCTGGAGTAGACGCTGTGCGTCCCCGCGCTGCTATGGTTGTTGCCAGCTCACAGACTGGGCAACAGTTCCATGACGTTGCGTCCGGTTCAGTCACGCATGCACCCGTGCGACCGGACTCAGCTAACCAGCCGTTACCTACTCCATTGCCGCTTCCTCCTCAATACTCGGATGATGGACTTTCTGATGATGATGATGTGGCACACGTTGATGAACCACATTCGGACCTTGACGAGCCTAAGTCCACGCAACCCTCTTTGGACTTTAGAAAAGTTCTTGCTCTGTTCAAAGAGATGTTTCCGGACCAGTTTGTGTCTGTGGCTCCGCGCTCTCCTCCGTCAGAGTTTGTTTTAGGTACGCCGTCATCCTCGCCTGCCTTTACTAGACTCGTCCTCGCACGCTCGTCCAAGAGAGCTTTACGAGTGATAGGAGAATGGATGCAGTCCAAAAAGAGTCTAGGGAAGACAGCCTTTACGTTTCCCCCTGCTAGACTCTCTTCCAGATCGAGCGTCTGGTATGCCACGGGAGAAGTTCTCGGCTTGGGAGTTCCTGCCTCTGCCCAGGGCGACTTCTCAAGTCTTGTAGACTCTCCCCGCAGGCTAGCCATGAGACGCTCTAAGATATGTTGGTCATCTTCGGACCTAGACCACCTGTGGAAAGGGATATTTAGAGCCTTCGAGGTCTTCAACTTTTTAGACTGGTGTCTGGGAGCTTTGAGCAGGAAGATCTCCCCGACTGAGAAGGAAACTTCCTTGCTCATCATGTCCTGCATGGACAAGGCCATACGTGACGGGTCTAATGAGCTTGCTGCATCGTTCGTATCCGGAGTCCTCAAGAAGCGTGAGAACCTTTGCTCTTTCCTGTCAGCTGGAGTGACACCTTGTCAAAGATCCGAACTTCTGTTTGCTCCTCTTTCTAAGTGCCTTTTTCCAGAGGACTTGATTAAGGAGATTGCTGCTTCTTTGATACAGAAGGACACTCATGACCTGGTTGCGTCCTCTGCCCGCAAAGCCACCCCTTTGCCTACCTTGTCAGCTAGACCAAGGATGGACACTCCAGCGTCCCGATTTATTCCGCCCTTTCGTGGCAGAGCCTCCAGCAGAGGAGGTGCTCGTGCCGAAGGGAGACGTGGGAAGAAGAAAGGAACCAAGTCCTTTAAAGGCAGAGTCTGACTGCCAGCTTCTTCAGACAGCAGTGGGAGCCAGACTCGAGAACTTCTGGCAGACCTGGGAGAAGAGAGGCGCAGATGCACAATCTGTGAAGTTGCTCAGAGAGGGGTACAAGATCCCGTTTGTACGAAAACCCCCTCTAGCAACGTCTCCCATCGATCTCTCTCCCAGGTACAGAGAGGAAGACGAGACGAGCATTGAAACAGGAGGTGTCTCTCTTACTAGAAAAGGGAGCGGTAGTCAAAGTCCTGGACCATCAAACCCCGGGCTTCTACAACCGTCTCTTCTTAGTGGCAAAGAAGACAGGAGGGTGGAGGCCGGTGCTAGACGTCAGTGCGCTGAATGTCTTTGTCACAAAGCAGACGTTCTCCATGGAGACCACAAAGTTCGTTCTAGCAGCGGTCAGAAGGGAAGACTGGATGGTTTCTTTAGACCTAGGGACGCATACTTCCACGTCCCCATCCACCCAGACTCCCAACCTTTCCTGAGATTTGTTTACGAAAAGGTTGTCTACCAGTTTCAAGCCCTGTGCTTTGGCCTAAGCACAGCTCCTCTTGTGTTTACGAGGCTGATGAGGAATGTAGCCAAATTCCTTCATTTAGCGGACATCAGAGCCTCCCTCTATTTGGACGACTGGCTTCTAAGAGCTTCTTCCAGTCGTCGCTGTCTGAAGGATCTAAAGTGGACTCTAGATCTGACCAAGGAATTGGGTCTCCTTATCAATATGGAAAAGTCTCAAGTGGTCCCATCCCAAACTATTGTGTATTTAGGGATGGAGATTCACAGTCTAGCTTTTCGGGCTTTTCCGTCGGCCCCCAGAACAAGTCAAGCCCAGTTATGCATCCAGAACATGCTGAAGAAGGAACGATGTTCAGTCAGGCAGTGGATGAGTCTGATAGTGACACTATCATCCCTGGAACAGTTCATATCGTTAGGAAGACTACACCTCCGTCCTCTTCAATATCACCTAGCTGTTTACTGGAAAAAGGACAAGACGCTAGAAGCGGTCTCGATCCCCATTTCCGAGAAGATGAAGTCTGCCCTGACTTGGTGGAAGGACAGTATCAGCCTCAGAGAGGGTCTGCCCCTGGCTGTTCAGACTCCCAACCACGTTCTCTTCTCGGACGCATCGGACACGGGCTGGGGCGCGACATTAGACGGTCGGGAATGCTCGGGAACTTGGAACTCGAGTCAAAGGACAATGCATATCAACTGCATGGAGCTACTGGCAGTTCATCTGGCCTTGAAAAGCTTCAAGTCTCTCCTTCAAGGCAAAGTGGTGGAGGTGAACTCGGACAACACCACGGCTTTGGCGTACATCTCCAAGCAAGGAGGGACCCACTCTATGACGTTGTACGAGATCGCAAGGGACCTCCTCACCTGGTCAAAAGATCTAAACATTTCACTAGTAACGAGGTTCATCCAAGGCAACTTGAATGTCATGGCAGATTGCCTCAGTCGGAAGGGACAAATCATTCCAACAGAATGGACCCTTCACAAGGATGTGTGCAAGAGACTTTGGGCCACATGGGGCCAGCCTACCATAGATCTCTTCGCAACCTCGATGACCAAGAGGCTCCCAATATATTGCTCACCAATCCCGGACCCAGCAGCAGTTCATATAGATGCCTTTCTCCTAGATTGGTCACATCTAGACCTATATGCATTCCCCCCGTTCAAGATTGTCAACAAGGTACTGCAGAAGTTCGCCTCTCACGAAGGGACAAGGTTGACGTTAGTTGCTCCCCTCTGGCCCGCGAGAGAATGGTTCACCGAGGTACTTCGATGGCTAGTGGACGTTCCCAGAACTCTTCCTCTAAGGGTGGACCTTCTACGTCAACCACACGTAAAGAAGGTACACCAAGGCCTCCACGCTCTTCGTCTGACTGCCTTCAGACTATCGAAAGACTCTCGAGAGCTAGAGGCTTTTCGAAGGAGGCAGCCAGGGCGATTGCTAGAGCAAGGAGGACATCCACCCTTAGAGTCTACCAATCGAAGTGGGAAGTCTTCCGAAACTGGTGCAAGTCAGTATCTGTATCCTCGACCAGTACCTCTGTAACTCAAATAGCGGACTTCCTTTTATACCTGAGGAAAGAACGATCTCTTTCAGCTCCCACTATCAAGGGTTACAGAAGCATGTTGGCATCAGTCTTCCGTCACAGAGGCTTAGATCTTTCCAACAACAAAGAGCTACAGGACCTCCTTAAGTCTTTTGAGACCACGAAGGAGCGTCGTTTGGCTACACCTGGTTGGAATTTAGACGTGGTACTAAGATTCCTCATGTCAGAAAGGTTCGAGCCGCTACAATCAGCCTCCTTTAAAGATCTCACTTTAAAGACACTTTTCCTGGTTTGCTTAGCCACAGCTAAAAGAGTCAGTGAGATTCACGCCTTCAGCAGGAACATCGGATTTTCATCTGAAACGGCTACATGTTCTCTACAACTTGGTTTTCTAGCCAAGAACGAGCTACCCTCTCGTCCTTGGCCGAAATCGTTCGATATTCCAAGCCTATCGAATATGGTTGGAAATGAACTAGAAAGAGTCTTATGCCCTGTGAGAGCTCTTAAGTTCTATTTAAGACGAACTAAACCTTTACGAGGACAGTCAGAAGCTTTATGGTGTTCAGTTAAGAAACCATCTTTGCCTATGTCAAAGAATGCTTTATCCTATTTTATCAGACTGTTAATACGAGAAGCTCATTCACATCTGAGTGAGGAAGACCAAGCTTTGCTGAAGGTAAGGACACATGAAGTTAGAGCTGTCGCAACTTCAGTGGCCTTTAAACAAAATAGATCTCTGCGAAGTATAATGGACGCAACCTATTGGAGAAGCAAGTCAGTGTTCGCGTCTTTTTATCTTAAAGATGTCCAGTCTCTTTACGAGAACTGCTACACTCTGGGACCATTCGTAGCAGCGAGTGCAGTAGTGGGTGAGGGCTCAACCACTACAATCCCCTAATTCCATAACCTTTTTAATCTTTCTCTTGAAATGTTTATATTGTTGTTTTTGGGTTGTCCGGAAGGCTAAGAAGCCTTTCGCATCCTGGTTGATTTGGCGGGTGGTCAAATTCTTTTCTTGAGAAGCGCCTAGATTAGAGGTTTTGATGAGGTCCTGTGGTATGGGTTGCAACCCTTCATACTTCAGATCCTAGGGGTCGCTCAGCATCCTAAGAGGATCGCGAGGCTCCGTAAGGAAGACGTACTTAAAAAAGGCAGAGTAATTGTTCAAGTCGACTTCCTTACCAGGTACCTATTTATTTTGTTTTTGTTATTTTGATAACTTCTAAAATGAAATAAAAAAATCCTTAGCTCATAATAATGTAAACATTTATTGCTGGTCTCTACCCACCCCCCTGGGTGTGAATCAGCTTATATAATCACCGGCTAAGTTAAATATTGAAAAATATTATTTTTATTAATAAAATGAATTTTTGAATATACTTACCCGGTGATTATATATTAAAGGACCCTCCCTTCCTCCCCAATAGAGACGCAGTGGACCGAGGAGAAAATTGAGTTCTTTGTTTACAATGAGTACTGAGTACCTGGACGACAGATGGCGCTGTTGAAGTACACCCCCTACCTGCATAGCGATCGCTGGCGGATTTTTTCCGTAGAGTTTTCTGTCGAGCAGCAGAGCTGCAGCTTATATAATCACCGGGTAAGTATATTCAAAAATTTATTTTATTATCAAAATAACATATTGCCCCCAACACAAGAAACAAAGTGAATGTGGATTATGATTGTTGGGAAATATTATTATTATTATTACTAGCTTAGTTACAACCCTACTTGGAAAAGCAAGATGCTATAAGCCCAAGGGCTCCAATAGGGAAAAATACCCCAGTGGTGAAAGGAAATAAGGAAATAACTAAACCATACGAGAAGTATTAAACTATTAAAATAAAATACTTTATGAACAGTAACAATAAGATAAATCATATATAAACTGTAAAAAATATAGAGACTTATGTTACCCTGTTCACCATGAAAACATTTGCTGCAAGTTTAGACTTTTGTTCTACCAGTTCAATTACCCAATTAGGCGATCATTCCACTACTTGGTCACTGCTAGAATAAAATTTCTAGAATACTGTGTAGTATTGAGCCTCATGATGGAGGTATTACTATTAGAATGGACTGCATACCTAGTATTATAAACAGGAGGGTACTGTATGGAAAGATCTGGATGTAAATGATGGTCAGAATTATGAAAAATCCTATACAACGTGTATAACAAACTAATTGAACAATGGTGCTAGAGATTAATATCTAGATCAGGAGTAAATAGTAAGTTTCTGCGCAAATTGAAATGAGAATGAGCAGCTGAAGACCAGACAGGAGAAAAATACAGTACTCGAAACAAGGTACAATGAAAGAATTAAAACACCTCTTAAGAATAGATTGATCACCAAAAATCTTTAGATTTTCTCAAGAAGTCAATGTTTTGTGCAATTGAAGAAGAGCCAGACCTAATGGGTTTCTCAAAAGTAAATTTGCTGTCAAGAATCCTACCTAAAATTTTAAAAGAGTCATACAGTGTTAAAGAAACATTATCAGTACTGAGATCCAGATGTTGAGGAGCCACCGTTCTCGACCTACTTGTAATCATACATTGAGTTTTGTTAGGATTCAACTTCATGCCCCATAATTTGCACCCGGCAATAATTTTATCTAGATCTCTATTAAGGGATTCAGCCACCCCAGATCTACATTCAGGAGATGGAATTGATGTAAAAAGAGTAGCATCATCTGCATATGGAACAAGCTTGTTTTCTAGGCCAAATCACATGTGTATATACCGTAGTATGGAAAGTAATGGGCCAAGAACATTACCCTGAAGAACACCAGATATCACATTACTCACTGTGGTGCCCATTAACAACAACTCTTGGTGATCTATTACTTGAAAATTCAATAATGATGCTAAGAAAAGACCCACCCACTCCCAACTGTTTTGAGTTTGAAAACAAAGGCCTCATGATTAACACGGTCAAAGGCAGCACTAAAATCGAGGCCAATCATGCAAACTTCCTGACCACAAACAAGGGATTTCTATAAACCATTGGAGATTGTAAGAAGGGCATCTCATACTCCAAAGCTTTACGAAAGCCAAATTGCAAACTAGGGAACAAATGCTTACCTTTAAAAAACCTAAAGAAATAATAGTGTATAACACGGGAATTTCAGACCACAATGTTGTAGAATTAATAGTCCATTCCAAAGTGATCGCAGAGATAATCAAAGCACAAAACGATGGGAAGACTATGGAAAATGTAATTTTTATTGTAAGAATATAAAATGGTCAGGAATAAATGAAGAATTGAACAAAGAATGGAAAAATTTATTCATAAGTGATAATATACGGATAAAATGTACAAAATACTGGAGAAAATTGTTGAAAAATATGTACCGGAAAAAACAATAAACATCAGACATGCATACCAAGAGACAGGAGGATCTTATTTCAGAAAATTAGAAAGTGGAAGAAAAATCTTGCAAAAGAAAAAAATGTATGGAAAATGATGGAAATAAAAAGTAAGATAGAAAATGCAGAACGAAAGATTATACAATCAAAAGAAAATGAAAAAGGGACTTAGAAGAAAGGACACTTCAAAATATAAAAAAAACCCAAAGTACTTTACTCCTATGCAAAAAAGATGAATAAAGAGAGATTAGAAATAGGCCCTCTAAGAATTGAAGGACGGTTAACGAATAAAAAAAAGGAAATATGCAACATATTAGCAGAAAAATATAAGAGTGAGTTCACGCCAAGAATTGCGAATGAGAATAATGAAATAGAAATGAGAGAAGAAAGTGTTGAATATCTAACGTATATAGATATTAATGAAGCAGACACAGTATTGTGCAGGCTATAACGAAATTAAAAATGGATCGGCGGCCGAACCAGATGAAGTTCCAGCGATTTTGTTAAAAAAAAACTGCACACTATTGCGAAGCCGCTTGCAATACAGTGAACCCTCGTTTATCGCGGTAGATAGGTTCCAGTCGCGGCCGCGATAGGTGAAAATCCGCGAAGTAGTGACACCATATTTACCTGTTTATTCAACATGTATATTCAGACTTTTAAAACCTTCCCTTGTACGTAGTACTGTTAACAAACCACCCTTTAATGTACAGAACACTTAATGCATGTACTACAGTACCCTAAACTAAAACAGGTACAAATATTAAAGGTGATTTTATATCATGCATTTCCTAAACATGCTAAAAAGCACGATAAAAAATGGCAACCAATGTTTTGTTTACATTTATCTCTGATCATAATGTAGAAACAAACTGGAGGTAGAGCTTTGCTTATTACCCAGACATATTTCCCATACTTTTCCCTTAGAACTAAATCACATCTTCCTACTTTAGATATATAGATATATATATATATATATATATATGTGTGTGTGTGTGTGTGTGTGTGTGTGTGTGTATATATATATATATTTATATGTATACACATATACATACAGTACCTACATATATACATAAATACATGCATACATATGTATATATATATATTACTGTATACATATGGGTTATGGAAAAAATCCGCGAAGTGGTGAATCCGCGATGGTCGAACCGCGAAGTAGCGAGGGTTCACTGTACTGCTAAGACAAAGTGTAGATATGAGCGAGATAGATGTTAAACATAAATTAGCTTATATAACCCCTATTTTCAAAAGTGGATCAAGACTAGAGGCAAGCAATTATAGACCTGTTAGTTTAACATCACATATTATGAAAGTGTATGAAAGGGTAATAAAAAAGAAAATAATGAATCATTTGGTTAAAAATAATTTATTTAATATAGGTCAACACCGTTTTTGTCCCCGGAAAATGTACACAAACCCAACTGATAGCACACTATGAAAACATATACAAAAATATGATAAATGAAAAAGACACAGATGTGATCTATCTAGATTTTGCAAAAGCCTTTGACAAGGTAAACCATAATATATTAGAGAAAAAAATGAGAAAGCATAATATTGTGGGAAAGATAGGAAAATGGGTAAAAGAATTTCTGCAAAACAGAAAACAGATAATGGTTGCAAATGACGAAAAATCAGATGAAGATCAGGTAATATCTGGCGTGCCACAGGGTACGGTATTAGCTGCACTGCTGTTTGTTATTATGATCTCAGACCTAGACTGTGATGTTAAAAACTCTGTAGGGAGAAGTTTCGCCGATGACACAAGAATAAGTAGAGAAATTACTTGTGATGAAGATAGGAACTCACAACAAAGAGATCTAAACAAAATATATGAATGGGCGGAGATGAATAGGATGGTATTTAACTCCGGTAAATTTGAATCGATAAACTATGGAAACAGAGAAGGAATGGTATGTGCATACAGGGGACCTAATAATGAGACAATCACAAACAAGGAAGCAATTAAAGACCTTGGTGTAATGTTAAACAGGAATGTGTTATACAACTACCAAATAGCAACACTGTTGGCTAAATGTAAAGCAAAAATGGGAATGATATTCAGACACTTTAAAACAAGAAAAGCTGAACACATGATTATGCTTTACAAAACTTATGTACGTAGTAAACTCGAGTACTGTACTGCAATGTGATATGGTACCCACACTACCGAAAGGATATTGCACATATAGAGAGTGTACAAAGGTCCCATACTGCTAGAATAGAAGAAGTTAAGGACCTTGACTACTGGGAAAGACTGCAATTTTTAAAACTACTGTATATAGTCTAGAAAGGAGAAGAAAACGCTACATGATAATACAAGCATGGAAGCAAATCGAAGGAATTACTGAAAATATCATGGAGCTTAAAATATCAGAAAGAGCAAGCCGAGGTAGATTAATAGTGCCCAAAACTATACCAAGAAAACTAAGGAAGTCGCACAGGACATTAATCCACTACGCACCAGCATCGATAATGCAGCGGCTATTTAATGCACTGCCAGCTCATCTAAGAAACATATACGGAGTGAGCGTAAATGTGTTTAAGAATAAGCTTGATAAATACCTAAGATGCATCCCAGACCATCCAAGACTGGAAGATGCAAAATACACCGGAAGATGCATTAGCAACTCTCTGGTGGATATACGAGGTGCCTCACACTGAGGGAGCTGGGGAAACCCAAACATAGAATAAGGCTATAAGGTATCAGTCTAGTTACGTCATGGTAGAAATTAGAGAAACTAATTATGTATTGGGTGTTATGATTAATGTCATTTTTTCTCATTAATTAGAAAGATAATCTGACGAATCTGTTGCTTAATTTTGGTATAGATTTCAATTTAATCTTCTGACTTAAGACCATCATTACTCTGATTAACAAAAATCTTTAAATGTAGAGTTCCAAACTTATTGGTTGACTAAAGAAATTCTGTTTGTGGGTAATCAAGTAGGGAGTGTTCTTGAAACACTTTCCTTTACAGATTCTATTATAAGGGTTATTGCTAGTCTTTAAGAAGATAAATGTGGAGGACATCTTGATTTGAGTTTCATCTTGGATTATCTCATCTGTTCAAATAAAATTGTTTTGGATGGGCTTCCAAGGCTGTATCAGCCTTTGTGTGTTTTGTGATTAAGTGAGGAGAGTAGGTATCTGCCTCTATGGTGGGGCCAGACTCTGGGGAACAAAAAGAGTCATTTATTTTTCCCCTATGTTAGGGCCTGTTTCAGATCTAGTAAAAGTTGATAAGCAGTTGCTAAAGTAGAAACCAGGACTCAAACTAATGTTTTAAGGTCTTTTTCTAAAAATACAGTACTCATGTTTCCACCTTTAGGTCAAATACTTCAACCTAAGAATTGTTGCTAAAGAGTACCTTTCATTTCTGTGGTAGAACAGGAGAAGTTCGATCTTGTCGATGTTCTGAAAGGGTTGCCAACCGAGCTCAAAGATCTTATAGGAGAATGCTTTGATTGTCCTTTTTGGGAAATTCCAGTAGGGAAAAGACTTTCCTATGTTTATCCTGTTTGAGAGAGCATTTATCCTTTTCAGTGGGTGCTAGTGATTGCAAACCTTCTTGAGAGAGATGTGATAGCATAAGTCATAATCTGGATCCAGGATTCTACAACAGGTCATTATTCGTAGTCACAAAGCTTCATGGGGTTCGAGACCAGTTCTAGATATCTCAGCCCTCAACAAGTTGTGAAGTGTTCACAAAGTTTACGATGCAAATACCCTCAACAGTTCTGGAGTCAGTAAAGAAAAAAGATTGTATGTTTTTAATAGATATCTTGGAGAATATTTTCACGTTCCAATTCAATTCGAGGAAATAACTTTTTGTCAATGGGTCAAAAGTTTACTAATTCAAGTGACTATGTTTCAATCTCAGGATGGCTCCTCAGGTGTTCACCAGAATGATGGTTCCCATATCAAAATGGTTAAAATTTCTGGGACTAAGAGTTTTTTCTTTTTTCACCTGGAGGATTGGTTAATTTTGAGTGATTCTTTTGAAAGGATTTTGATTCAGCAAGTGAGGTTATACAGATTACTTGCAGTTGGGGATCCTGGTAGTTTCAGTGAGTATCTACTCTTCTGGCTCCAACTCAGAAGATCTATATTTGGGAATGATGATAAAAATAGTTACTTTTCATGTTTTACTTTTGGAAAGAACTTACTCCTTTCTTCTTTTGTTGCAACCGTTTAAAATGCTAAAGCCTATGTCAGTCTGGATGTAGATGAGGCTGCGAGGGATCATGGCTTCCTTAGAGAAATTCTTTTTTCCTTGGTACATCTAAAGATGAGGATTTTTCAATTTCACCTCAATTTACGTTGTAACAGAACAGCCAGTCTAAACACCCTCTCAATTCCATTGATGAAAACCAGTTTCAGTTACTGAGTGAGACAATCGCAGGCTGGTATCTTAGAGTTTCCTTGGATATGAAAAAACCAGACCTTTTTCTGTTTGTAGATTCTTAGCTGGAAGGCTGGGGAGCAACTCTAGATCATTTACATGTGCCAGGGAAATTGACCGCACACTAGTCAACTCTGCATATTAATTGCATAGACTTACCAGCTAAATTCAAAATTCTCTAGGACCAGGAACCACTGGAAGTAGGAAAGACAGTGGGAGGGTTTGCAAACAATACAACTGTGCTAGCCTACATAAGGTGCTAACGGGTACAAGGTCTCTCTGCTGTACTGGGTAGCGGAGGTGCTGTTATCTTGTATAAATCTGAGATCGATAACATTAATTCATCAGTTTATTCGGGAAAAATTGAATTTCTTAGCAGACCAACTAAGCATAAAGAGTCATGTTCTTCCAAATTAATGGTATCTACATTCGTCAGTACTGTAGGTCAAGAAATTTTGAAATTTTGTGCTTGTCCAAACATGAACATGTCTACAACTTCACTGAACAAATTGATATATATATAAGGGATTTTGACGTAGGAAAAATCTATTTCTGGGCGAGGGACCTGTGCCGCCCAGTGAATAAGCTCCTATTAGCACTTATTCTTAGGTAATTTACTGCTAAATATACCAGAGAAAAAATGTAAAGGAGTGCTAGGTTAACTAGCTCGCTCACCTATTGGTGTCGGTATAGAATTGGGCGTATAATCCAGAGGTCCCGCACTATTTAGATTCATCCACGACAAAGACCCCAATAGAGGAGAGCCGTTCAACCTCACTCGGCACCACCAACTCTGCATCCGCTCAGAACCCAACTCCTTAGCACCCAAAGTTTGGGGACTCCAAGGGAGAGGAGCTGGGAGGGTTCACTGGGCGGCACAGGTCCCTCGCCCAGAAATAGATTTTTCCTACGTCAAAATCCCTTTTCTGGGCTTGAACCTGTGCCGGCCAGTGAATATATACAAGAGAAATGTCACCAAACTTGCAAAATAAAGGAAAAAACATAAACATAAGGGAAATACAAGTTGCTTTAATCAGAGATGAGTGCCAAAAACAGCTATAAGGGTATCTTAAAAAGAACATAAATCCACTTGGTAGAACAATTGACAAAAAAGGTAAGGTATAATAATGCCGTGAGTGATGATATATACAGATACTCAGGAGTCAAAAATTTACAAATATAGTAATAGTAATCAGGTGCAAAACCAACGAATACAAATAGGGTATAAATGAGGCAGGTAAGGGGGAGAGATAAAATGACAAGGAATTAACATGTGAGTTACCTGGGGGTAACTACGCTCCCTGCCGCTACTGTAGGAAATTTAAGGGCTTCCAAATGTTTAAGGTAGTGTTTCTTGAACACTGACGGTGATTTCCACCCTGTATACCTGGAAAGGTCCGTAAAATTCATGTGGTGAAAAAAGTTCACCGAAGTAGCAACTGCTCTGATATCATGTGCAAGAGGAAAAGAGTCAGGGCTAGCTTGTTTAATAAAATACAAAATTTGTTGCCTGATCCCTTTAATGGTAATGGTACCGCCTTGTTCTCTAACGAATAGAGGCCCCGAGGAGTTAGAGGAGGTCCGGGATAAATAAGACCTAAGAGTAGTAACAGGGCACAGAGACGGATCTTGCGTGAGGGGAACAATTTTCCAGGAGGACCATCTGTTCTGAGGGTCTTCGTTCTTAGCTAAAAAGAATTTGTTAGGTGAAAGAAGGACCTCTCCCGAAGGAAGGAACTCAATATGACCCGGGTCTCTTGACAAAGCTGCCAGTTCAGAAATTCTTGCCCCGGAAGCCAAACTCACCAGGAAAAGTGTTTTCCTGAGAAGGGGAATGTAATCACAAGAACTGTTAATGGTATCAGAAGCCAATTTGAGTACATCATTAAGGAACCAGGTAACCGGGGTAGGACGAGTAACCGGTTTCAGTCTGGCACAGGCTTTCGGAATTGAAGCTAACAAAGAGTCGGTTAGGTCTATGTTAAAACCCACTAGGAAGATCTTTTTCAAGGCAGATTTAATAGTGGTGATAGTATTGACTGCCAGACCTGATTCTAATAAAGTTCTAAAGAAAGTGACTGTAAGGTTCAAGTTCATACAGTGTACGTCTGAGTCTGTCAAAAATTTAGCCAACTTTTTAACCGCAGAATCATATTGGCGGATGGTGGAATCCCGTTTATCTGATTCTAGGAACAGGGTGTTTTGAGGATCGATATTGGCACCATGCATGGCCGCAAACTTCATGAAGTCCATAAAGTTAGGGCGCTCTGAATGTTTGAGAAAGCGTACACAACGCGTGTTTGTACTATCTGAGACAGAACCGGATTGGGTATCGGGTGAGGATGTAGTCTCAACTCTCGCAGGAGAGGGTACCAATTGCTCTTGGGCCAGTTGGGTGCGACCAAGGCTACTCGTCCCTTGAAGGATCTCAGTTTGTCTAGGACTTTCAGTAAAAGATTCACCGGGGGAAAGAGATAAATCCTTTCCCAGATGTCCCAATTCTGTGACATGGCGTCTGTGGCGTAAGCCTGAGGGTCTAGATTGGGAGCCACATATACTCTCAATTTGTGGTTGGACTCCGTGGCGAAGAGGTCCACTTGGAGACCCGGAACCCGAGAGAGAATCCACCGGAATGACTTTAGATCGAGTGACCATTCCGATTCTAGAGGGGAGGTCCGGGACAAGGCGTCTGCAACTACGTTCCGGACTCCCGCCAGGTGGACAGCTGAAAGATGCCAACGGTTCGAGGCTGCTAGGGAGAATATGGCTACTAGAACATGGTTCAGAGGCCCTGATTTTGATCCGCCTCTGTTGAGGCAGCGGACCACCACTTCGCTGTCGAGAACCAGACGAAGGTGTTGTCTCTTGGATGGAGCGAGACGTTTCAGGGTTAGAAGAACTGCCATGGCCTCCAGCACATTGATGTGGAATTGGCGGAATAAGGGAGACCAAAGACCTTGAACTTTCCTGAGCTGAGAATAGCCTCCCCAACCTGATAGGGATGCGTCCGTGTGAATGATTAACTTCGGAGGCGGAAATCGAAGGGGAACTGACTTTGACAGATTGTTGGCCCTTGTCCAAGGTAGAAGTCTTTCCCGGAGAATGGGAGGAAGGCGGACTTTCCTGTCCCGGAGCTTCCGGTTCGCCCTCGAACGCCAGACACGATTGATATCTTTCAGTTTTGCTTTCAGAAGTAGATCCGTCACTGAAGCAAATTGAAGGGACCCTAGGATCCTCTCTTGGAGTCGTCTGGAACTTACTTTGTCTTTGAGAAAGCATTTGGTGTTCATTGCAATCTCTAACCTCTTGGGTTTGGGAAGACACAGAGTGTGAGATATAAGATCCCATTGCAGGCCGAGCCATTGGAACTTTGATTTCGGAAGAAGACGGGACTTCTTGAAGTTGATCTGGAAGCCTAGAGATTGAAGGTATTGGATGAGTCTGTGAGTGGCTTTTAGGCAATTTTGGGAGGTGTCTGACCAAATGAGCCAGTCGTCCAGATAGGCTACTACTTGAATCCCTTGATTTCTGAGTTCCTGAACAGCAACTTCTGCCAACTTTGTGAAGATCCTTGGGGCGATGTTGAGCCCGAAAGGCATCACCTTAAAGGAGTAATTTTTGTTTCCTAGGCGGAAGCCTAGATACGGACGGAAGTGTCTCGCTATCGGGACGTGATAATAGGCGTCTGTAAGATCGATAGAGGTGGTGACGGCTCCACGGGGAAGTAAGGTCCGCACCTGCGAGACGGTAAGCATTCGAAACTTGTCGCATTGAATGGACAAGTTGAGAAGGGATAGGTCTAGAATCACTCTTCTCTTGTCCGAATCCTTCTTCGGGACACTGAACAGCCGACCCTGAAACTTCAGGTGTTTCGTTTCTTGTATGGCGTTCTTTTGTAACAGGTCCTGGACAAATTCGACTAGGTCCGGAGTGGAATGCTGATGAAATCTGTTCGGTGGAGGAGGTCCTTGAATCCAACTCCACCCCAGTCCCTTGGAGATGATACTGAAAGCCCAGGGACTGAACCTCCATTTGTTGCGGAAGGCATAAAGCCTCCCCCCTACCCGCTGCACCTCAGTATTGGCTTGAGGAGTTGCCTCCACGTCCGCCTCGGAAGTTCTTTCCCTTGCGAAAGAATCTACCTCTGTTCTGGTGTGAACCACGGTGGTAGCCTCTACCTCTGTTATAACCCTGGGAAGAGCCTTGAGCCTCATAAGATTGGTTAAAGGCTGGAGAGGTGGTGGAGGCACCGGGAAGCTGGCTCTTAGGGAGCAGAACGGTGACATAGTCGTCCGAGGAAGGAGCCTGAGAGGTGGAAGGCTGTGCAGGAACAGCAGGAGATGGAGGAAGAGGCTGCCGGAAAACGGACGAGCTACTCTGCTGTTGCCGGAACTGAGTGGAGGTATACGGGCGGAGCCTCTTCCTACCCCGGGCTTGGTAACTTGCGGGATCATATTTCCGCTTAGGAGTCAAACCCCAACGGGCTTTAAGGCTCTGATTAACTCTAGTAGCCTCTGCCAAGACTTCCTCCACAAGATCCTCAGGGAAAAGATTTGGACCCCAACAAGAGGACCGGATAAGTTTATTCGGCTCGTGCCTAATAGTCGCCTCAGCCAGGACGTGTTTGCGGCACCTACGTTTAGCAAGAGCAAAGTCATACAAGTCAAAATATAATGACTGCAAAGTAGCCTTATTGAGAGACTTAAAGATACTCTCAGTATCATAAGTTAAGGCTATCGACTCCGTAGACGTGGCCAAGTTCAAAGTCCGACCAACACGTAGGCGGGAATCATACTCCTGTTTAATAAGGGATTCCGGGAGACGGGGAAGCCGTTCACTAAACATTACTGACGCACAGTCCGCTGTTAGCTTGCCAGAAGTAAAGGTGGTATGGACATTGTCCCAACACTCAATACCTGAAGGAAGAAGGAGGGAGATCGGATCTACCTCTCGGATGGGAGGCAAGGGCTTCTCCTCCAGAGCATATTGAAAAGCAAGCTCTGCAATCTTATTGACGCATGGAGTCACGGTATCCTTGTCCATTAAGAACATTGTGAAAGAACTTTTATGAGGCGTCAACATGGTATTGGTGCAACCTATATCATTCAGAAACCTAGCCCAAACAGATTGGGCTTGTTCCTTTGGGAAAATGACGGTCTCTTTGGGGACCTTATCCAGCCGAACCAGAGCTTCCTCGGTAAGCCTGGCATAACCATGAAATGGAAATGCGAGACCAGGAGGAAAGAATTCAAAATCCTCTAGTGGACGAGTACCAAGACCTTCCAACGTTAACATCCCGTCTGAGAATGGGGAATGAAGAGCCATGCGCCAAGGGTTATTCTTGGTAAACGGCGGAAGCTTAGAGGCATCCGGGATGAGAGAGCTTTGAACTCGTTCCGGAGCACCATGCTCTAATGCCCCAAGTCTCTGACCAATGTTAGAGAACATCGTGTCCATCTTGGCCTGCATTTCCGACACAATCTTCGATTGCATCTCCGACACAATGCGAAGCATGGCTGATTCGGAAAGGCCCGGGTTAGGAGCAGAGGTGGCGGATTGGACTCCCGGGTCGTGAGACTTAGAGGAGGAGCCGGAAGCCTTAGATGACGGGTTTGTATTCGATTTGGAACTACGGGAAGCCTTGTGGGGCTTACGAGCTTTAGGCAAAGTTCTAGATATAGACTTATCTTTGGGGGGAACCGGGTGTGATCGGTGAGACGAATCGCGGTCCCCAGAAAAACCATGGAAAGAAGAGAGATCAGATGAAGAAGAAAGAGCGGGGCTGAGGATAGGAATCTCAGCGCCGGTAACACCTGCCTCACTTACCATCCTACCTGCATCCGGATCATCCAACAACATAGGTTCCACATCCAAATTCAAGGAGGCAACATTGTCTTCCAGATCTCCGGGGGCATCCAACGGATCTTGTTCCTGGTCAATGAATCCCGCAATAGTGGCATCAATGTCGGCAATGATGGGTGCCGCAACATGCCTAGCCACAGCGGCTGAAGACTTGGCATTAGGGTAGATCATACCACAGTAGTCTTCAGAAAGGACGTAAGGCTGTTTTGCTTTCACGTTTCTGGCAAATCCCCCAACCCACACTTTCAGTGTGGCCCGAGCCGCAGTCTTCTGCTCCGGGGATGCCTGAAATAATAGTGGGAATTACATAAAGGAAGATTCCCGGAGGTCCTTCAAGACCATAGAAATCTTACTAAATAGTGTATGTATACCAAATAAAGGTAAATTAATTAGAAAGACAACATAGCCAACGGGACTCACCGAATCAGATCCAAGGGTGGTGATGAGGTCAAAACAGACCATACAATTATCTGGGTGCCAGACTACAATGTCTTCCAGCTGAACTCCGCAGAGGGCGTGAGACCTACACACAGTATGGCCACAAGGCTGGTGAAGAACGTCCGCACAGGCCGTCGTCTGACAATGCACCATCTATAAAAAGAATAGTATATGAGAAACTGTAATTCTCTTAAGTAGGGGCGGGTCCGGAGGACCCGGGACTAAACATAAGTCTAACTTAAGACTAGAGCTTAACTGTAATACTCTTAAGTAGGGGCGGGTCCGAAGGACCCGGGCCTAACATAAGTCTAACTTGAGACTAGAGTATAACTAACCATTCCGGTCGAGCCGGGATCATAAAGAAGGATGCAACAAAGAATTAAGACACATGGTGTCTGATTTCCCGGCGCGAGGTTAAGCCCCGGACCGGGAAGTAAAAGTACATCCATAAACTAATACATATAGGAACTCCGGGATAGTGATCTGTCATATATAATCATAGGAACTGTTATAAATTAAGAGTGGGGCGGAACCGTAGATAAGAACCACCAACAGAACCCGGAGGGTTTCGTATAACATAATAAAAGTGTGATAGGTGAATATAAAATAGGGTGCACCGGGATCCTACTCTGTTGACCGGTGGCCAACCCGTCTAGACAGAGACGAAACCGCCGGGACACCCGGAGGACCAAGTCCATAAACACTGAACTACCCCCTCTAAAAGGAGGGAAGGCAACGGTCCCCTAGGGGAGGGGGGAGAGAAGCCTAGCCACCAACCTAGCGAGAGGGGGAGCTTGGGGGAGGATCACGTGATACGGAGTAGCAGGGCTACCAACTGACGATCCCCAAACACTACCAAAACAGATCATACGGAGTAATAAGCACAAATATTCATTATAAAAGTAATAGCGTTGAAAAATATATAAATATACACATAAAAAATTTGGGCAAGGCATGCAAAATAATGAATAAATCCCGAAGGACAACATCCTGATGGCTTAAATAATAAAATTCTGCCGCCCAGTAACGAAGGTCGGCAAGCCATCTACGATACGTAATATGATATCGGCCCTAAATATGAACCACAAGGGTTCTAAACGCTAAATAATGAATATCCACAATAAAACATATAAAAATTTAAACTAATAATAAAAATAATACACTTAGTAACACCGCGAGTGAAACTAAAAGCTCTCAAAACAGGAGTACCAACCGTAAAAGGAATCGAGCAAGACCGAGATGATCGAAGAGAATAAACTCCAATAATTTAAATATTAAACGGTCTAGATTGCTCAAAACACAGCAAAACATTGCTAGGTACTTAACTTAGACGGTGTCTCCTGGGAAACCGATGTAGAAGCCATAATCCACAAGAAAATAGGCAAAAATACGAGAGCACAAACAAGCGGTTTACCACACAGGCGTGCTAGAAAGGAGTTGGGTTCTGAGCGGATGCAGAGTTGGTGGTGCCGAGTGAGGTTGAACGGCTCTCCTCTATTGGGGTCTTTGTCGTGGATGAATCTAAATAGTGCGGGACCTCTGGATTATACGCCCAATTCTATACCGACACCAATAGGTGAGCGAGCTAGTTAACCTAGCACTCCTTTACATTTTTTCTCTGGTATATTTAGCAGTAAATTACCTAAGAATAAGTGCTAATAGGAGCTTATTCACTGGCCGGCACAGGTTCAAGCCCAGAAATATATATATATATATATATATATATATATATATATATATATATATATATATATATATATATATATATATATATTTATTTTATTTTTTTTTTTGTGCTGAATCTTTTAGCTTGGAAAGTAGATGGCCTGTTACAAGACTGATCGAATATGGATCTTTGCACATTCCCACCCTTTGTCTTGATTTGGCAGGTGATAAACAATTTCAGAAGCTTTCCAAACAATAAGAGGATGCTAATAGCTTTGCTCTAGCCATGAAGGACATGGTTCATAGATCTGTGGCCTCTGTTCTTCATTTGGACAGGTTTTGCTTTTATTGTTAATGAAACCAATTTTATGGCTAAGCTACTCGCCCAGTTGTAGGGTCTTCAGTTTTCATTCATATTGTAGGTGTTCAAAGCATAGTAGATTTTACCTACAGTACTATTTTTGTAGTCCATGTAATGAGGAAAGGGTATTGTAACAAAAATTTTTAAGTAAATTGTGGAAATTTGTGTTTGAGGCAGATTGACTTGATTGTCTATGCCATGAACAGGTAATTGATTTTTATATGAAGATTGACATGTATTTATGCCCTGTCCTCTAAAGAAGTTGAGGTAGTTAACTTTAGTTGCCAGGCTTCTGCAGTCTTCATTGTTCCTCCATCTTTTAGATTGTTTATCTTTATTTTCAACAGAAAGAACTAAGATAATACTGTATTGTCTGGTATGCCCATATAGGTGTAGTATTGTTAACACTCTGAGTGTGACACTTTTATTACATCTTTTATGTTTCTCAAATATTGGTAATTGCAGAAAGTTGTAAGTCAGGGAGACTCATCTGTGCCAATTTTTTATCTTCATAGAGTACTTGTATACTTTTTTATTTTATTTGACATGGAGATTTTAACCCCTTTAGCACTGCTACATATACGTTTACGTTTTACCATATAGTAACAAAAAGAAGCAACATACGTCCATGTGATTTTTTTTTTTCCTAACCAAGCAAAAGCAGTTTTTATACATTGCGAAATGTTTAAGGCAAGGTATTGTTTACTAGAGAGTTGCTGAAGCTCCAGCCACTATTCATTTCCGTCAAAAAATATTTAATGGACGTCATGATATCATCTTCATATGAGGTATGGGAAGGGCTTTCTTAAATATTTAGCCAGTGTTCCTCAGGCATTCATTTGTGAAGGATTATTGTAATTTTATGAGTAAACATTGTGAATTTGAGTTCTAAACAATTTTCTCATGTTTTTTTCCCTATTCCACATAGAGTATATTTTTTGTACATGGGTGATGATAGTGCTTCTGAATTAGGGTCTGGGTACCTGCCAGATAGCTCAGATGACGATTACAGTGATAGTGATGATAGTTACTTCTATTATTATTATATTATTTTTGCTATTATCATTATAAATAGCTGCAAGTGAATGTTGATATGCTTGCGATCAAAGGGGGTTCTCAAGCGGTATGCTGGTGTAGGTTGCAGTGCAACAGAGCAGTAGTGAATGGGTTAATATTCTTCAAAGTTCTAGTTTTTTTTTTTATTATTAATTAGGGTATACAGTATCCTGCATGAAAGCTGCTGCTTAATTTGAACTGCAAAAATTTAAATTGATTTTACTATTGCATCTCTTTATGTATGTTGTTTAGTGAGTTTGGTAAATGCCATTGCCTGATTCAAGTGAAATTTTGGCCAACTTTAACAAACTTAACTAGTTTTCTGTTAAGCTTCTCTTTAGTTTAGAAGCTTATATTGTATTTCTTGTGTCTTTTGCAGTACATTTAGTACCAATAGTATTAAATTCTTTAATTATTTAAAATATTTTAATAAGACAGAAAAATCTTTTCAAACTTGGATTTGAAATCTATTACACTTTGTTGTAGAACAACACAGTATCAGTGCAAGAATTCTGGCAAATTAAAGTACAGACAGCATAGTTTTGTTTATTTCATGCTTGGTGAGTTGTAAAAGTTTTGTCTTTCCATAATCAAATTGGCATTTTTTATAGGTTTGATTGGAGCGGAAGACATAAAGATATACCCTGCGATGACACAACACATGTAAATTTCAAACCACTTGCTTCTGGAGAATGTGATGCTGTGTTAATGTGGTGGGATTTACGGATGGATCAAGATGGAGAAGTTGTTCTTAGTTGTGCACCGTATTGGGCTCATCCTGACACAGTTGGTAATGAAACATGTTTTAATGACCAAAATAAACTGTACTAATAATTTTACTTTCGACTGATGATCTTTTTTAGTTTATCATTGTTTGTAAAGAGAGCTATAGCTATCTAAACAGGGTAAAGTAGTTTAATGTTACCATTTATCTGATTTCTAAATTTTCTTAAGGCTTCCAAAATAAGCATGTCTCATCCACATTGAAGACTTGTTCAAACCAAAACCCACCTCCCCAAATAATCTCAGCTAACGGATCAGGGAATTTGCTTGTTGCAGATCAGGAAATTTACTTGCTCCTTCATTATCTACAGTAGCAGCTTCACCTTATACCTTAAGGTTATGCAGATTGGCACGAGCTTTAAATCTCATAAACCAACCTTTCTTGGCACAAACTCTTCACTTTCACTCGCTTCCCCCTTTTGATTTTTCAAGGTCTCAAACAAATACTTAGCCTTTTCCTGAGACGTCATAAGGCTCACTGGGATAAGCTGCTGATTTTAATTGTCCAACCAGAGCACTAACAACCTTTCCATCTCAATCATGAGACCACTGCATTGTTTTGTGATAATGGTTGACTTCTTATGCACAGATCCTTTCATATGTTCAAGGATGCAATGTTTATGCTTGATGATAGTTGCAACCATAGAATGACTAATGCCTAATGCAAGACCTATGTTAGTAGGGGTCTCCCCTTTTCCCTTTTGCTTCAGTGTCCACTTTTACAGGCAGTCGTCGACTTAAGATCGAGGTAGGGACCGAGAGTTGCGTCGTAACTCAATCTAGACATATGTCGAACTTAAAATGTGAAGTTTTCTTAGGTTTATGCTGCATCATGATACTGTAATCATCTAAGTCATATTTTATCAATATTTTTTTTCTATATATCGTTATTTCATTTTCATTGTTCATTGGATGTCATAAGCTTTATTAAAGCGTTTCTGTATTCTATTTTCCATTTTGGAAGCATTTCAACAATCAACAATGGACTGTCTTTTTTGGTTTACCTTTGGTTTTGATCAGCTGATCGAGAGTGGACACATACGAATAACAAGGAGTATCGTTTATATAATTTCTTAACTTATTCAAAATATCTTCATGATGACTATTAAATCTACACCAATATGTTATAGGATGTCATAGGTTTCATACAGTTTGTTTATAGCCATTATTATTAGTTGTCATACGAATATGTTCATGTGTGTGTACATGTTCGTCTGGTAGTTCATTTTTAAAGCTTCGTGCAGTATTTAATTTTTAGTTACAGTAATTATTAAGTTTTCCTATTTCTTTAGGCATTATTGTGTTTAATTGCAATTCATTAAAGCATGTTTATACAGTATTCTACTTTTCAAATTTGGGAGCATTTCTATAATCAATAATTACTTTTGTTTTACTTTTGGTAGTCATCAGCTGATTTCTAGGTCACGCCACACTATTGCTAATATGCACACATACGAATAACGATTATCATTTGGATAATTTCCTAACTTATACAAAATATCTTCATATTGAATATTAAATCAGTACTACTATATTATACAATATCATAGTTTCATACAGTTCATTTATAATTATTACAAGTAATTATCATATGAATACGTTCATTCGTTTCTCTCTCTCTCTCTCTCTCTTTCTCAAACTTTGTATAGGATGTTTCTTTAGACATTATTAGATATGCAATGTTTTGATAATGGGAATACTAATATTACTAGATAAAGTATCAAAAGGAAATCACTCAATTTGCCAGCTCGCCTTCCACCAGAAATGCGTCGCCAGACATTCAGTACAAAACACTTTTCTTAAATTTACGGAAAATAGTACTAAAGGCTACTCGTAACAACTGATACAGACCACTGAAATACTTGGTATCATTACTCGATGTTTTGATAATGGGGGTAATAAGATTACTCAGTAACGAATCGATAGGAAATCACTGGATTTGCCACTTGCCTTATGCCTGAAATATGTCATCGGATGTTTGCATTGTGAAATTAACTCAACAAAGAATGACCTACAAAATATGTTTTCCTTGCAAGAAAAAATACTAACTTACTCATTTTTACAATGTAAAAGATATTATATTACTTGAAGAAAATGTCCTGTTCTTGTACTATAATGAGATAAATATCGTCCTACTTGGAGAGTCAAATTTACACTTCATGGTACTCATAACAACCGATACAGACCCATGAAATACTTTTTATTATTACTCGATATTTTGGTTATGGGAATACTAACATTAATCGATAGCCTATTGAAAGGAAATTGCTAGATTTTCCCGCTCATTTTCCGTGGCTTCACCAGACATATGACGTCACTAGACATACAGTATTGTGTACAGTATAAACAACATAGATATTAAAACAATTTATATTTTTACTGTATATTATCAATAACAGAAATTACTAACTTACCAAGATAAATTAATGCATTATTATATAAGAAAATTTACTATTTCTAAGGAAATAGTTTATCAATAACAGAAATTACTAACTTACCAAGATAAATTAAGGCATTATTATATAAGAAAATTTACTATTTCTTAGGAAATAGTTGTCCTATTAGTATACTACTTCCGACAGACTGCAGTGAAAAAGTGGACGAACAGTCGTAAGTCGCATAGGCTGTAAGTCGACGACTACAATATTTGACGTCCTACAGGAAGCACTTCTTTTTCCAAAATTTTGGCTCAAAAAATCACCCGGCATCATTGGTGAAGTTTGAGATCTCGCGTAGGCCTAGGCTAATTTTTTCTCTGAAACTCACTAACCCAGCTTACACCCAGTACTTTTACCTACCCTAAACTCCATGCATCCTTACTTTATTATTGGTAATATTGTATTATTACCATTGCTTTAAAAATTAATTAGTAAAAATAAAAGCAATCTAATCTAAAATGCTGTGCTTGCATTTATAAACATCAGCTGACAAAATTTAAACATTGAGCTATGGTTGCATTCTCAGCAACCTTTAACTTTCTATTTATCATGCATAATCTTCCGTGTCACATCGTACTGTCATTAGCAGTACTTTTTTATTTTTAACCAAAACCGAAACAAAATGGTTTTCCTGTTGTGCAACATGTAGAAATTTTTAGGGATATGGCAAGTAAAATAATTGTAATAACATCTTTACTAAAAGCTCTTAGTATCTTTAGTTATCACTTGCATATGTAAATATGTTCATTTGTCTGTTATGATCAGCGATGGAACTTAAAGAAAACTTTTTCTCTTTTAGGCAGCATTTATTAGGAAAAAAACTATATAAAATTGCTCTTATTTGATTTATTTTTAATTAATAAGGATAAAGTAAAACAAAATTAATAGTAACATTTTTATTACATAACCAATACTGGGTAAGATATCTGTTGCTGCAAAAGGTAACTTATACACAGATGTGTAAATGCGTTCATTTGTTCGTTATGCTTGGTGATTAAACGTAGATAATGCGATGGTTTTGGTTTTATGTTGCGTTTTTAAATATTAAACTTAGCCGGTGAATATATAATAGCTGACGTCTCCGACGGCTCGACAGATTCCAAAAACTCGCGAGCGATCGCCGTGAAGGTTGCGGGTGTGCCCACCAGCGCCAACTATCGGCCAGATACCGCATATACTTGTCAGTTTCTCCAGTTCTTCTCTGTCGGTCTTGTCGACAAGTTGGTTCTGCTCGCTTTATGACCTCGAGTTTTCTACCGAATTGGTGAAGTACTTGGTTTTGGTTTTATTGCTTTCGCCGTGTTGGATTATTCAATACTATCTTCAAAAGAAATGCTTTTGAAAGGAGAGGAAAAGTGTTTTGCCCTTGCTTTTTTTTTTTATCTCTGGTTTTTCCATAGAGAAAAGATGGCCGACCCTTCCCTCAGTGTACGGAAGTGTGTTAAAGGCTTTTAGTAATTTTTTTATCACTTTATAAATTATTGTTGATATTTATAGATTTACCTCTATATATTTTATATCTCACCCGCCTTTATTAGGCCTCTTCGATTAGCTTTCCATTTATACTAAACATCGAGATAAATTTTATGTTTTTGTTTATATGCGGCCTTTACCTATTCTTTGTAGGCAGTCCTAACTTGGAAAACGAAGTTAAACAACGTTGAGCCCATTCAACTTTTATTTTTGTTTAGTTTAAAACGGTTGCTCTGTAAGAGTGATGAGATGAATATTTTTTAGAAAGTATTTTAAGAAATATATTCTTTGAATAGTCTTCGTGCTGTTTTTTTCAAAGATGAACTAACGTTTGGTTTATTTATGCTACGCAGAGTCCCGTTCATAGCGATGATGTTCATGTACAGACGTTTCTGCCACAGACTCGACGTGACGTTTTGTTCATTCTTCTTTCAAACTGAAGTGTTTTAGATACTAATTTAAAGGAACATGTTAATTTTCAATTTCTTAGTCCTTTCAGTTTTTTCCTTTAGTCAAATAACCTGTTATTGACGAAGGGTGAGTGGGCCATTCTCTTGTGTGTGTGAGAGAGAGAGAGAGAGAGAGAGAGAGAGAGAGAGAGAGAGAGAGAGAGAGAGAGAGAGAGAGAGAGAGAGAGAGAGAGAGAGAGAGAGAGATATATCCGATCTTTATTCTCGTCCCAAGTCTCTGTACAAGGAGTTTGGGAGCGAGTAACGTTCTCGATTCAGTTTTTTTTTTTTTTTTTACTCTCGTCCCAAGTCTCTGTACGGGGAGAGAGGATAAAACGTTTTAGTTTTTATTCTCGTCCCAAGGCACTGTACGGTGAGAGATTGAAAACGTAGTCCTTAGTGAACTAGTGTTTAGTCTCCTCCCCAGTCACTGATCTTTTTAAACTTTATATATTTCCGTTTTATTCGATATATATGTATATGTGTTTCATTTTGTACTAATGTGCTTACATTATACGACTCATTTCGCAATTCTAACCTTTTGATTTAAGGGAGAATTGCGTGCTTCAGGTAGAAATCAGTTTTATAAATGTGAAATTATTAAAAAATGCGATATCAGTGAAGTAAGTGCAAAAAACATGTTCTGTGTTGTGGAGGGTTCGTTTGTTCGTGCTTGTCACTTGCCTAGTCCGAGACCTCTTTCAGGCTCCCCTGCACCAGGGAGAAGGAATGTCGTAGGACCTAAGGGAGTGAGGAGTGTAAACCAACGAACAGACGTTCCCTCAAAGGTATCAGACGTTGCTCGGCAAGCACGTCCTTGCCATAAGACAGGAGAGACGAAGTTACTCCTCGTCTTCCGATGATTCGTCTCTTTAAAAGCCTGGGCGTAAAGTTTCGAGACGGTTGAAACGTTTATTAGTTCCTTCAGAACAAGTTCAACGTCGAGTGTCAGTCACCGTAGTCTCGATATAGCATCGATCAGCAGTCACTGCTGTTTACTACGTGACGTTTGAACGTCAGCCACCGCAGTCACAGGTTGATCCGAAGTTAAGTGTTTTGCAAGATATGCTGTTAAAGCTTTCTTCTTCAATAGAAGCTTTCGATCCTGTTCCTGTGCGAAAGGATCCTTTGCTTTTTGTACGTCACGGTTCTGGGATACGTGATTCGGGTCTTCAACCTTCTAGACGAGCTTTGTCACGCCACGCTGACGTTATCTCTAGTGACAGCTTTGCTGTTAACCGAGATGCGGAGCATAAATCTCGATGTAACTTTGATCGCTTTGAACGTCAGCCACCGTAGTCACAGCGTGACGTTGAGCTGCAGACACCGCAGACACGACGTGACGTTGAGCGGTAGACACCGTAGACATGAC
Source organism: Palaemon carinicauda (assembly GCF_036898095.1). NCBI lineage: Eukaryota > Metazoa > Arthropoda > Malacostraca > Decapoda > Palaemonidae > Palaemon > Palaemon carinicauda. Next base: position 21,030,961 of record NC_090740.1, on the reverse strand, counting down.
GTGACGTCAAGGGTCAGTCATCGTAGTCACGATATAGCATCGAACAGCAGTCACCGCTGTTACTACGGGACGTTTGAACGTCAGTTACTTCTGTCACGACGTGTAGTAGAATAACATTCTCTGCAGTCACAACGTGACATCGACCCTCCAACTTTAACTTCTGTTCATATACAAGTTGATGTAGCCTGTCAGGCTTTTCCTTCACGTCATTCTGAATATAAATCTCCTTCTCGCAAGACTTTAGATTTATCAGATGATGTGCCTTCTGAAGAAGTTGATGACCCCCTTTCAACTAATGTACCTTTGGGGAGTCATTCAGAAGAGGAGTAACCTAGGGTGGTCCAACTATCCCTTGTATTTTAATTATGAATTTCTTTAGTGAAATTTTGTCCTACTCGTTTTGTAACGGCTGCTCCGCCGTCTGAGTTTACTCTTGGCATGACTTTCTTCGACTCCTACTTTTACGAAGTCAGTTCTCTCTTGTTCTTCCAAGAGGGCCATGCTCTTACTGGGAGACTGGTTGGAATCCAGGAGAAGTTTAGGAAAGTCTGCTTTTGCTTTTCCTCCTGCTTAATTAGCTTCTCGCTCGGGCGTCTGGTGTGACACAGGAGAAGCTCGAGGAGAAGTTCTCGGCTTGGGAGTACCTGCCTCTGCCCAGGGAGACTTCTTAAGCCTTGTGGACTCTCCTCGTCGTCTAGCCATGAGACGCTCCAAGATTTTATGGTCTGCTTCAGAGCTAGACCATCTCCTGTTAGGAGTTTTTTCGAGCGTTTGAAGTTTTTAATTGTTGGATTGGTCCCTGGGAGCCTTAAGTAAGAAGGTCTCTCCAGCTGTCAATGTATTGCTGTACAATTATGTCATGCATGAACAAGGCTATCAGGGATGGCTCCAATGATCTGGCAGCCACGTTCACTGCAGGAACAAGGCTATCAGGGATGGCTCCAATGATCTGGCAGCCACGTTCACTGCAGGAGTACTTAAGATGTAAGTGCGCTCAATGTGTTCATTGTCAAGACAAACTTCACGATGAAGACTACCAAATCTGTCTTGGCAGCAGTAAGGGAAGGCGACTGGATGGTCTCTCTCGACCTTCAGGATGCATACTTCCACATCCCGAGTCATCCAAACTTTCAACAACATCTGAGGTTTGTGGACGGGAAAGTAATGTACCAATTTCGAGCACTGTGCTTCGGCCTCATTCCTGCTCCTCTTGTTTTTACAAGGCCCTTGCAAAATGTAGCAAGCTTTCTACATTTTTTGAGGATTCAGAGCCTCCCTTTATTTTGACGACTGGCTAATCAGGGCGTCGTCATTAAATCTGTCTGGAGAGCCTCTTATGGACATTAGACCTAACCAAGGAGCTAGGTCTCATAGTGAACGTAGAGAAGTCGTAACTTACAGTACCCCATCCCAGACTATTCTTTATTTGGGAATGGAGATACAGTGTCGGATTTTTCGGGCCTTTTCGTCTCCCACAAGAATGGAACAAGCTCTGTTAAAAGTCCTTCACTTGCAAGAGAAAAACAGTTGCTCTGTAAGAGTTTGAACTAGCCTCGTGGGAACTCTTTCATCGCTGGAGTAGTTTATCTCTCTGGGGAGACTCAACCTTTGCCCTCTCCAATTTCACCTAAACCATTGGAACAAGGAGAAGGGCTTAGAGAGTATCTCTTTCCCAATCTCCAACTCAGTCTAGACATGTTTGACTTGGTGGGACAGCAACATCAGACTTCGAGAAGGTCTTTCTCTTGCGATCAAGAACCCAAACCATGTGTTGTATTCAGATGCATTGGATTTGGGTTAGGGAGCTCCACTGGACAGTCTGGAATGCTCGGGTCTTTGGTCCACGGATCAGAAGGAACTCCATTTAAGGCAAGTAACATCCCTCCTTTGGCGAGATTCGTGCAAGGAAAAATGAATGTCTTGGCGGACTGCCTCAGCAGAAGAGGACAAGTCATCTCCATGGAGTGGACGTTGCACAAGACTGTGTGCGAGAAGCTATGGATGACATGGGGTCAACCCACCATAGATCTTTTTGCGACTTCACTGACAAAGAGGCTCTCGACTTACTGCTTTCCAGTTCCAGATCCAGAGGCAGCCCACATAGACGCTTTCCTGCTGGACTGGTCTCACCTGGACGTTTATGCCTTTCCACCTTTCAAGATCCTAAACAAGGTGCTGCAGAAGTTCACCTCTCACGAAGGGACCAGGTTGACGTTGGTTGCTCCACGCTGGCCCGCGAGAGAGTGGTTCAGAGGTACTTCTATGGCTGGTAGACGTTCCAAGAAGTCTGCCGTTGCGGATGGATCTCTTGCGACAGCCTCACGTAAAGAGATTTCATCAAAGCCTCCCCACGCTTCGTCTAACTGCCTTCAGACTATCGAAAGACTCTTGAGCTCGAGGGTTTTCGAAGGAGGCAGCTAGAGCGATCGCGAGGGCTAGAAGATCCTCTACCATCAGGATCTATCAGTCGAAATGGGAGGTATTTAGAGACTGGTGCAAGTCCTCCTCTATTTCCTCTTCCAAGTGCCTCTGTAGCGCAGATTGCGGATTTTCTGCTTTATCTGAGAAACGGTCGCTCCCTCTCTGCATCCACCATTAAAGGCTACAGAAGCATGTTAGCTTCTGTTTTCAGGCATAGGGGTTTGGATCTTTCTAATAACAAAGATCTCCAAGACCTGCTTAAGTCTTTCGAGACTTCCAAGGAGCGTCATATTTCGACTCCTGCTTGGAACTTGGACGTGGTCCTACGGTTCCTTATGTCAGACAGGTTTGAACCATTAAATTCAGCCTCCCTAAAGGATCTTACCCTCAAGACACTTTTTTTTGGTGTGCTTGGCTTCGGCTAAAAGGGTTAGTGAGATACATGCTTTTAGCAAGAACATCGGCTTCTCCACTAATAAAGCAGTATGCGCTCTTCAACTTGGTTTTTTGGCCAAGAATGGACTTCCGTCTCGTCCTTGGCCTAAATCATTTGATATCCCCAGTCTTTCTGAGATTGTGGGGAATGAAGTTGAAAGAGTGCTGTGCCCCGTTAGAGCTCTTAAATTTTATTTATCCAGAGCTAAACCGCTACGAGGTTGTTCAGAGGCTTTATGGTGCTCCGTTAAAAAGCCCTCTTTGCCCATGTCTAAGAATGCGTAGTCTTATTTTAATAGACTTTTGATTCGGGAGGCACACTCTCATTTAAGTGAGAAGGATCGTAATTTACTTAAAGTCAAGGCTCATGAAGTCAGAGCGATAGCAACTTCAGTAGCGTTTAAGCAAAATAGATCCATTAAAAGTATTATGGACGCGACCTTTTGGAGAGGCAAGTCGGTATTCGCTTCGTATTACTTGAAAGATGTCCAGACTCTTTATGAGGACTGCTACACACTGGGACCATTCGTAGCAGCGAGTGCAGTAGTGGGTGAAGGCTCTACCACTACATTCTCTTAATCCCAATATCCTTTTAATCTACTCTTGAAATTTTTAATCTTATTTTGGGTTGTACGGGAGACTAAGAAGTCTTTCGCAATCTTTTTGATTTGGCGGGTGGTCAAAATGTTGTTTCTTGAGAGCGCCCAGATTAAGGGTATTGATGAGGTCCCGTTATAGGGGTGTTCGCCCTGGATATAACAGCTCCTGGGAGTCTCAGCATCCTGAGAGGATGGCTGGGCTTCGTGAGGAAAGCGGACTAATGAGGCAAAGTAATCATCAGAGTCAGCTTCCTTACCAGGTACCTATACTTAAGTTGGTTTTTTATGAAATAATTGTCAAAAAACTCTTGAGCATATACGCCTTTATTGTATTAATACTGGTCTCTACCCACCACCATGGGTGTGAATCAGCTATTATATATTCACCGGCTAAGTTTAATATTTAAAAATGATATTTTGATTATAAAATAAATTTTTGAATATACTTACCCGGTGAATATATAAATTAAAGGCCCTCCCTTCCTCCCCGATAGAGACCCAGCGGACTGAGAAGAACTGGAGAAATGGACAAGTATATGCGGTATCTGGCCGATAGTTGGCGCTGGTGGGCACACCCGCAACCTTCACAGCGATCGCTCGCGAGTTTTTGGAATCTGTCGAGCCGTCGGAGACGTCAGCTATTATATATTCACCGGGTAAGTATATTCAAAAATTTATTTTATAATCAAAATATCATTTTTAACAAAAGCATGATACAATCTAGAATATTCTTTTATTTAATTTATTTTGGATTTTTAAGTGTGCAGCTAACTGGCGTCCCTCCCGACATGATACCGTGCAGAGTAACCAAGGAACTTTGAGAAACTTTCAAGTCGTTATGTTGGAAATTACATTGAGTGTTCAGTCGAATATTTGATCAAATTTTACATCGGATGTTGAAAAATTCATGTTTCTTATGTAGAAGGTCCACTGTATAGTGTGCATACTACTGACTATTGTAGAACAGTATCTGGTAACAACATTTTGTCTTCCCGCCTTCAGGTTCTTAATTGACTAGGTACCAATATCTGAGGAAGTTATATATGTGCATTAAAACATTGATATTCATTACCACACTACAATATTATCAGGTAACAGAGATAGTGGGCAAGGATTGCCGCTTATAATCAGCTGCCATTAATGATGAGCTGAAAGCTGTTAGCACTACTAATCAAGGTTCTGAGAGAACTGCACCACACTAGTCTGTCAGCTGTACCTTCAGAGGTACCACCAATCTGTGTAGTCTCTGGAGCTTCACGTTGGGAGGCTATCCAACATCTGACAAAAGCTTTTTTAAAGCACTGCAAAGGAGATATCTGGGTATCTGCAACAGTCTTTTTCAGCTGTATGCCTGGGAAAATGGACCATCTTCAGTGATTGGTGTTGAAGAAGGGATACTTCTTTAGTCGAAGCATCTCTATCACAGATCGCAGATTTCCCTGTCTTCCTTCACCGAGAGAAGTACCTCTCAGTTGCAGCCATCAAATGCTACCTCTTAGCCCTGAGCATGGTTTTCTAACTGGAGGGTATAGACCTCTCCTTCTCGTGGGAGTTGTCAATGCTTGTGAGGAACTCTTAGCATTCTTGCCCACCACAAGATCTCAGACCTCCGGATTGAGACGAGATGCTTGTTCTCACGGTTCTTATACTTGGCCTGTTTAAGCCTTTGCTAAGGTCTTTTAGCTAGCCTAGCTGAGGCATGGAAGGAGATCTCCTTTAGCATTGTGATTGGCTTTGTGGCTAAAACCCAAAGTCCATTGGTGCACAACCGTCTGTTCGAGATCTCCATCCCCTCTTTACTTCTTTAGCGTTGGATAATAATGAGAGTTGGTTTTGTGTCCTTTGAAGACTCTGCGATGCTATCTAAAGAGGACCAGACACCTCAAGTCTGAGTGTTAGTAACTCTTCATTAGCACTGGCAGACAAAGAAGGAAGTGTCAAGAAATATCTCTTAACTTCATGAGATGATCTGTATACTGTAGTGTATTCATAGAGTGCTGAGAGGGTTGAGGTAGTATAATGACAAATCCCTTGTCACATTTGTGTATGGTCCTTTGGTGACTGCTCAGGAAGTTGTATTGCCAGCCCAGCTCCCACAAGGGAGAGAAAACTTCATGTTTCTGGTAATGTATAGATGTAAATCTGGAATGAAAGGTATGTTAACTGGCTCCAGTTAGCTATCAAAAGCATTACACACAGGATCTGACTTGATGCTGGGAAGCTAAATTTCTGAGCTTCATTCTTTACATCTAATGAAGAATCTCCTCCAGGGAGAATAGGTTGAATTTAAACCAATCCATTGATTATCACTTGCTAGGTACAGTATATGTTCTCGACTGATATCCCCTTTGGGGGAAGGGTTCCCTTATTTGACCATGTATTAATCATCTAGAACAGGCCAAGCCCTAACAGTCTACTCATCTCCATGAGATACAGGTATGAGGTTACTGGAGTCATCTCCTTTGCTCCTGTATTGGTTTACATAGAGTGACACCCATAGGGAACAAAAAGAACCAACCAGTTCGGTTCTAGGGCAACTTCTGATCCACCAATCATCGAGTCTCCCAATTTAAAGGACGAAAGGTATGTATCATGTACAGTAGGAATAAATAAAAGAAATTTAAAGTAATTTATATTTTTCTTGCGATGCAAACTTGAGTCCTTTATAGTTAAAACCACTTCAACCACCCCTCTCAGTTCTGTGCCGAAGATCAAAAGTGACTAACTGCTGACAAGATAACTATCTCATAAACAATTTCATTGGTGATTCCCATTCACACTTTATACGTTCCCTATTTAAAGAACTCTGATTTAGTTAGCTAGGAAACATTTAAATTACTTTCAATTTTTTTTATTTTACATTGCTTTCATCTGTGAAAAGAGAGCCTTTCTTCATTTAAGCAAAAAATTAAGGCTTTCCCTTCATACACGAAACCCTTCTTTTGGAATCACGTGTTCTCTGGGTGAATTCTACAAATTATGGGTCAAGAACTCTTCTCACTTCTCCCTCACAAGGTGAGTAGTGGCGTAAGAGCACTGCCTTATTAGAGGATCTTTGCAGTGTTCCTTTGGCTTCTAGCTGCACTTTGTATCTTTCTACTTTACCTTTGTTCCTGCTTTCTTTTTTCCATCTTGCTGTCACACCACTTATAACTTTTACTTTAAAGTGTAACTCCAGGGTTATCCCCAGTTGCACTTGGTTACTGATTTGCTTCACAGGCCTCAGATCTGTCTATATACCCAAAATTAACAAATCCAGTCCATTGCCATTTCCTTTTATAATCATTGTGGTTTTAAGTTTTTGTGAGGCATAAGAGTACATTATTGTATACTGAATTATGGTTAAAATAATCATTCTCATGTCAGTGTTGTATGAGAGAAATTTCATGTTTGTTTCCATACTCGGCTGTAACCAGTCAAGGTAGCAGAATGTTGGATCTCCGATAAGAATTATTTAAGGAATTTTTTATTTTGAAATTTCTTTTCACTTTCAAAAGTTTTTCAGCTATTAATGTGACCGTACTTGAATGGTTGGTGAGATTGTTTAATATGTGTTTTATGTTGTCAATGGTACCAGTAGATTGGGTTTGTGCATGTATTGTACCACTAAATAAGGGTAAGGGAGAGGTCCATGAGTGTTGTAATTCAAGGGGTATTAGTTTGTTGAGTGTGGTCAGAAAAGTGTATGGTAGAGTACTGATTAATAGGATTAAGGATAAAACAGAGAATGTAATCTTAGAAGTACATGTTGGTTTTAAAAGAGTTAGGGGATGTATGAATCAGAATTTTACAGTTAGGCAGATATGCGAGAAATATTTAGCAAAAGGTAAGGAGGTGTATGTTGCGTTTATGGATCTGGAGAAACCGTATAATAGAGTTGATAGAGAAGCAATGTGGAATGTGATGAGGTTATATGGAATAGGTGGAAAATTGTTGCAAGCAGTGAAAAGTTTCTACAAAGGTAGTAAAGCTGTGTGTTAGGATAGGAAATGAAGTGAGCGATTGGTTTCCAGTGAGAGTGGGGCTAAGACAGGGATATGTGATGTCACCATGGTTTTTTAACTTGTACAGTATGTTGGAGTGGTGAAAGAGGTGAATGCTTGAGTGCTGGGACGAGGATTGAAACTGATAGACGAGAATGATCAGGAATGGGGGGTAAATCAGTTGTTGTTTGCAGATGATACTGTACTGGTTGCAGACGCGGAAGAGGAGCCTGGCCGATTAGTGACAGAATTTGGAAGAGTATGGGAGAAAAGGAAGTTGAGAGTTAATGTGGGTAAGAGTAAGGTTATGAGATGTACGAGAAGGGAAAGTGGTGCGAGGTTGAATGTCATGTTGAATGTAAAGTTACTTGAGGAAGTAGATCAGTTCAAGTACTTGGGGTCTGTTGTTGCAGCAAATGGTGAAGTGAAAGCAGATGTACGTCAAAGTGAATGAAGGATGCAAAGTGTTAGGGGCAGTGAAGGGAGTGGTAGAGAATAGAAGGTTAGGCATAAATGTAAAGAGAGTTCTGTATGAGAAAGTGACGGAGAGATAGAAATTGAATGTGTTTGAGATGAAGTGTCTGAGGAGTATGGCTCGTGTATCTCGAGTGAATAGGGTTAGAAATGAAGTAGTGAGGGTGAGAAATGATTTAGCAGCTAGAGTGGATATGAATGTATTGAGGTGGTTTGGCCATGTTGAGAGAATGGAAAATGGCTGTCTGCCAAAGAAGGTGATGAATGCAAGGGTTGATGGGAGAAGTACAAGAGGAAGACTAAGGTTTGGGTGGGTGCATGGATGGATGGAGTGAAGAAAGCTCTGGGTGATAGGAGGATAGATGCGAGAGAGAGCCAAGAGAGCGTGCTAGAAATAGGAATGATTGGCCAGCGATTGTGACGCAGTTCCAGTAGGCCCTGCTGCTTCCTCTGGTCGCCGTGGATGACCGGGGAGGTAGCAGAAGTAGGGGATTCAGTGTTATGAAGCTTAATCTGTGGTGGATAACAGGGGAGCGTGGGCTGTGGCACCCTAGCAGTACCAGCCAAACTCGATTGAGTCCTTGTCAGGCTGGGAGTAGCGTAGGGAGGAAATTTCCCCTTTTTTTATTTTTGATGTTGGCTACCCCTAAAAATTGGGAGAAGTGCTTTGGTATATAGATAAATATACTAATTATTACCACTACCTCTCCATCCATCTTATTGTGTTATTCTGCCAATAAATTTTGGGGAAGGCTGATGGAATAAAGCATGCTTTATAATAGTATTTATCCTTTCAATACTTGGCCACCTTGCTCCCAACCTATAATGTGTAGAGGTCATGTTGATGTTTATAAATGGGTGGTGCAATCCGGTTGTGTTCCTGAGGAATGAAAAGCTAGTCATCTTTTAAGGGAAAACTCTCATTTGAATTTTTTTGTTGCAAAGCTCCGCTTGGAGAGCATAAATCAAATGAATATTGGGTCTTTACAGCAGTACCTTGGTTTACAAGTTTATTTTGTTATGAGAGAAAGATCAAAAACAAAAATGCTTGTATTTCAAAACAGTTTTTCCCATAAGAAATAAAGGAAGTTCACTCAATGCACTCCAAAAGTCCATAAATACTCATTTACACTCATTTTTAGAGGTTTTGTATTGGTAATTATTGGATGATCTATAACACCAACATCAGAAATGACTAGAAATTGATAAGTGACAATTAAAAAATAGAAGTAATTAGCAAATTAACTAGCACTTGACCTTTGATGAGAGTTGTGGCTGTCGTGAGTGAGACAAGAGAGGAGAGGGTTACTTATTGGAAGGAGAATCTCCTTCCATGAGCAGTTCTGGTAAAATGTTGGGAGGTCTCTCTTTTGAACAACGTTCACTATCTCTATTTGAATGATTTAATTTACGTTTTAGATACTGTCGTTTTTTTTTTCTTTACTTATACTGTACATTTAATCGTCGTCGGCGCCCACTCGTGTCCGAGTATTGGGTTCTGTCGTTAGCCATCAGCCTCCTATCTGTGGGGTGGGTGCTTATGCCTGATGTGGCTGTTAAGTCCTAGTCTGTGGTGGAAGAGTCGCGGACAGTGTTCACAAGGGAGGGTAGGTGGTGGGCGGGGCTGTTCTAATCGCTCTCTCCTTCTTCTCCTCCTAGCCTCCTCATTTTGTCTCCTCCTCTCCTCGAAGTCCACGGTGCCATGGTGTACTGTACTCCTCCAGGTTTTCCTGTCCCTGGCTGTTTCTTCCCATGAGGAAGGATCGATGTCAGTTAGAGCCAGGGTGCGCTTTAGTTGATCTTTATAGCGCATTTTCGGGGCTCCTCGTGGTCTGGTGCCCTGGGTCAGTTCTCCGTAGAATATTTTCTTTGGGAGCCTAGATGGATCCATCCTATGCACGTGTCCTATCCAGCGGAGGCGGTGGTGGATGATGGTGGCCTCCACGCTGGACAGCGAGGCACGCTCTAAGACTTCAATGTTGGTGGTGTGGTTCTCCCAGGGGATTTTCAAGATTTGCCTCAGTTTCATTTGTTGGAAGCGTTCTAGGTTTTTAAGATCGTTACTATATAGCGTCCATGTTTCACATGCATACAGGAGCGTGGAGAGGACTACTGCCCTGAACACCATTATTTTGGTGGTCATTGTCAGTGTGTGGTTGTTAAATACGCGGCGGTTGAGTCGGCCAAAGGTGGAGTGGGCTGCCCTGATCCTGTTCTCCACGTCCTTTTTGCTTGTGGGAGCTGATGTTAGGATGCTCCCTAGGTAGGAGAACTGTTCCACCTGTTCTAACGGTTGGTCATTCACTGTGGTATTGAAGTTGGGGAGCATCAGTCCTGGTGGATGTTGGACGAGGGTCTTGGTTTTGTCTGAGTTGACTTGCATCCCAAAACGTTCGTAGGCAGAGTTGTATGCATCAGCTAACGACTGCAGGTCCTCTGCCGTCTGACCTGGGGTGGCATTGTCGTCAGCATACTGCAGTTCTCGCACTGCACACAAGGTGGTCTTGGTTCTGGCGCGGAGTCTAGCGAGGTTGAAAGCGCCTCCATCCATGCGGAAACGTAGGTCGACTGAGGGTGTGTCTGGGGGAATCTCGTTGAGCATTGCTGCGGTGTATAGCGAGAAACACGTCGGGGTCAGAACACAGCCCTGCTTCAGGCCGCCGTTGATGGGGAATGGGTCTGAAAGAGAGTTCTGGTGGCAGACTCTCCCAACCATTCCGTCATGGAGGGCACG